>NC_092872.1:726177046-726477046 GCF_028372415.1 Notamacropus eugenii | reverse complement strand
TGAGTTCATTCTCATGCCTCCCATAAACATGGGCATGCAACCTAATTTTGTTTGTCTTTCTTAGAAGGAACTCTCTAAAGACTGATGATGCCCTCCTGACTTAACCTAAAGATCTCTGGGCTTTGCCATCTGTTCTTCTGCTACACTCTCAGGACTTGCAGGCCTTTCATCCACCCTGCAACTAAACTTTCTTTTATGTGTCTCCGCTAATTGGAATGTGAGCTCCTACACAACAAAGACTGTCTTGCATTTCTATTTGTATCTCTTTGGCTGGCTTACCACGGTGTGTGGCACATAGTAAACTCTAAATTTAATTAAATTTATTTATTTTTAGTTTTCAACATTCACTTCCATAAGTTTTGAATTTTAAATTTTCTCTCCTCTCCCCCCCTCCCCCAAGATGACATGCAATCTGATATAGGCTCTATTGTACATTCAAATTAAACATTTTTTCAAATTAGTCATGATGTAAAGAAGAATTATAACTAATGGGAGGAACCAGAAGAAAGAAGAAACAAAACGACAAAAAGAAAAGGAGAACAAATAGTATGCTTCCATCTGCATTCAAACTCCCAAGTTCTTTTCTCTGGATGTGGACAGCATTTTCTATCATGGGTCTTTTGAAGTTGTCTTAGATCCTTGCATTGCTGAGCAGAGTTAAGTCTATCAAAGTCAATCATCTCACAATGTAACTGTTACTATGTATAATGTTCTCCTGGTTCTGTTCATTTCATTCAGAATCAGTTCATATAAATCATTTCAGGTTTTTCTGAAGCCTGCCTACTCATCATTTCTTATAGCACAATAGCATTCCATTACTTCATATACCACAACTTGTTCAGCCATTCCCCAATTGATGAGCAGCTCTTCAATTTCCAATTCTTTGCTAACACAAAAAGAGCTGCTATAAATATTTTTGTACATGTGGGTTCTTTTCCCATTTTTATGACCTCTTCGGGATACAGACCTAGAAGTGGTATTGTTGGGCCAAAGGGTATGCACAGTTTTATATCCCTTTGGGCACAGTTCCAAATTGTTCTCCAGAATGGTTAGATCAGTTCAGAACTCCACCAACAATGCATTAGTGTTCCAATTTCCCCACATCTTCTCCAACATTTGTCATTTTCCTATTTTGTCATGTTAGCCAATATAATAGGTGCGATATGGCACCTCAGAGTTTTAATTTGCATTTCTCTAATCAATAGTTATTTAGAGCATTTTTTCATATGATTATAGCTTTAATTTCTTCATCTGAAAGCTGCTTGTTCATATCTTTTGACCATTTATCAATTGGGAAATGACTTTTATTCTTGTGAATTTGACTCAGTTCTCTCTATATTTTAGAAATGAGACCTTTATCAGAGGCACTGACTGTAATAATTGTTTTCCAGTTTTCTGCTTCCCTTCTAATTTTGGTTGCATTGGCTTTGTTGTGCAAAACCTTTTCAATTTAATGTAATCAGAATTATCCATTTTGCATTTCATAATGTTTTCTATCTCGTTTGGCCATGAAGTCTTCGCTTCTCCATAGATCTGACAGGTAAACTATTCCTGGTTCTTCTAATTTGCTTAAGTATCACCCTTTATGTTCAAATCCTGCACCCATTTTGATCTTATCTTGATATAAGGTGTAAGATGTTGATCTATGCCTAGTTTCTGCTATATTCTCTTCTAGTTTCTCTTCTCTTCTAGGTGAGTGTCAAGTGACTGAGGTGAGATTTGAACTCAGGTCCTCCTGACTCCTGCCCTGGTGCTCTATCCACTGCACCACCTAGCTGCCCCTCCTCCCCAGGTAGGACAGTGAGGCAACAAGCCTGATGCACATTAATGGTGTAAACCTGAGTGTGGTGAATCCTCAGGAATCAGGGAAGCAACATACCCTGCAACAATGGAGCAAACCTAAGCAATAAAGGGAGACTGAGGGTCTGTGTAATTCTAATGACAAGGCTTGGCCTTGGAGAGAGGAGCAAAAACAGTTCTCTCTTTTCTGGGGGAAGCAACAAGGTCAAGGGGAGATGACACTATCAGTGGAGTTGAGGAAGGGCCCTGGGTTTGAATCTCAGCTCAGCTGTTCACATCCTGTGTGATCTGGGACAGGTCATTTAAAGTCCCTGGGGATCAGTTTCCTCATCTGCAAAATGAGGGTAGGGTGGACTGGACTAGATGACCTCTAAGGTTCCTTCCAGTTCCTAAGTCCAGGAGTCACATTTGGATGTGGATTGTTGCTAAAGCCTCTGTTGGTTTTGTGTAACTGGTTCTGGGGTTTTTTTCCTTCCAAATTCCAGGTAGGTTTCTAGAAAAGAGGGAATGTGCTTTTTGTCAAGTCTCAAGGCATCGATTAAATTGTAAACATTTTTTTAAAGACTTTCAAAAATGTTTTAAGCAATTTTAGCAAACATCATTGGAATAATTATTTAATTCAGTAGGCATTAAGTACCTACTATTTGCAAGACACTGAGGCTACAGTAACTGAAAGAATATAGTTCCAGCCTTCCAGGAACTTACTTTCCCAGAGAAAGTCCACCAATGGGGGCATAAGAAAGGGTAATTTGAAGGGGAAAGAGTTCACTCTCTACTGGTAGGAGCCGGAGGTGGCCCTGGAGGCTTTGGGGCCCAAACTGAACCTAGATCAGATTTTTTTTTTAAGCTCACAAAGATAGTTAGTTTTCAACACTCACTTTTATAAGATTTTGAGTTCCAAAATTTTTTCCTTTCCCCAAGAAAGCAATCTGATATAAGCTATACATGTACAATAAAAAATTGAAGATATTTCCACATTAGCCATGTTGTGAAAGAAAAACCAGAACAAAAAGGAGAAACCAAGAGAAAGAAAAAAAGGAGAAAATAGTATGCTTTCTTGATCAGGATTCTTAAAGGTAGACTGACTTGCACTGCACATGTGGATGAAGGCCTGGGAGAATGCACCCCGACTGCAGAAGCCATGCTAGGCTTGAGGAATAGTTTGGCCACAGCAGAGTACATGGAGTGTAATGTGGAAAAAAAATCACCCTTCAGCTCCAGACTGAGCTTATTTTTCATCCTGGAATCAATATTGGAACCACTGAAGGCTTGTGTACAGAGGATGGCCTTTTATCATCTTGATCCCTGAAGAGGCTAGGTTGCCAGACTGGAGCCAGGAAGACCTGAGTTCAAATATTACCTCATATACTTACTAGCTGAGTGACTCTGGGCAAGTCATTTAACCTCTCCCAGTCTCAGTTTCTTCATCTGTAAAATGGGATGATAATAACAACAATCTTACAGGGTTATGAAGGTTAAAATGGAAAATACATGTGAAGTACTTTGCCAGCATTAAAGCTACATATAAATTTGTGCTCTTAACCTCTATGTTTGGCAAGTTCTCTGTCTCCTTTCATAAAACTGTAGATTCCAGTCTGGAAGGGAACTTAGAAGCCATCAATTGCAAACCCTTCATTTTCCACAGAATTTAAGTGACTTGTTCAGGGTTATGTAGATAGTGAGTTGGAATGTGAACCCAAGTCTTCTTGCTCCCCAGCCCTGCACCACTTTTTCTCTCTCTCCCTGATGTCATTGCCTTTCATGGATTCAATTATCATTTCTGTAGAGGAATACCAGACCTGTTCAGACAGCCCTAATTTCTCACCTCAGCTCCAGTCCCAAATCTCCCACAATCCCCTCAAACTCAATGTGTTCAAAATGGAACTAATTTTCTCTCAAACCCCCCCTTCCCCCCACCAACTTTCCCATTGCCATAGAAGGTACTGCCCTCCTTGTCACCCACCTTTGCAACTTTGGATCATTCTTGATTCTTTCCCCTCTCTCACCATTCCCAATATTTAATCAGTTGCCACATTTTGCCAATTTCACCTCCACAATACATCTCTTCCCCTTTCTCCACTCCCGTGGCCACCACCTTACCCCAGGCCTTCACCACCTCTAATCCAGACTACTTTAACAGCCACCGCATAGGACTCCTGGCTTCCAGTTTTTCCTCTCCAATTCACCTTCATGCACTTGCCAAAATAATTTTCCTGGTGCTTACATCTCCCCTGTTCAGGAATGGCCTATTTTCTATTCAGCTTGGCATCTAAAGCCCTCCACGTTCTGGCCCCAGTCTACCTTGCCAACCTCACTTCCCATCATTCCCTTTCACATAACTACAGAGCCCTGGCTTATTCACTCTCCTCTTATACATCCAACTCCCCATTCCCCATATTTCTACCTGTCCGAGGTCCTGGTTTCCTTCTAGGCTCCGTTTAGGCACCACTTCTAATGAAAAAACTCTAAGCTTTAAGGGGAGACTTCAGACAGGGAGACCCAGGACAACGTAGAACGTAGCTTCCAAAGGCAATTTGAAGGACTGACATCCATTTCAATGTATGGAGGTCTGTCCCATTGTTCTACACTCATACTTCAAATACCAACTTTCACCATTAGACAGCTTGCCTGGGAGAAGAATGTTTGTCGACTTTGCTTAAGCGAGTATCCCTTTCACAGACCAAGACAGAGAGAAGGCAAATAGAGTTGCTATGGTCAGAAACGGGGACACCAGGGAAGCCAGGGCCCACGAATGTTTGTTTGGATAGCTGTATTCCAAAGAAATGGGCTTGCTTGGTAATCTTAGGTTATTTTATACATTTAAAAACATTCAGAGTCCATAGGCTTTCCCAGACAGCCGAAGGGGGTCTAGGACACCAAAAAGGTGAAGAACCACTGGCCTATGTCATATTGAAACAAATTAAACCAATGTGCCTTTTCAGGGCTTTATTCTTCCTGGTGTCCCGGGTAATACAGCTCTGACAGGCAACGTGTCCTTAGGGGCCCCATGCTAAGAAAGCCCTGGGGGTGATGTCTTCTAACCCAAATAAAACCTATTACTATTTCTCTGAGAACCCAGGGGAGAGCTGAAGGGTTTGCCCTTAGCCTGCCTAATCAATCCACTAGGCCTCTCCAGGGGCTTCTAATGTTAGTATTAAGACACTTCCAGCCCTTTTGAGGGAACATGGGGAATGGTGATTTTCTCTTATCAGCACCCTGACTTTCCTTCTCCCTGGAGCCAAACCTGAAGGTTCTTGAAGAGGCATTCTGGGGCTAGGGGTGACCTAGCGTATATGTGTTATCTCTGTTTGGGAGGGCAAGTCATCATTCTGGTTTTTGAGCCCTACTATCTTTTATACCCCACATTCGTTCAGTTGTTTAGTTGGGTCTGATTCTCCATGATGCTGGGGTTTTCCAGGCAAAGATACTGGAGTGGTTTACCATTTCCTTCTCCAGTTCATTTTATGGATGAGGAGACTGAGGCAAACAGAGTCAAGTGACTTGCCCAGGGTCATCCAGCTAGTGTCTGAGGCCACATTTGAACTCAGGTCCAGGCCTTTCACTCTGTCCACTTCACCACCTTGCTGCCTTACTTCATTCATCCTACCTTTTTTGTTCAGTCATGGACCATACTGTCCATGGGGTTTTTCTTGACAAGGATACTGGAGTGGTAGTGGATTAAAGCAGAGAATAAATGACTTGTCCAGGGTCACACAGCTAATAAGTGTTTGAGGCCAGATTTGAACTCAGGTCTTCCTGACTCCAGGTCCAGTACTCTACTGAGTCATCTCATCCCACTTAGCTCTCATTTGTTCATCTGAGTTTACAAGTGGGACTTTGTTTCCAATGTAAAGGTTATGTATGATCTCAATGTTTGCTTCATTTCTCAGAGGTAGGAGGTCTGAACCAAACATGGTTTTAGGGACCTGTAACACTTCTAAGAAAGCTGCTGGGAGTCAGTCCTAATGGACCATGAAGGTTCTGATAGGAAGGAGCAGCATCCTTAGGACCCTGGCTTTTTGGTTTCATAGTCTCAGGACTCTGAGGTTCACTTCAAATCCACATTATTCATTGGAGCCAGGCTGAAGTCTGGGAAGCAGGCAATGCTCCTGGTAGGGAGGAGGCTCTGAGTCTGTTGGGGAACAGGATACAATGTAGAAATAGCAGGATACATTTCTCAGCTCATAGCCTAGCCCAGCTACTGGGAAGAATGCTCAGTCGCTGAGAGCTTTTCCTTGGGTACTTTTATTCTAAGAATCTCAAACATACTTTATACACTCAAAGGTGGGAGATGCAAGATGGCAGAGTTGGGGAGGGGAAGGACAAAGGGATGTCTGCATTTGATCTGAGCAAGGGTTTTTTTTTTTAAAGAAAAGTTAAGATGAAGGAGCAGTAGTTCTCCAATTGGATAATTATTGCTTGTTCGGCCCTCCTTCTGTTAATTTGGAGAGTGTTGAGTTAGCTGGAAGAGTCTCTGTTTATAATCTCATTTTCTGATGTTTTCTTTCAGCCTCATCGTCTTCAGAAGCATCCCGGCTCCACTGAGATTCCAGTTTTGATGGGCCAGGCATGGCAGGACTTCTTGCTGGGGGGGCAATTGGAATACTTGGGGCTCTCATTGATTCCCCGACATTCTTGGGGCAGGGTTTGTACAAAGTCCTCTCCTTAGATCTCTTGTAAACATTGCTAAGAGTGGTTAAAATGAGAAAACAAACAGCTGTGTAGGCTTAGAGCTGCTGCAAGGCTGGGAATGTGGGGGGGGATGCTTTGGGGTCCTACCTGAGACAGTAACATGAAAATGAAAGGGGGCAAATGGAGGGAGCCAGGGCTGAGGAAACACCCTAGGAGTTTGGTAAGGGGAAGCAGGGCCATGAGGAGGAACTTTCCACACACACAACAAGCACAAATTTGGAGGACATGAACCTCCCTCAAAAACGGAGCACATTGATTGGCACAGGGCTTAGGGGAACAACCCCTGGGAGAGGTGGGGCTCTTCAGGGCTTTCACTGATTGGGGGTGGCACATCTTGGGAATTTCAGCTAGCAGGACACAAGGCCAGAGAAGTGCTTCTCTTCATCTCCCAGGCAGCTGTGGTCTGTGGTGAGATGGCAGAGGAGTCATAGCAAAGGAGATGCCAGGGGCCAGCTTGGCAGTGGATACTTCTCCGAAGGTCTGAGCAGCTGAGTGGGGAAGCCAGCCTGGGCTTGGAGTCCCCAGGGTAAAGGGGGAAAGGTAAACCTCTAGCTCTGATCATACAGCTAAGACAATCTGTCAAGTCCCAGGAAAGTGGGCACTCAGGGCCGGCTCTGCCGCTTTGCCATCTCTTCCTGGATTCGAATCTTGAGGGCCTCTCTCATGGGTGGGTCCAGGGGTGTGTGAGCTGAGACTTTCTCACTCACCCTTCCTGGGTCATCATCCTGAGCAGGAGAGGTAGGTCAACTCTCTGGACTTGGGAAGGGAGCAGGGCATTATGGGGCAGGGACCTAAGGGAACTGATCCTGTCCCTAGGACAAAACCCTCACATATCTATTTGGTTCATGGCTCTTCTGAGGTTTCTGTCCCTTCCGGGGGATCCTAGACATGTTCCCAGCAACTCCTCTATCCCACATTGAGCTGTCCCCTGTGGGTGACAGCAGACATCCATCCCTCTTCTTTTTCCAGGCCAGGAAACACATGTATCGTCCCCTCTGTGGGAAGGATACCCTCATCCCCTTCCAGCTGATGCCCTTCCTGTGCTGTACCTGATAGACGATGACAGATGTGACTTCTCCACTGTCGGCTTCATAATCTAGGCAGAAGAGCTGGAGACTGGGGGACTCTGGGTCTGAGCTGCCGCTGTTGCTACTGCTCTCGCTGGACTCCCCGTAGTCTAGGCTGCACGCAGGGAAATTTGTATCTGGTCCAAGAGAAACCAATGGTGAGGGGGAGAGGAAGAAAGACCAGTACAAGTGGGCCAGGAATGAGAATGGCCAAAGAAACAACTGCGGAATAGCCCTAGAAGCAGCATCTCCCCTTGCCCCCCATGACAGCCCCAAGGTAGGGCAGGTCACCACTTGATTGGACCAGCTGGTGACTGCTGTCCCCAAGAAGCCTGGGAGGGACAAGTACAGGGATGGGGGAATATGGGTGACTGTCATTAATCCAATGAGTGGCGTTGCACCAGACCCTCCCTTTTCCTCTCTGGGCCTCAGTATCCTCCTGTGTAACAACAGTGGCAGAATTTATGTAGCACTGTAAGGTTTGCAATGCAATCCATACATATTCTCTCACCTTGCAAAAGCCCTGTTCCATACTTATGATATCCTCTTTTGACAGATGAAGAAACTAAGGCCCAGAGGTATTGATATAGTCAATAATTGTTAGAGCAAATGCCAGGCTTTGATTTAAAACCAGGTCCTGGCTTATGGTTGAGAAAATAGTTTCTTCACCGGTCAATAAGGAAGCTGCCTGGTAGGGAAGAATGCACCGGTTTTGAGGTCAGAGGTCTTGGGTTCAAATCATGCTCATGAGTTGTGTGGCCTTGGACAAGTCACCCTTCTTTGGCCTGCTTTCTTATTTATATGTAAAATAAGCAGGCTTTCTAGTAGATCTGAGGTCTTTTCCATTTCTAGATCTAGGATCCTATTAAATTATGGTAATAATAATAAACATTAATAGCCCTTTTGAAGTGCACCATTATCTCATTTTATCCTCACAACAACTCTGGGAGGTAAGAGCTGTTTTTATCCCATTTTACAGATGAGCAAACTAAGGCTAAGTGACTTGCTCAGGGTCACACACCTGGTAAGTGTGGAAGGCAGGATTCAAATTCCAGTCTTCCTGCCTCAGAAATCCGATGGTCTCATCCCATCATTTTACAGATGAAGAAACTGAGACCCGAAGACATTCAGTAACCTATTCAATCAAGGTCATGGAACTAGTAAATGACAGACAGAATTGGAAGCCAGGTCTTCCTGATGCCAGGTCCAATTTCCCAGCTTCTCACTCCCCAGTTGTGAAACCCTGTGAATAACTGAACCTTTTGCACCATCTGGAAAAGGAGGGGGCTGAACGTCATGGCGTCTTCCACATGTGGTGCTCAGGGCTCCCACTACCTACAGCAATTCCCCCTCCCTCTTTTTTGTAGGGTCACCCAGTTATTAAGTGACACCAGCAAGCCCTGGAGCCCAGGTCTTCCTGACTGTAGCCCAATGTTCTATCGGCTTCGAGGCCCCCAAAGATGCCAGGACCTGCCCAGCCACACACAGCTAGTTAGAGGCTCCTGGGGCGTAGACCCCTCTCGCTAACTCTCTCACCCCGGCTCCCAGTGGAGGACCCAGGCCGGCTCAGCCTTGCCTCGCCTCGCCGTCTGGGTAAGTACACCTGCTGGTCTGGCTTTCGGGGCCTCGTAGGGCCCGGGGTGAGTCGCCTCCGAACCTTCTCCTTGGCTGCCTGCTTCATCTTCTTGTCGTAATTATCTCTGCGGGTGGGACGGAGAGGGATTATGGGGAGAGGTCAGGGATCAGAGCGACCCCAATGAAGGAGGCCTCTGGGGAGGGGGTGGGGGGTTAGGGGTTAGGAGAAGGAGAGGCAGAGACTAGAGGGCTGGATCTAGGAGTAGGGGATGGGGAAGGGGCCTGAGGGCAGAGACTAGGAAGGGGTGCGGGGTTCCAGGGGAGAAGGCGAGGGACAAGGGACAGGAACCCAGGGGCTGGAAACCTGGAAGGGACCGGGGGAGAGGGGTCTAGAGTAGGACAGAAGGCAGGGACCTAGGCTTTTAAAGGTTTGGGGCAGAGGGAGGGGGTGGGGGAGGGACCAGGGGGCTTAAGTGGGGGGAACAGGGTTAGGGACCCGGAGGTAGCTGGAAGGTGGGTAGGGGGCAGGAGGAACTGGGTCAGGAGGACAGAGGGCGGGGACCCCGGTGGAGGGGGCGGGGAACGGGCCAAAAGGCTCAGACTAGTTCAGAAGGCAGGGGCCCTGGGTACAGGGGCTGGGGGGGAGGGAGGATCTGGGGCTGGGAACCGGGGGCAGCGAAGGGCGGGTGGGGGCGCGGGGAGAGCCCGAGGCAGGGTCCGGGCCCTGGCCGGGCCGCACCGGGCGATCTGGTTCCGCCGGATGTGGTGCACAAAGCCGTGGCTCATGTCCAGTCGCCCCCCCGGTTTGCAGCAGCAGCGCCGGCCCGGACCCGGCTCCGCTTCCATTGGGGCGCTCCGGGAGCTCCGGGGGGGGGAAAAAGCCAACGCCGCCCCCGCCGCCAGAGCAACCGTCACTCGCGGAGGCCTTCCCCTCCCCCGGCCCCCTGCCCGCCCGCCAGCTCCCCGACTGGCCCCGCCCCTCTCCGTCCCCATTGGCCGCTTTTCTCCCCACCTCCCCCGCGGTCCCAGGGCTGGCCCCGCCCCCGTGCGAGGCGGGGGCTAGTGCTCTCTTCCTTCGCCAGTCTCTTCTGTTTACTTTGTGTACACTTTGTAAATACTTTGTATTTACCCGCCTCTGTGTGCGTCCCTATTCTCCCCACCTAGTATAAAGGATTGAGGGAATGAAGGAATGTTATTCAGCACTTTCCACTGTGCGAAGCGAGGGAACTGCAGATGGAAGACAGACAGTTTCTGATCGCTAGCAAATCCAAGGAGTCCATCAACGAGAATTCTTCAAGTGCTCTGGGTTTGCCAGACACTCCATTAAAAGTTTGAGATAAGAAAGGCAATAAACGTCCCCTGCCCTCAAGGAGCTCTTGAGGGAGAGACAACGGGCAAACAACTATGTATGTAAGTACAGGATCTTAGGGGTCAGGCAGCTGCAGTATTGCTGACAAGGCCCAATAGAACTGTAAGTTTCTTGAGTCAGATATTGCCCTCTTCCCCCATCACCAGGGTATCCCGAGCTCCTTAACTTGACCTTTGCCCCAACCCCACTTCTGTCCTCAGCACAGACTCCTCTTTGCCAGTCTAGGGCTTGGAGATGGAAGAGAGACAGAATCTCAACATCCATTCTAACTCCCTCAATTCAATTTACCTTAACAAGGCACAACTTAAGAGACAGACACAAAGAAAACAGGCCTGCTTTCAAGGACCTTACCCACTCATTTTATAGGTGAGGAAATTAAGGCCCAGTCAATCAATTAATCAACAAACATCATCCAGTGCCTACTATATGCCAGATCATGCATGTCACCCCTATCCCCTCTCACTAAACTCCAGCAGCTTCCTATTTGCCTCCAGGAGAAAAAATGGTCTATTTGGCATTCACCTCCCCAACATCTACTCTTCCATACAGTGATGATGCCTTTCAGGCTGTTCTATGAACAATCCTCCATCTCAGTTTCCACCATTTGCTCTGACTCTCCCTTATGTATGAAAAACTTTTCCTTTCTCTGCTCTAACCTTCCTGACTTCCTTTAAGTCTCCACTAAAATCTTACATTCTACAGGAAGCTTTTCTTGACTCTTCTTGATTCCAGAGTTTTCCCTCTGTTAATTATTTCCCATTTATCATGTGTATAGCTTGCTTTGTATATATTTTTATGTTGTCTGCTTCAGTAAAAAGCTTGAGGGGAGGGGCTGTCTTTTGTCTCTTTTTATATCCCTAGTGCTTACTTAGCACAGTGCCTGGCACTTAGTAGGCATTTAAGAAATGTTCTTTGAATTGAATCAAATAATTCCTTTGGGGACTACCCAGCTTTGAAATAACTTACTGTCTAAGAGTTGGGAGTGATTTTTTCAACCCAACAAAAGTTATTTCCTATGAGTCCTCATCTCCTTTTATACAATGGTCCAAAGACCCTATGATCTTTTTTAATTGATTAAGGACTATTCATATGGGGACAGTGGATAGAGTACCCAGCCTGAAGTCAGGAAGACTCATCTTCCTGAGTTCAAATCTGGCCTCAAACGCTTACTAGCTGTGTAACCTTTGGTAAATCACTTTATCCTGTTTACCTCAGTTTCCTCATTTGTTAAATGAGCTGGAGAAGGAAATGACAGACTATTCCAGTGTCTTTGCTAAGAAAACTCCAAATGGGGTCACAAAGAGTTAGACATGACTGAAAGATGACTGAACAACCAAAATTCCTATATCTTTTACTTTTGATACGATGAAGCCTTCAGACTGTCCTGTGACTAATTTTGGTGGGGTAGGCTGGACTCCTACCCATATATATTGATCATAGCTCTAGAGATGGAAAAGACCTTGGACCTCTAGTCCAATTTTCCACATGGATAAACTGAGGCCCAGAGAAATGTGAGTGACTTGCTCCTGGTCACACAAACAGTAAATGTCAGAACCAGGATTTTAGTTAAGGGCCAAAGACTCCAAGGTCAAGGCCCAAGTCAATCACAAAGAACTGGATTGTTGTAGACACTCATTCTTTTGGTGGGAACTATGATTTCACTGGTGTAGGGAACTAACTTCTTGACAATCAGTCTTTTTTTTTTTTTTTTTTGGTTTCTGTTTTCATGTCATATGCTTAATTTTCTCATTTTCCAAATGAATACCTTTATTTGTCAATCAGTCTGTTGACTTTTTTTTCCCATACTTAAAGTACTATTTGTCATACGGGATGGCTCTCAGGGAGGGGAGGGGCTGTTAAAATAGTGATGTTAGAAAGAGAAAACATAAATCAAAATTATTTTTAAAAAATTGGGCAATGGGATGTTTTCGCTGCCTCCATCGCAGCCTTTGAGGGACAGGACAGCATCATTCCATTATGCCTCATCAACCTAAGTAAAAATTTCTCCAGTCCTATGATGTTACCCCAGCATCTTGGGCCACTTAAGGGCTATCTGGCCCTTTAAATAAGAAACTGTGGATGATGAAGATGATTGGCCCATTCAGCGTCCGGAGCGGTGGGGCGGGAACCAATGAGAGCATCCAAGAGTCACACACGGAAGCCTGGGAAGCAGGTTTGTAGATGCGGGCCACAGCGCTAGAACCCTCGAACAGACGTTGCAGCGGATTGGCCAGAAGCGCTGCGGCTGATTGGCCAGCTGTGCTGCGCAGGCGCGGCACCGCGAGTGAGACCTCTGCGCCTGCGCGGAGAGGCGGCGGGGGCCGGTGGCCGGAGGGGATGTCTAGCCGTTCGAAAAGGGAGACGCGGAGCTCCGCCCGGGGCAAGCGGGATGCGGAGTCCCGGAGCAGCTCCAGTCGGTCGAAACGGGAGAGGGAGCGGGATTCGGACGGCATGGGGTCTCGGGGGAGCCCGGTGCGCGTGAAACGGGAACGGAACTCGGAGCCCGCGGCGCGAGACTCCTCGGGCGGGAGCGTGCCCGCGCTCGTGCCCGCGCCGCCGCTAGTGGGTTCGCGCGTAAAGCGGGAGCGCGAGGCCGACGAGGACTCGGAGCCGGAGCGGGAGGTGCGAGGTGCGCGGGGCCGGGACCGGGGCGTCCCCCATCCCCATCTCCATCCCCATCTCCATCCCCATCTTGCCAGCCCGGAGCTGGAAAGAGCCTCTGAGGACGGCCATCCTTTCCCCTTTTTTGTCCAGATGGGGAAACTGAGGGCCAGCAAGTGCTTGCTCCCTGCCCGGTTCTCGGGGTGGGGAAACTGCCCTGCCCGGCTACGTCATTACCCGCTAACCACGTGCAATTTAAATCCAGAGGGATGTCAGGGAGGAGAGGAAGGTCCTGGTCAGGTGGCGCAGTCCAAAGGGGCCTCGGATAGTGTCCGCTTGAACGGAACCTTGACCAAAGTTGGGGTGACATCCTGCCCGTCTCAGCGCCGGGGCTTGGGTGCAGCCCACCCTAAGCCTTCCCTGTGTTCTCTGCCTTCAGCCACATATTCCCTCCAGGGTTCTGGCCCCCGTGCCTTCCTGTCTTTGCTAGTGATCGATTTTCGACAGTTTTACTTTTTCCTTACTTGTTTGTGTACATGGGAGAGGAGGAACGCTAGACTTGAAGTCGGGAAGCTCAGGTCCCTCTGATCCTGGCCCTGGGGGACTGTGGGCTAGTCTCTTAATGTAGGCTCTCTTAGAGAACGTATATTAGAGCTAGATGGATGTTGGGAATTTCGACGCCAAAAAAAGTTGTGTCCTGCAGCAAAATGTAAGCTCCCTCTGAGGATAAGGGACTCTTCTATTTTTGTGTGCTCAGCGTTGAATACATTGCATTGTAACTAAAGGCGTGTTAAAAAAAATTACCTTTTCTTTTGTCCTTAAAAACCATCATAGATCATAGGTCAAGCGGGGATCTCAGAGGCCTGTCCAGTTTACTCTCATTTATAGAAGGGGAAACTGAGGATCAGGGAGGTTGAGTGACTTGGAATATGATATACAGGTAGTAAACCTCATAGATAGGACTTGACTCCAGATCTTCTGATTCCAGAACCAGAGTTCTCTCCACTTTTATAGCATTATCTAATGTGATCTTTTTTTACTTTTCACTCTTAGTATTATTATCGTCACTTTAATTCAGCTCAAGCAACAAACATTTATTAAACACTTACTATGTGCCAGGCACAGTATTGTGTTCTGGGGGTCAATGACAGAAATAAAAGTCCTTGCTTTCAGGTAGCGTATATTCTTTTGAGGAGATTTAACATATAAGGAAAAAAAGTGTGTGTAAATCATTTAAAGGTTTGCAGAAAGTAGTGTACAAACGTTAATTTGTTTGACACAACAGTCCCATGACGAAACAATCAGGTGCTATTATTTCATTTTACAGATGAGGAAACTGAGGCTGAGAGGTTAAATGACCTGCCCAGGGTCACTGTTAGGGTCTGAATTAGGATTTGAACTTGGCTCCCAGGCTTGACAGGTCCCTCGTGCCACCTCGCTTCCTAGATTAGATACTCTTAAGGGTGGGGATGGATGAAGAGTACATCTATATAAGAAAGGGTGTGACGAGGGCCAAGGAAGCATTTAGATAGAATGCTATAAGAAATTTGTGGAGAGAAGACCTTCTAGTTGGGAGGATAGGGAAGTCTGTAATAAACAGAGGCCACCAGAGCTGGGCTCGTAAGAACATTTTTTCAACAGGAGAAGGTAATATGTTCTAGTTCGGATGGATCGTAAAGGAAGTAGAATGAAATAAAATTGATCAGGTTAAAGTAAGTTGGAGTAAGATTCTGGACAGCCTTATATTAGAAGCTAAGAATTGGATTTTATCCAATAGGCCCTGAGGAACCAGTAAAAAATTTTGATGGAGGCAGCATATTGTAGCTGGGGCACTGGATTTAGAGTCAGAGAGATCTGAATTCAGATCCTGGTGCAGACATACGAGCTATGTGACCCAGCACAAGTCACTGATGCACTTTGAGGCTTCACTTTCCTTATCTGTAAGATGAAGGGATTGGACCTAATTGCTTCCAAGGGTCCTTCCAGTTCTTACTGTGCCCTGTGGGTGACTTGTGCAGGAGGAAGATGGTTTAGCAGTTCTGTGGAGGATGGATGGTAGAGGTCAGAGGCCTGTGCCCTGGCCCAGTTCAAATGCCATTAGATGATGGTGAGAGGTGATGAGGTACCACTGACCTTAGATTCCCCTTGGTGGGGTGTGGCTGGAAGAGGTTACATTCTCATTCCAGGACCCCAGTCCCTATTCAGTAGCTCCTGATTTCCTTTCCTAGGAGGTGCTGCAAGGTTCTCTGTTTGACGCGGCTGTTGCGCTGACCTCAGAGCCTCTGGTTTCCCCCTTCTTTGTTTTCTGCCTATCACTGACCTTTGTTGTAATTTTGCATTCTCTTTTTAGTGCGATATGGACGCTTAGATGCTGAGGATCGAAGGAGCCGCCATTGCCCCTACTTGGACACCATTAACAGGTCAGTGAAGCAGAGAAAAGTCGGGTTTATTGGGCAAAAAGAACATTGTTGGTCAGAAGACAGCATTAAGGCTGGTCTGGAAAAACATAAAAAACATCCTGAAAGCCTTTTGGGCTGCACGCTGTCTGTAATTATTGACAGACAGTAGAGCTCCTTTGGGCAGCAGAAGATTTGTCTCTGCTCTACTTTACAGCCCACTTTGTGGAAGAGTGGACGTGCGCCTGACCCAGAACATAAAGGAAATGGGCTTTTAGCTTTGATAGAGATGGGGAATGTGGATCGTTTACAGACCCTGGGGTTCATCCAAAAGCTGATGAGTGTTTGGTGGATTTGAATGATGTATCAGAAAATGAGAACAAAGTACCAGTGATAAGAGTGAGTGGAGTCTCTTATTTCTCATGCTCACCACTACTTTGCATACATATTAAAAAATCCTCAGGTGTGTGAAATATGCCCTTGCTATCCTCATTTGTGATCTGTGTCTTGTTCTGGGCTTCACCATAAATGCCACTCTCCCCTCCTCCTTTGCCCCTGTTGTAATGCCACTGTCTCCAGGTCCTCTTTTTATTTCTTGAAACTGTTATCTTCCTTCAGGGCCTAACAGAACTGGCATCTTCTCATCCTCCCAGCTGTTGGTGATTTCCCCCAGCTTTTCTGAAAGGCCTCTCCACCATCTTTCTTTGTTTGACCTCTGCCATAATTCTGCAAAGCATCATATACTCCCAGTAGTTAAATGCTTTGAGAGGAGGAGGGACTGTATCTTCTTTGTGTCCTTAGTGCCTAATATAGCACCTTTGATACTTCCTTTATTCCCTTTCCCTCTTGCCCCCAGATCTGTCTTAATTAGGGGGCACAATCGAACAACAATGAGATCCTTTTTATTTAATTTCAAATCTTGTGCTACTCTTTGATCATCAGTCTGGAGTTAGGGGTCCTGGAGTAGCCAGCCACTTTATTTATAGATGAGGACAACAAGGCCCAGGGAGGAGACGTATCCTTGCACATTGGATACACGGGTCATAGAACCATAAGAGATCATGAGTCTACAACTGGAGAGGGCTCAGAAGCCCATTTTGTGTGGTCTTCTCATTTTAAAGATGAAGAGACCAGCCCAGGGAGACCCTCTTTCAGCTTGTTATGATAGCAGCAGGCATAGAGGACTGCCCCGTGTATCTGGTCCAGGTGCCTTGGCACCTGGTAGATTGGAGTAGGGGGTGGGTCTGTTATGGAGGCTCAGTGTATGATTGGACAGGAGGGGCCATGTGTAGAGCAGATTTGTGGTCTAGAGTACACGCCACATAGCAATAGCAACAGATTTGTGACCTTCCCTGAAGTAACACAGGTCCTAGAGGACCTCAGCTTTGGCTTAATATTTTTTCATTCCTGTTAATTGTTTTCCTCTTGTCTTTTAGGAGTGTCCTGGACTTTGATTTTGAAAAACTCTGCTCCATTTCGCTTTCACACATCAATGCATACGCCTGCCTGGTGTGTGGCAAATACTTTCAGGGTAAATATACCTTGTCAGACCTAGAACTTCTCTGTCGTGGTGGCAGATCAAGGCCCACCAAAAGGAACACAGGTGTTTTTAGCAGTCCTTTCTAGTACCTTTGGGACTATTGGCCTGAGTTTTCTGAAAAATAGGTAATGGCTTTGCTGAGGATCCCTTTGTGGAGGAACCTCTCTTAGCCATTCTAGTGATGAGCTTGAGTACTTCTGCTCAGTCTTTTGCCAGGTTTTTATCCTAGCATTCTTCTGAAAGAACTAAAAGACGTGCTTGCTCCCCCCAAGGAGCTTAGGAGGCCAGGCAGTGGGTCATGGCATACTGACCTGAGCAGTGTTGAGCCACTGGACTGCGTCCTCATAGAAGGGATTGGCTGTCCTGAGCTGTGACCGCATGAGTTTGGCTTTAGGCTCAACTTTCAGGACAGGGAAGGAATTACACAGGTCATATGGAAACCAGCTCAAACAAGGGCCTGAGAGAGATGAATGTGATGTATTCTGGGGAAATGATTAACAGATAGTCTGGATAGGGGAATGAAGGGAGATAAGGTTGGATACTTACAGATTTCTATAGAAATAAGATAAGGTTGGATACTGCAGAGGGCAGTTCATGGAGGGCATTCAATCCAGCTTAATGCACCAGGCATTTATTAAGCACCTCTGTATAGCAGGCACTGTTAGAGACTGAGGGTAAAGAGAGTGTGAAAAATGGCCTCTGTAGCTTCCATTGACTAAGAGCCAGGTGGAGGAGTTTCAGCCTGATGAGAGGGTAGTAGGGAGCCACTGTAGGTTGGAGGCCTGGAAATGGCATAAAGAGCATAATGTTTATGTCCAATGACTCTTGTGGCAGTATGTGCACAGATGAGAGTCAGAGACCAGCTTGGAGATCAGCAGGTGTTTGAGACCAGGGTGATGAGAGTACAGGAATGGAAAGGAGGGGATATTTCTTTTTTTCCCCAAATTTATTAATTTATTTGTTTTCAGTTTTTAACAATCACTTCCATAAGTTCCAGATTTTCTCCCCCTGCCTCACCAAGATGGACTCTATACATACATCCCTATTAAACACATTTTCATGGTAGTCATGTTGCATAGAAGAATTGAAATAAATGGGAGAAACCATGAGAAAAACAAAACATAACAGAAAGAAAATAGTCTGCTTCATACTGCATTCTGACTCCACAGTTCTTTCTCTGGATGTGGATGGCGTTGTGCATCATGAGTCCTTTGGAAATGTTTTAGGTCCTTGCATTACTGTGAAGGACTAAGTCTATCAAAAACAGTCCTTGCACAGTGTGGCTGTTTCTATGTATAATTTTCTCAGAGAAGGGACTCTTTCAAAGGAAGAAGTGATGGGACTTGGTAAGATTTGTTCTGAATGGAGAATGGAAAGTCAAAGAGGATTTTAAGCTTTCTAGCTTAAGAATTACGCAGAAAGGTTTTACTATTGGAAAAATGGAAGTTGGGGAATGAGACTGATATTGGAAAGGGATGAAGAATCTTGTTTTAAATCTGTTAAGTGGAAGGTTATAAACAGTGTAAGTTGGAAATACAGGACCATAGTATTTTGGTGAGAGATCGGGGCTAGGAGGAAGGTAGGCCTATTCCCCACCTTTCCCCTGTGCCAAGGAATGCTTTCACAGTATTTCTGTGGCAGAGGTGGGGGGTTAGAAATCTATAGAAAGGAATTGATTTTTCTGAATACTAAACCATGGGGAATTCCTCTCTGGGTTCTGTCTACAATTGGGGATAGAATAATGTTTTTTTGTTACTGAGCGCAACGTGCTAATATTGAGGAGACCTGGGGGAATCGGCCCCTTGAAGTTGTTTTGCCAAATCCCCTACTTTAACGTCCTTTCCTTCTTCCCCCCAGGACGAGGGTTGAAGTCTCACGCCTACATTCACAGTGTCCAGTTCAGCCATCATGTTTTCCTTAACCTGCACACCCTCAAATTTTACTGCCTTCCAGACAACTACGAAATCATTGACTCCTCACTGGAGGACATCACCGTATGTGTCACTGTGAAGGGTGTCAAGTCTCTTTGGGTTGACAGAGGTCATTTCCCTTGTGTACCAACTTACCTCCATGTCCTAGATGGAACCCACATGGCCTTGGGGCATCATCTTTAATGTGTGAGGAAATGGATACAATTGGTATCCAGATGTTGGAATCCTGGGAATTTGTGGCTTGTGTGATGTGGAATTAAGATTCCACATAATTTAATGTTGCTGATGGGACTGAGGAAGATCAACATCATGCTAGGCCATGACGTGGAAAAATATTCTCTGAAAATAAGTTAATTTATCTTGTTGAAGTGAAGGTTAGCATTTGAGCTCATGAAGACTGCAAGGTGATGTGCTAGACAAAGTGCTGGATTTGGAGTCAGGATCACTTGAGTTCAAATCCTGCCTCAGGCTTTTAATTAGCTGTATGATCTGGGCTAAGTTAGCATCTCTGCCTCCATTTCTTCATTTGAAAATGAGGATACTCAAACTACCTCCCACATAGGGTTGTTTGAACGATTAAGTGAGAAAACACATGTAAAGTGTTTTGCAAACCCTAGAGCACTCTATAAATGTGCTCTTATCATAATTAAGAACTTGCTTCAGTGATAAATCACCAGCCCTGGTGGAAGCCTTCTTTGGGGTGCTGTGATTTGAAGATACAGCTATGATAGCTGTCTCTTCTTACCAGGTCCTTCTTTGTTAGGGAAAAACATTGAGGGGTCTTTTGAGCCCCTACTGATTTTAAGGAAGATTATACCTTTGCTGATTTTATATTTCTCTTTGCAGTATGTCTTGAAGCCCACGTTCACCAAGCAGCAGATTTCAAACTTGGACAAGCAGGCCAAGCTGTCTCGGGCTTATGATGGTACCACATACCTGCCTGGTATCGTGGGACTGAATAATATCAAGGCTAATGACTATGCCAATGCCGTGCTTCAGGTAGGGCCAGGAGTAAGACTTTGTAAAGGAGAAGTTAACTTTGGAGTCAGGTGAGAGAAGGACCTCACCATGGTTCTGGCCTCGCTGCTAGGACTGTCTGACCATACACGAGGCTTGACCAGGGAATACACTCTTTCATTGGCCCACTGGGCCATTGGTGAGAGTCTTCTGAGCCTGTGGCCTGTGGCGCTTTGCTTGGTCCCTCCTCGAGACCTGCAATGAGGTCTGTTCCCCAGTACTCCTTAATTATGGGACTTTGGACAAACCCTTTAACCTCTCTCAGCCTTGACTTTTTCAGTTGTAAATTGGGGTACATAATGTTTGTACTGTCCATGTCATAGCGCTCTCTTTAGGAGAGTGCTTTTGTAAGCATTCTAGAGTTGTTGACTCTTACTGCTGCTGTTGCTGCTACAATCACTTCTCCTACCATGCTGCTAAATCAGGCTGAGCAGAATGGATCTGGGAATTTCCTGATGACATCAAGGTGATGACCAGAGATGACTCAGTGTCTTGGTTATGGAACCTCAGATTGTCCTGAGTGTGAGATGTTAACTTACTCTTGCCTCACTACTACTTAAAAAATAGCTAATGCATTAGAAACTTAACCTTAGTGTGAATGTAATTATATTTGTTGGGTAATTATTGACATTTCACTTGATTTCAGTACACAAAGTCACAGAATCAGAAAATCGAAAGAGTTGGAGTAGAATGTAGGCTCCCTCTGGTCTAGCCCTTGATGGTTACCTTGCTCCTCCTTTCCCTTTCAAGAGAGATGCCATGGGGCAGCTCAGAGAAAGGCACCCAAAATAACCTGCCCTTTAACTTTTTGACTTAAAGGGGGAGAAGCTGAGGGCCCAAGTCCAGGATCAGGCAGGATTTTCCCCTGGGAGCCTGAGATGGGGGAGGAATTTCCTGGGGATAGTATGAGCTGCTTCTCTTTCCTGCAGACGCTAGCCTTGGCCAGTGGGGGTCGACAGAGAGCTGGAAGTGGAGACCCTGAACATTTCCAGACTTCATAGTGAACAGTGATAGGATTCAGCTTGTTAGGAACTACATTTAAAGTCATTAATTTTGGTGCTTAAAGCATGACCTTAACAGCCACATTTTTGTCTCTGCCCATTCCCCTTCACTTCTTTCTTTTCTTCTAATACACCTTCTTTTCGTCTTCATCTTTCATAAAGGCCTTTCCAGATTTCTTTCCATTCCTCATTTGGTCATTTTTTTATTGTATTATACTATTCCATTATATTAATGTCAGCACATCAGTATGGCGGGCCTTTGTCATTTCAGTGATATGGAAACAGGGTCCATCAGTACACATCTTAGTCCATTTATAACCTAGTGATTCCACCCAGATTATACAGCCCAGAAGTGGGACTCAAAGCCAGCTCCCCTGACTCAAGGGCAAGCACACTCTCCTCTGCCTGCTGCCCCTTGGTAATGATGGTACATTATTGGGCTGCAGTTCAGCTGACCACTCCTCTTTTTCTGGACATTTAGGTTACTTCACTTTTTTGTAATAATGTTTAATGTGGCTGTGAAAATCTTTGAACAGATAGCCCATTTTGGGTTGTTTTTGATAATACTGTGAGGACACAGGTCCAACAATGGAATTATGCTGTCACAGGCACTAGGTGGGTCACTGGATAGAGTGCTGGGCCTGGAGTCAAGAAGATGTGGGTTCAAATGTGGCCTCAGACACTTTCTAGCTGTAACTTTGGGTGAGTCACTTAACCTTTGTCTGCCTCAGTTTCTTCAACTGTAAAATGAGGATCATAATAGCACCTACCTCCCAGGATTGTTGTAGGGATCAAACGAGATAATACTTGAAAAGTGTTGTTTTCCAGGTTAATAAATGCTCATTCCTTTCCTCACACGGAAGGTGGTCATTATTCTTGTCACTCCCTGGCTCACTGCCACATCACTCTCCAAAACAATCGTCTAAGTTGGTGATTGTACCAGCATTGACTGAGTGTGGCTGACAGAGTGGGAAGAATTGTCCAGAGATCTTGGTTCAGATCTCCTGTGATGCTCAGTCTGTTACTTTGGGCAAAGCCCTTGATGGCCTCTAATGTCCCTTCCAGCTTTGATCCCTTATTGATAATTTGCATTCATTTCAGCTGAAGTGCATTCATTGATAGGAAACAGGTCACAAAGTGTAGCTAAAGCATTGGTAAGTCACAGTCACAGAAGCCAGGAGGTTTCACCAAAAGAAAGCAAGCTGAGAGTAAAGAGAGTCGTCACATGTGGGAAGGAAGTTGGGGTGCTGATAAGGGACTCCATGTCTTGGTGGGTGCAGCTCTGTTTGGAAGGCCCCAGCCCTTCTGGTTCTTAAGGGACTTAACAAGGTTGAGTTATGACCCTCTCCTTACTTTACTCACAGTCTTAGGTTGGTCAGAGAACCTGAGCTTGATGGAAGGGTTCCATGTGAAAGAGAGGCATTTTCCTGGGTTTTAGAGAATTTTTGTGCCTGTGCTCCTCCTAGTTCCCATGAGGCAGTGCTCATTGGCACCCCTATCTTAGCTCTCCTTGCCTCTGGAGGGTAGTGGAAGGGGGGCAAAGGTGACAGCCTACATCCAGTGCTCATGTCCCCAATAGCTCTGGGACACACATTCCCTCGAGTGGGCTCTCTGAGGCAGGGGAAGTGGCAGTCTTTCATCTTCCTTCGTAGCTTAGAGTGCCAGTGAATAAATGAGACTTCTCCCTAGGGGCTGATTTATTTTTTACCCTTTTGGGGACGGTCACAAATTGGTTTGTAAGCTCTCGGGTAAGCAGAGCCGTCATCCTTTGGAAGTGCTGCAGAATCTTTCCAGGCTGACCCCGGATGTTTGGGTTCTAGGCGCTGTCCAATGTCCCACCTCTCCGCAACTATTTCCTGGAAGAAGAGAACTACAAGAATATCAAGCGTCCTCCTGGTGACATCATGTTCTTACTGGTGCAGCGCTTTGGAGAACTGATGAGGAAACTATGGAACCCGCGCAACTTCAAAGCACACGTCTCTCCCCACGAGATGCTCCAGGCTGTCGTTCTGTGTAGCAAGAAAACTTTCCAGATCACTAAGCAAGGTGAGGAATGAGATCTCCTCCTTTGTGTGTGCTTGAGCTGGAGTGCACACGAGGCAGTCAGGATTAAATGACCTGCCCAGAGTGACACAGCTAGTGAGTATCTAAGGCTGGATTGGAATTCTGGTGCCCCTGACCCCAGGGCTGGCGCTGTATCCACAGTGCCACCTAGGTGCCTTCTTCTCATCTTTTGTCATGGCCCTCAGACCAGGGGATCTTGGAGAGGAGGGAGAATAGAGTCCCACCATACCCTTCCTGGGAGCCTGAGAGTGTAACTGGAAGTTCCTTGTCTGTACTTCATGAACTGTGCTGAGGTTCTTGAGATACAGCAGAAGGGATGTGCCAACTGATTACACTGTTTTCAACTCAGACCTCTTAAATTCAGCATGTCCAAACCCATGCTTGTTATCTTTCCCCCAGGCCTCCTCCTTCCAAATTTCCCTATTACTGATGAGGGCTGTGCCATCCCCTAATCAAGATCACAACCTAGGAATTGCCTTCAACTCCTTACTATCTCTTACTGTCTCCCCCCTACCCCATATCTGTTGCTAAAATCTATTAATTTCCCCTTTGCAACATCTCTTGAGTCTGCCCCTTCCTCTCCTCTGATGCAGCCACTCCCCTGGTGCATCCCTTATCACCCCAGGCCTGGATTATGGCAATAGCTCTTGGGGGCTGCCTGCCTTCATTTTCTGCCATTCTAATCCATTCTCCATTCAATGACCAAAGGGATTTCCTTAAAAGTCTCTGACTGTGTCATCCCCCTGCTCAATAAACTCCAGTGTAAAGAGTTCAACTTAAATAAGTCCCTTACACTTTCTCTTTCCTCTTTACCTCTTCATACTTTTCTTGATTCTTGTATTTGAAAGTCAGGTTTTCTATTTAGCTCTGGTCTTTCAACAAGAGTGCTTGGAAGTCCTCTATTTAATAAGATCCATTTTTTCCTCTGAAGTATTGTACTCAGTTTTACTGGGTAGGTGATTCTTGGTTTTAATCCTATCTCCTTTGATCTATGGAATATCATATTCCAAGCCCTCCAGTCCCTTAGTGTAGAAGCTGCTAAAGGTTGTGTTGTACTGATTGTGTTTCTGTGATATTGGAATTGTTTTTTTCTAGCTGCTTGCAATATTTTCTCCTTGACCCGGGAACTCTGGAATTTGGCTACAGTATTTCTAGGAGTTTTCCTTTTGGGATCTCTTTCAGGAGGTGATTGGTGGAGTCTTTCCATTTCTATTTTACCCTCTTGTTCTAGAATATCAGGGCAGTTTTCCTTGATAATTTCTTGAAGGCTCTTTTTGATCTAGACTTTCAGGTAGTCCAGTAATTTTAACATTATCTCTCCTGGATCCATTTTCCATGTCAGTTGTTTTTCCAGTGAGATACTTCACACTGTCTTCTATATTTTCATTCTTTTAGTTTTGTTTTATAATTTCTCGATTTCTCATAAAGTCATTAGCTTCCATTTGCTCCATTCTAATTTTGAAGGAATTATTTTCTTCAGTGAGCTTTTGGATCTCTTTTTCCATTTGGTCTATTCTGCTTTTTAAGGAATTCTTCTCCTTGTTGGCTTTTTGGAACTCTTTTGCCATTTGAGTTAGTCTGTTTTTAAGGCTGTTATTTTCTTCAGCATTTTTGGAGGTTTCCTTTAGCAAGCTGTTGACTTGTTTTTCATGATTTTCTTGCATCACTTTCATTTCTCTTCCCAATTTTTCCTGTACTTCTCTTACTTGATCTTCAGAATCCTTTTTGAGCTCTTCCATGGTCTGAGGCCAATTCCTATTTTTCTTGGAGGCTTTGGATGCAGGAGCTTTGACTTTGTTGTCTTCTTTTGGTTGTATGTTTTGATTTTATCACCAATGATGCAAGAAAATACCTCTTCACTGAGAAAATAAGAATCTGTGATCTGTTTCTTTTTTCCCATTTGCTCATTTTTCCAGCCAGTTACTTGACTTTTGAGCACTTAATAAGTGGAGTGCTCTAGAACCAGCCTCTGCTTCAGCAGTGACTGGGTCCATGGCAGGGGTGGGGCTGAGGCTGGGACTGGACTGTACCACCCTCCCCTGCCAGCCAGGTGAGAGACCCTTCCCACTGACCTTCAAAGCTGTCTTTGGTGTTTGTGGGTTGAGAAGTTTGAAAACTGCAGCAGCTGTCAGCAGTTCAGTCCCCTAAGGCCTGCTCCAGCTCCATCTGCACCAGCAAGTCCCATGCCAAACTGTTTTCCACTCCCAGGTGGCATGGTAGATCCTTACTTTTGATCTTCCAGATTGTCTTGGGGTGGAAATTTGCTTCCATCTGTCATTTGTGGCTTCTGCTGCTCTAGAATTTGTTTAGAGTTATTTTGTACAAGTTTTTTGAGGGGTTTTGGGGGAGAGCTTGAGCAGGTCCCTGCTTCTACTCTGCCATCTTAGCTTTGCCCCCCTATTTCCCAGGATTAAGAAGCTAAAACACCTCATATGTTAGAGGTGATTTAAACCCACCTGCCATGATTCTGTCACTTCAACTCAGAATAACAAACAGTACATCATGAAACTTGAGTGAGAGCTACATCTTTACTGTCTCTTGACAAGAGACTCCCTTTCTGCATCACTGTGGATGTGTTAGATGAGACTCTCCCCTGGTCTTCCTCTCACCTGCCTTGGCTTGTGGTTAGAGATTGGAAAGTGGGAAGAGAATATAAGCCATTACTGTGGTTCTTGTTGTTTAGGAGAGTTGTTGTTCAGTCATTTCAATTGTGTCTGATTCTTCATGGGTCTTTTTTGGCAAAGATTCTGGAGTGGTTTGCCATTTCCTTCTCTAGCTCATTTTATAGTTAAGGAAACTGAGGCAAACAGTTAAGTCACTTGCCCAGGGTTACACATATAGTAAGTGTCTGAGGCTAGATTTGAACTCATGAAGATGAGTTGCAAGTGCTCTATCCACTGCACTATCCAGCTGCCATTTAGGACAGTAGTAGCAGTTATTATAGTAGCTAATATTTAGAATAACCCTTTTTAAGGGCTAATATATTTACATATATTACTTCACTTAATCATTTCCTCACAACAACCCTGTGAGATATTGTTATTTACCCCCACTTTGTAGTTGAGAAAACTGAGGCATACAGATGTCCAAGTGACATTGCCCAGGGCCACACAGCTAGTAGGTGAGGTGGGATTAAAACTCAGGTCTTCCTGACTCTGAGACCAGCAGTTTATCCATGGAGTCCCCAGTTGGATGAGAGTGAGTCAGTGTGGGTTCGTGGGGAGATCCCCAGACTTGAAGTCAAACACTTCTGGCTTGAATCTAGTGATCTGACCCTGGCTAAGGCACTGCTTGTCTCTGTAGCTAGCTCCTCATTTTACAGACATAATTGTTATGCTGTACAGTCATAGTTTGAGGGTTGGAAGGGACTTAGATGATCAGTAGGCCAACTCAAATGCAGAGGGAATCTCCACTCTCATATACCCAACAAATTTAGTCATTCAGCCTCTGTTGGGAGTCCTCCAAAGATGGAGAGCCCAGCATCTCTTGAGGCAGCCCATCCCCTGTGCCCATGCCCCTTTGGGCAGCACTAGTTCATTCTCTGCCACATAGGAGTGTTGGGAGCAAAGAACTTTACTGGAAAGGGTCATATGCTGGTCTGGTGCAGTCGGAGGCCTTCCTTGTTCAGGGCCTTCATTGAGAGAATGTGAGGTTAACAGGTTGTGTGGCAGATAAATCTGTGGTAAAGAAGACTGGGAAAGGCTTTGGGCAGGGTGGTGGTGGTTACAGTATAGAAGGGGGCAATATTTGGAAATAAGCACCAATCCCAGGAACTCCCATGACCATTTAGCATCTTGGAATAACAGCTGATGGAAGAAGGGCCTTGATGCCTCATTGTAGAGACCTAGATGGAGGGGCAGGAAATTGTTTAATGGCCCTGAGTTCTTGTTCTTCTCAGCCCACCCTCAGAAGAACAGTTGCAGAGGTTGTTGTTGTGTGGGTGCTTAGGAATGCTTGTGGGATGACCGTCCAGCCCTTAGAACAAGTGAGGGAACTTCAGAGAAGCCTTGGTGCATTTGGGCTCTTGTTCTTCCCTGGATATCATCACTAGAGATATGGGTAAAGGCAAGGGAGAGGAAACTGGAAGTACATTGGCTGGTTTTAAAAATTTGCTTCTTTTTTGAACTCAAACACCAAACAAAATGAGCATATGTATATTACATAATAGAAAGGAAAACATGAAATGGCAAAGCTTTATGTACAGCTTGCTTTAAAATATATAAAATAAATCCAGCCTATAATTTTCAAAGCTGACCTGCTTTTCTGTGAGTCTTTCTGGTCTTCCTTCTGTTTTCAAAAATTTTATATGTGTGCATTTTTAGTGAACATAAGTCAATTTGTCCCTCACTTCTGTCCTCCACCATTAAAAAAAGAAAGAGGAAATCCTTGTGACATGCATAGTCAAGCAAAATTCATTTTTCCAGTAGGTGTGTCCAAAAAGTTTATCTCATTCTGCACCCTGAGTCTCACTTCTTAGGAGCTAGCATGCTGAATCATGGATGACCTTTGCATTGATCAGAGTTTTTATGACATTTCAGAGAGTTATTTTTCTTTTAATGTTGTTAACATGTACATTGTTCACTTGGTTCTGCCCGCTTCACTCTGTATCAGGTCCTCCAAGTCTTTCCAGAGTTCTCTGAAACCATCCTTTTCATCATTTCTTACAGCATGATAATAGTTCATTGTACTCAAATACTGTAATCTATTCTACCATTTCCCCCTTGATAGACCCTGTTGCTTTCTAGTTCTTGCTGTTACAAAAATGATGATGTGAATATTTTTGTACATACAGTTCCTTTCCTTCTTTCTTTAATCTCTTTGAGGTAAAGGCCTCGTAGTGGTATTGCTTGCTCATATAGTGGCACAGTTTAGTTATTTTGGGAGCATAGTTCTAAATTGTTTTCCAGAATGGTGGCACCAGTTCATGTCCTCACTAATGTACCTGTTTTTCTACAAGCCCGACATTTGCCTTTTTTCCATTTTTGTCAACTTTGCCAATCTGATGGGTGTGAGATGGAACCTCAGAATTGCTTTAATTTGCATTTCCATAACTATTAGTGACTTCTGGCATATTTTCCTGTAGCTATTGGTAGCTTGGTTGATTTCTTCCTTGAAAAACTACCTCTTCATATCCTTTGACCATTTATCAATTGGGGAATGACTCTTATTCTTATAGATATGTATCAGTTCCTTAGATACTATGATAATGGTACCCATAAGAGAAATTTTCTGCAAATTTTTTTATTTACCTGTTTCCCTTTTAATTTTAACTGTATTAGCTTACTTCAAAGCTTTAAAAGTTCTGAATTTTGAATTTTGTCTATCTTATCTTCTGTGATCCTCTCTATCCTTTGTTGGTCATGAAACTTCCCCTTTCCATAGAGCTGAAAGGAACTTTCTTTTTTGCTCTTTAATTTGTTATGCCATCACCTTTAATATCTAAATAATATATTCATATTTGGAGCTTATCTTGATATATTTTGTGAAATGTTGGTCTAGATAATTTCTCCCAGATTGCTTTTCAGTTTTCCCAGAAATTTTTGTCAAATACTGAGTTGTTAGTCCAAGAACTTTGCCCTTTGAGCACCTTAAACCCTAGGCCCTTCTGAGTGTTTGTTTTGTGCATTCTGTATGTAATCTCTTCCACTCATCAACATTTCTATTTTTTAAAGAGTACCCGTTTTTTTTGATGATTACCACTCTGAAATATAGTACTGCTAGGACCCCTTCTTTCCCACTTTCTAACCCTCCTTGTTTCCTTTGAATTTCTTGTTCTTTTGTTCCTTTTGATTAATTTCATTTTTACTTTTTCTAGTTTTATAATTCTTTGGTAGCTTAGTATGGCATTTAATAAATTAATTTAGGTATTGTTATTTTTATTATATTAGCTTGGTTTACTCATAAATAATTATCACTTCCCCTATTATTTAGTTCTGTCTTTATTTCTGTAATTCTGTACATTAAAAAAATATTAGGTGAGAGTACAGGATATTTCAGCCCAGGATTGGGCCATGGTATTTTTTTCCTTCTCAACAGGTAGGCCCAGGTCTATTACTGCCCTCCCCTTCCAGGGGAGAGCTTTGGGTCGGGGAGTCAGGAGATCTGGGGGGTCTTGGACAGTTTGATAACCTGGTCCCTGTCTCTCATCTGTGATCTTATCTGTTAAGTGAGAAGTTTGAACTACTTGAGCTCCAAAGTCCCTTGTACCTTTAAATCTCTGAATTGATCAGTGCGTACTTTGAATCAATGTACATCTCACTCCTCTGTAACACCTAACAGACCTGAATGTGTAAGTTGGTTAATTACCAGGTACTGGCTGACTTGTATTTTGAGGAAGATGTTGGTTGTGCTTTCAGTCTGGGTTTCTCTTAAGACTTGACCTTTTCCACTTCTTTCCTTGCAGGTGACGGGGTAGACTTTCTTTCCTGGTTCCTGAATGCTTTGCACTCAGCTTTGGGGGGGACAAAGAAGAAAAAGAAGAGTAAGTTGCAGTCTTGGTGAAAAGAGCTTCCCTTTTGTTGTGTTGGCTTCCAGGACTGTGAGCTTAGGCCCATCTTCCCTGGCTGGGCTGCTGGCTTTCAGAATGAGGTCCTATTCTCATGGATATGTCAAGTGGAGTTGAAATTGACATGTGTGGGGGCTCTCAAAGCTCTGGTGCTGGACCCCCAGTGCTTTGTCTGATTTCTAGGGTTAATTCTGGCTTTGTAACCCAAGAGGGCCATGAGGTGTAGGGGAGAGAAGGCACCAGCCTGTAAGGAGAGCACTGGGGCTCCATGCCTATCTGCTGACACCTTGCTTTGGCCTAGTCATTTCACTTTGAACTAGACTGTCTTTAAGGCCTCTTCCCACTCAGAAGTTTATGTTGAGGCTTCAAATCTCATTGTAATAGAATCTGATTTGGGGGGTGGAAGGCACATTTCTTTTTTTTTTTTTTTTTAGTAATTCATCTATTTTTAGTTTTCAGCATTCACTTCCTTAAGATGGCATGCAATCTGATATAGGCTCTACCTATACATTCATACTAAACATTTTCACATTAGTCATGATGTAAAGAAGAATTAGGACTAATGGGGGGAACCAGAAGAAACAAAACAAAGAAAGAACAAGAGAACAAATAGTATTCTTCCATCTGCATTCAGACTCCAAAGTTCTTTTCTCTAGATGTATATAGCATTTTTCATTGGGAGACTTTTGGAGTTGTCTTCAATCCTTGCATTACTGAGAAGAGCTAAGTCTATCAAAGTCAGTCCTCGCACACTGTGGCTGTTACTGTGTACAGTGTTCTCCTGGTTCTGCTCATTTCACTCAGCATCAGTTCATATAGTCTTTCCAGATTTTCCTGAACTCTACCTGCTCATCATTTCTTATGGCACAATAGCATTTCATTAGATTCATTTACTACAACTTGCTCAGCCATTCCTGACTTGATGGGCATCCCCTCAATTTCCAGTTCTTTGTCACTACAAAAAGAGCTGCTATAGTTTTATGTATGTGGGTCCTTTTCCCATTTTCATGATCTCTTGGAGATGCAGACCTAGAAGTGGTATTGCTGGGTCAAAGGGTATGCATAGTTTTATAGTTCTTTGGGCATAGTTCCAAATTGCTCTCCAGAATGGTTGGATCAGTTCACAGCTCCCACCAATAGTGAATTAGTGTTCCAGTTTTCACACATCTTCTCCAACACTTATCATTTTCTTGTTTTGTCACGTTAGCCAATCGATAGGTATGGGGTGGTACCTTAGGGTTGTTTTGATTTGCTTCTCCCTAATCAATAGTAATTTAGAGCATTTTTTCATATGACTATGGATACCTTGAATTTCTTCCTCTGGAAACGGCCTGTTCTTATTTTTTGATCATTTATCAATTGGGGAATTACTTGTATTCTTATAAATTTGACTCAATTCTCTATATATTTTATAAATGAGGCATTTCAAAGTCACTGGCTGTAAAAATTGTTTCCCAGTTTTCTGCTTCCCTTCTAATCTTGGTTGCATTGGCTTTGTGCAAAATCTTTTCAATTTAATGTAATCAAAATTATCCATTTTGCATTTCATAATGTTCTCCATCTCTTGTTTGGCCATGAAGTCTTCCCTTTTCCATAGATCTGACAGATAAACTATTCCTTGCTTATAGTATCAGCCTTTATATCTAAATTGTGTACCTATTTTGATTTTATCTTGGTATAGGGTATAACATGTTGGTCTGTGCCTAGTTTCTGCCATACTGTTTGTGGAAGGCACATTTCAAAGCTCCAGAAATAAAGAAATAATGTTGGTGAGCTGGTGCATTTCACTTTGTAAAAGAAACATCATTGCTGGAGTAAATCAAAATTGAACTACTGACTAGTTACTACTGACCAGTAAGAACAGTCAAAAAATTGATTCCTGCTGTTTTCTTTATTTTTATTTGAGGAAGTGATGCTGACATTAGTGTTACATTTGAGAATGTTGTTTTCTCCATGTTAACAGTTGACGCTTATGTGACATGCAGTGTAGGTAGCCAAGAAAGGGACACTTTTCACAAGTGCTAATGAAAATAAGTCTTCCTCACTTGGAAACCTTGGAATGGAATGTCCAGCTTCAGGATCTCAGCGTGATGGTGGCTTTCCGTCCTCTTTGAAAGCACCTTCACAAACACCTACTGTCTTCAGCTGTAGTGGACACATGAGGATTTTGAGACCCGAAGAGGCCAAACTTGTCTGAGGTCACAGAGAAAGTGACTCGATAGCACTGTTTCCACAAGACCCCTTGAGCCTTTTATCAGGGGCCTTGGCTTCATTCCCCAAGGTCTCTGAAAGCCCTGTGTGCCGCACTAGCCAGGTGAAGCATTTAGTATGGGCTGGAATGGATCTGTTGCCTTCTTTCTTAAAAACAAAAGCATTTTATTGATGACTTTACATCTCCATCATTTCTGGAAAAGCTGTTTCCTACAATCTTGCAGAGTGAACCTTTCCTTGTAGCAAAGGAAAAACAATTAAGCAAAAACACCTGATAAGCGTTGTGTCTTCTGTCCTGGTAGTCCCTTGACATTGGAAGAGAGGGGTCTCAGGCCCATCACTGGTTGGTTTTCCAGTAACCCAGAATGTAGCTTCCTTTTAGTGACCTTTTCACTTAAGCTGTCGTAGCCATTGCATTCTATTTCTGTAATCTTTCTTTTGAGTTCGGTGCAGTGTGGACATTTCCTTGCTTGGAACATGTAGTTATGGAAATTTGCTTTGAATGTTGCATATTTTCATTATTGCTTTCATGTAATTACAGTCACAACTTTTTGTCCTAAGTTTTTGGAAGAAATAGAGTTTGTTCCCAAAATCAGTTTAAGAAGTGGAAGTTTGAAGTATTTGGAAATGCTTTCTCCTGCCTCATTTAATCTGTATTTTGCTATTCATTTATGCAGCTATTGTGACAGATGTTTTCCAGGGGTCCATGAGAATCTTTACCAAGAAACTGCCACACCCAGATCTGGTAAGTTGGTTGAACTTGGCTGTTGTGTTTTATGCCTGATTATAGTCCAAACATGTTGGCTGATCTGTATGTTCTGACGATCTCAGCCTGATGTTGAGGGGATTTAGTGAATTGCATTGCTATGCTGATTAGAAAGAGCTTTTTGTGGGGTCCACCACTGGGGTTTGTATGTTTCAGTATGATTTCTGGGTTAGAGTATTGTTTTTCTTCTGTTAGATAAACAAAGCCACCCTAGATAATTGTAGCAACAACTCTCAGTTATAGAGTGCTTTCCTCCTAGGAACACTGTGAGGCAGATAGTTCAAATGTTTTTGGAACTGTGGCACCAGACAAGGTTTCATCAGTTATTTCTGAGTCAAGCTGGAGTACACTTGGTGAGAGAAGAATAGTTTTTTGGGACCTTGTCTTCTTGCCAAGGCCCTACCCATCCTTGAGGGATTTGTTTCTGGACTTCTGTTGGGCTCCCACTTGTTCTATCTCATTCCTTCCTAGCCAGCAGAAGAGAAAGAGCAGTTACTCCACAATGATGAGTACCAGGAGACGATGGTTGAATCTACCTTTATGTACCTGACCTTGGACCTTCCCACTGCTCCACTTTACAAGGATGAAAAGGAGCAGCTCATCATCCCCCAGGTGCCGCTCTTCAACATCTTGGCCAAGTTCAATGGCATCACTGAAAAGGTGACCCTTTGAGCCCTCTGGAGGGCCTCTTGTAATTCCTCCTCTGTGTCTGAGGCAGTGTATTTACATGGTGCCATGATTGTGAAGTATGGGATTCAGGTCTTCATTCTCTCAGTTCTTGTGGGAGCCAGGCTGTAGCAACAGCCCAGGTGGGGCCATCTGCTTGGAACCCTCATTTGGGGGCAGCTTAATTGCTTTTCCCTTCTGGTGTGCTCTTGCCATCCATCAACAAATGGTAGATTAGCATTTTGGTGGATTTTTCTGGCTATAGCTAAGTGAGCTTAATCTCTCCTAGCAAAATTCTGGAATGTATGATGAAAGAAATGATTTTTGAGCATTTAGAAAGGGAAGCAGGGAAGGCTGAGAGCTGTCGTGCCTTCAAGAACAGGGCACCCAGGGGTGGGGCATCTGCATCCTCTAGACCACATGTGGCCCTCTAGTTCCTCAAGTACGGCCCTTTAAATCCTTTTATTGAGGGTTTTGTTTTCTGTGAAGTTTGGATTCCATCAAAGGGCCGCACTTGAGGAGCTAGGGGGCCATATGTGGCTTCAGGGCCCCAGATTCCCTCCCCTTGCCCTGGATTGACTTCATTTCATTTCCCTGGTGTTAGTAGAGCCAGTAAATCTGGGGATTGTGGCGGCTCTTGTCCCCCTAGATCTTAGCAAGCTTTCTTACAGTTCTCATGTGGTTCTCATGGGCACAGTGGTGAAATGTTGGCTAGGTGATAATGATAGTTATGTAGATTCAGAGCTGGTCGAAGAACTGGCCCCAAGTAGTCATTCGTGCTTCATTGTGAACCTGGAGGTAGATTCAGATTCAGCACCTGGAGGTCTGTCCTTGGCCCTGGGCCTTCATCAGTCATTTGGATGAAAGTGAAGGTGACCTGGGAACTCTGAGGACCTCCAGGTGAGCTTTGACTTTATCCTCCTTGGAACTAGGCCACTATGACACTTCCTGGCCCTTTTTTAAAACCATGTTGCTCCCTTCCCCACCTTCCCATTTTCTAGTTTCCCTTTATGGTTGTCTTTCTGCATCAGAATGTTAACTCCATGCAGGCAGGAACTGCCCAGCATGCTTGTACTTGTGTGCCAAGGGTTTAGTGCAGTACCTGGTACATAGTCATAGTATACTCTTAATACCATTCATTAATTGTCAGATTTCCAAGTGATGCAGAACTGGGAGGTAACCCCCCAGTATGTCTGAGAGCAGATGTGCAATCCCAAAAGATCTTGACAAGCTAGATGATGACTAGAATCTAGTAAAATTAAATTGAATAGGAATAAATATAAACTCCTTTTTAAGGCTGAAAAAACATCAGCTATGTAAGTACCGCAAGAAAGAGACCAAGCTAGATAGAAGCTTGTGTGGATAAGATGTGGGGTGTCAGTGTGGGGTCACCAATGAAGGGGCAGCTGTGAGCATCACTGTGACCTTGGCCCTGGTCACACTGTACATGGCATGTTCTGTTCAGTCCTGGGTGGATGGGAGACTGTGCTATGTGCATGGGGCTGAAGGAACTGGAGAGGGTTAGCCTAGAGAATGTGCTCAGATGGCCGGGTCTGTGACCTTCATGGGCAGATGTGAGAGCAGTGGATAGGAGCTGTGCAGGCTGGTGTAGAGGCCGGACGTCAGGATAGAATTTTAAACCAGGGTTGTCCAAAGGTGCAAGTGGACATCCAGGGTGCTGGCTGGACCCTTGTCTCCATTTTGTCTTGGGCATTCTGGCTTAGGCATGTGTGGAATGGATTTACTCTGAGGCTCCATCTGGCTCTGGTTCTGCCTTGTTCAGAAAAGGAAAGAGGCCCTTTGTTACCCTACACCACTGCAGTGGAGTCCTTGACCTGCCCACCCCCAGTTAACGATTCATCTTGGGGCCATGGCATTCTTCTTCCATTGTGTCCTGTCTGCCCTTTTATTCTTTAACATTGGGATTTTGACCTAGAAAGTCTTCCATGAACTGATGGCTGGGTGAAGTGGGCAGAACCAGGAGAACGTTGCACACAGTAACAGCAAGCAGTGCAATAATCGAAGACAATTCCAAAAGACTCATGATGGAAAATGCTGCTCATATCCAGAGAAAGAGCTGTGGAGTCTGAATGCAAATCAAAGCAGAATATTTTCACTTTTTTTAATTTTTGTTTTACTTTCTTCTGATTTTCCCTTTTTGTTTTGATTCTTCTTTCACAACATGACTAATGTAGGAATGTTTATTATGATTGTACATGTATAACCAAAAATATGGGGATTTTATCTTACTTTACTTGACTCTGTGTGTTTTTGTTCTGAACAAATGGACCATTTTCCAAGCACAAAGTAGGACAGAAAAGGAGGATTTCTACCTGAAACCATGAATTTCTATTTTTATGTATGGCCTTTAACCCCTCTTTGTTTTGCCTCTGTTTCCTCTCCAGCTAGCTGACAGCTAGTCTGCTAGCCTACAGACTTCCGTAGGACCAGCTCAGGTTACCATTTACAGTGTTGCCTGTGTGGCTCCCCGTTACACAGTGCCAACACACATTAATGATTTATAGTAATTCTTGAGGATGCTTAACTTGTTTCATCATCTAGGTAATGTTTGATGTACTTTCCTTAGTGTAGCAGAAGGGCAGAGCAGGTCAGAGAGATGGAGGGAGGTGGTCCTGGCTTCATCCACGGCCCTTTTTATTGTTTCTGTCATGTGCCACCTGTGTGCCCTCCCCCACCTGGAGAGGCCTGTCCCTGCCTCTTTGCTGGGCCATGCCTGTCAGTAGCCTCCTCAGAACTGGACCCCGGGAGAGAAGCTTCTTTGCTCTCTGAATTGGGCTCCTCTGGCTTCCTCAGCACTTTGGTGCTCAGTCTGATCTTGCCCTTGTGCTGCTTCTAAGTGTGCTTATGGTGCCCTTGTGTTTATTTTAGCCAGTTTGCTAAAGGTGGGTGGACTGGCTTCATCCCACTTCAGAATGGTAGCAGCTGAGCTTTGAGAGACCCTTACCACTCATCTCGTCCAACCTTCTGCCTAATAATGCAAGACTCTGCTGGAATATTTCCAGGGAGCTCACTGTTTGTTTATTTCATTCTTGGATATGAGAATGGTTAGAAAGTTCATCCTCATATTGAATTAAAATCTGCTTCCTAGTAATTTCCACCCCTAGATTTTAGTGTTTCCCTGAGGAACAGCACAGGAGTTTCTCTTTCCCATGATGGGCTTCCAAGAGGGTCTCTCCTGGGTTTTCTCTTCTCCAAGCTTGACATAGCTGATTCCTTCAGCTGTTTTTCATGTTGATGTAGTTTTGAGACTGTCACCAGCCTGTTTACTTTCCCTTGGCTTGTCAGGGTCTGTTTTAAATCTATTCAGAATTAAACACTGTCTTCTGGCCAAAGTAAAGAAATTATTATTTAGCATAATCTGAACCCTGCATTTCTGTTGGAGCAGTTGAAGAGTTTCCTCATCTGTAAAGTGATGGGACTTGTACTTAGATGGCCTTAAGAATCCTTTGTGCTCCAACTCTGCGATCCCCTCTGTTTACTGTGTGTTTCTTGCTCGGATCTGCCCCCCTTTTCTAGAGTTCTTCACTCATGAGCTCAATCTCTCTCCTCTCCTCAGGAATACAAGACGTACAAGGAGAACTTTCTGAAACGCTTCCAGCTCACCAAGCTGCCCCCGTATCTTATCTTTTGTATTAAAAGGTTCACCAAGAACAACTTCTTTGTGGAGAAGAACCCGACCATTGTCAACTTCCCCATCACGTGGGTAACAGTTCTTTACATCTTCTCTGTTCTTCCCCTTCTCCCTTCCCTTCAAGAGGACTGGAAACTATAGATGTTCTTAGTTAATATTTGGATGGGAATTGACTTTTAATTGTTTAATCTATATTCCAGCAGATTCTGCATTCAAATGGTGAATTTTCATGATTAAGAGAGTAAAAGATGCCCTGACAGCATTTGGGATGGTCAAAGGAGAGCATACCTTGGCTTGGAGGAGTTAGGACAAGAGAAGAGGACTTTTGATGTTGAATTAAGGGGCTAGAAGTGCAGGGCCCCCTTGGAGCTTTGTAGGCTGGTGGTTTTGTCACAAATTTTGGTTCCCACCTTTCTGGTTGGATTGGCTGGAGAGTTTCTCTCTGCCTCATTCTAAGATGATTGAACTTCTCTGGCTATCTCTGTGAGGTGTTGGAGTGAGCTCCTGTATAGTAAGAGCTTAATAAATGCTCCAGGTAGTCAGTCATTAGAACACTGTTGTATGACAGTGTATTATTACAGAGATGTGGATGGACCATGGAAAAAATCATCATGATGAACTGGGTACAGTGGAGGAGTGTAGCCTAGTAGAACTCATTTTAGTGTCGTTCACTTGAATTCTTGCCATTTTATGTTCTCTGAGCATGTTGGGTTGTTCCACCTGTGATCTAAGGAAGAGAGAAGCAGGGTTAGGAGACTGGCCCAGGGAGCTGCCATCTTTGATCTGCATGCAATTTTCTATTCTGAACTTAGTTTGGAACCACCAGGATTAGGTCTTCCCAGCAATAGCACAACAAAGGGAAAAGGGAAAGGAATCAGCATTCATATAGTGCCTACTGTGTGCTTAAGCACTTTACAGATAGGATCTCATTTGACACAAGACACCATCATTCATTTCCTTATTTTAAAACTTCCCATTGCCAAATTGTCTCAAGAAAAATGAGAAAACATTCTGGTTGCTGTTTGAGGAAGGGAACCACAGTGTTCTCTTCTCTATTCTCCTCGCAGGCACCCCTCCTCCCCTTTCCCCCTCTTTCTGCTTCTAAATAGTTAGATTTTGATCAGTAAATATATAGCTTTTTGGCAGATATAATGGCCTCTGTGATGCAATTTTATTAAAGGTACTAATCTTTTTTCAGATGGGCAAGTTCTTCTGTTTTCTTTTTTTCCTTTTTATAGGCCTGAGAAAGGGTTGGCCTCACTGCCTTTCTTGTTGACTGCTGCCTATATCTGTCTTTAATCTGTTTCCTCTCTTTCGATCGACGATACAAAGCATCCCCAAAGTCTTAAACTCTCAAAACTTGAAACCACACTAAGGCTTTTGGGACACTCTAATTGCCTGGCACAGTGGAAAGGGTTAGACTGAGATCCTAATGCACGCTGGGCTGCCTCCAGGTGAACAGTTTGATTACTCCATTAGCCTGGACCTGAGCTGTGTCATTTGCAGAGTGGGATGACGTAATGAGAAGATGGCTGCCTGAGGGACTAAATAGAGAGAAATGGGCAGGAGTGCTGGACCAAAAGGCGCAGGCTGGAGGCTGTGGCTGGAGGGGGTGTCTCCCCAAACCCCTTTGCATTTATTGGAGTTTGGGGTGTGTTTGTTGTGGCATTCGAAGAGGAGCCAGGGAGCACGCTGCTTATATTGCCAGCTAAGTGGAGGAGCAAAGAGCAGGCTCACAAATGGAGAAGTCCCTCAGAGGATGGTCACCGGGCTCTGCTGTGTCTCTTACCTTCTCAGGCAGATCCATAACATGGTCCCCAACTCACCACATTGTCTGCTCAATCCTGCTTGCTTTGCCCGTGCATGCAATTCATAGGGCTGGGACCTAAGCAGAATTGCCTTTTAGCAACAGGATATCCTTGGACATTTGAACAGTCAACTTATTCCCTTCAAAACATGAAACTTTAGATACAGTTCAGCTTTTCCTTTTAAAAAAAATTTAAGTTTTTTTGATATCTTGGATTTTTACATTACTTTCTTTTCTAACTGTATCCCTCCCCCTCCCCCGCCTCCCCCATACACGTACACAGCCAAGAAAATTGTTTACCCATCAACTGAGACTAACAGCACCAGTAATGTTTAACTAGTTCTTGAGAAGCACAACTAGGAAGTGACTTTTTGTACCAAACAGTCATAAATTAACCAGATTTTTGGTTTTTCAGTAGCAATCTGGACCTAATTAATATTTTCCCTCCTCTTTATTTTTAAGAAGTTTGCTCTCAGAGCTTTTTCAAACCATTGCAAGCTTCAGCATATTTATGACAAATCTGACTAAAGTCTGCTCTATTCAGGCTTCACAGCTTTGCCCTGAAAGAGCTTAGGGCTTGAGTTTTTCTTTAACCAATTAGTGATCCTTCTTTGTCTTGGCTTGTTCTCTTAGCAGTATGATGATGAAGGCCCGTGTCCTTTCTCTCTTCTCAGACAAAATAGAGCTATAAGACATCAGATCGATGTTTCCCGTTTCCTCTTTGTCTCCTTGACTGGTCCGTGAGGACTTTGAAGCCCCTAGGTCTAAAGAACTGGACTCCTTGGCATTTGCCCTGGGCTTGTTCAGGTGTGCCTTAGCAGCTGTTCTTAAGACTTGGATTATTCCTTATGTCAGCTCCTTTAGTACCTGACAGGTCACTTGCCCAACAATTTCCAGTGTGACCAAACTTTTATTTACTTAATCACCTTTTTTTTAAATTTAAAGAAGCTGATTTTTTTTAACATTGTTCAAATTTTCCAGTATATTTCTTCTTTGTCCCTTATAACAAGGAGTTTTTAAAAATAAACCCAAAAACTCAGTTCAACAAAAGTCATCCATCAGCCAAGTCCAGCATTGTACACAGTACAGGGGCATCTATCTCCTGGCTCTCCTTTGGGGCCAGACTTGGGTGTTGCCTTTTTGGCCCTATGTTTGGGTTGTTCTTTACATTAGAGACATTGTACACGTTGCTTTCCTGGTTCAGTTCATGTAAGTCTCCCATGCTTCTCTGCAGTTTTTATGTTCATTTCTTACAGCACAATAAACCAGGCCTCTGATTCTCATCAGCTACTGTTCCTTATTTGCTGGGCCTCGCCTTTGTTTTGGTTCTTTGCTGTTACAAAAAAGTGCTGCTCTAAATATTTGTTGTAGAAGAGACTTTTCTTTTTATCATTGGTCTGGAGGCATGTATGCCTGCTAGTGGGATCTTGGGGTCCCATCTTAGTCATTGTCACAACTGTCGAAATGGTTAGGCCCCTGTGTAGTTCTTCCAGTAGTGGATCAGTGTGCCTGTCTTTGCAACATTAACTCTGTCTTTTGTTCTTGTTGCCAGTGCGCATCATTTGGGACAAAACATCAAGAGTAGTTTTGGTGTATATTTCTCTTATTAGTTTTTTGGAGTGGTTTTATGTATGGTTATTAATAGTTTGACTCATTTTTTTTGAGAACTGCCTGCTTATAGCTTTTATATATTTTTAAGAGGCAGTTAGGTAGTTAGCCCAGTGGATACAGTGCTGGGCTTAAAGTCAGGAAGACCTGAGTTCAAATCTAGCCTCAAACACTAACTGTATGATCTTGGGCAAGTCATTTATCCCGTTTGTCTCAGTTTCCTAGTCTGTAAAATAGGTTAATAACACACCTACTTCCCACGGTTGTTGTGAGGATCAAATGAGATATTTGTAAGGTGTGTAGCACGGTACCTGGCACAAAGTAGGTGGCATGTAAATGCTAGCTATTTATTGTTATTTTTATCAGCAACAGCATCATTTATTCCTTGAAGAATGGCCTTTGGTCTTACAGATTTGTTAGTTCCCTGCATACCTTGGATGTCAGACCCTTATCAAAGATACTTGATACCAACAGTTATTCCCCAGTTGGCTGCCTCCCTTCTTCTAGCTGCATTGATTTTGTTCTTGTATGAGTTTTTCAGCTGTGGGCATCCCCCACATCTCCATCCTGGCTTCTGTGCTCTCTCTGTGCCATTCCTCTCAGTGATCTCGTCAGCTTCTACAGACGCAGATATCCTCCCTTACATCCAGTCCAGCCCTCATCTCTGCTCCTCTACATTGTGCCATCTGCAGCTGCACGGGTCCTGTAGACCCATCCTCCCAACTGCCCTGGCTCCCCCTTTGCCTCATGGCCACGCTGCTGCCGATCCTGTCCACTCCACCTTCCCAGGATCTCTCCAATGTGCCTCCTTCCCTGACACTTCCACCACCGTTGCGAGCCACGTCATTGCGTGGCTGCTGCTGGGGCTGCCTGCCACAAGCCTCTTCTCCACTCAGCCATCAGATGCCAGGTCTGACCATGCCACCTTCTTGTTCAGTTGTCGTGTTGTGTTTGTCCTTCGTTGTCAAAGAGGACTATGACATCAGGGAAACTCCGGTGGTTTCCTGTCTTAATATAAGATCCTCTGTTTGGCGTTCAAAGCCCTTCATGACCTGGCCCCTTCCTGCTGTTACAGTTTTCTTATACGTTTGTGGTTCAGTCATTTCAGTTGTTTCTGACTCTTGGTGGCCCCATTTGGAGTTTCTTGGCAGAGATACTGGAGTGGTTTGCCATTTCCTTCTCCAGCTTATTTTACAGATGAGGAAACTGAGGCAATCAGAGTGAAGTGACTTGCCCAGGGTCTGCTAGGAAGTATCTCATGCTAATTTTGAACTCTTCCTGATTCCAAGTCCAGTGGCCTGTGCACCATGGCGACACCTAGCTGCCCTCCATGTAACTCCCTTTCTGCAAGTATGCTGGGACCCAGGGACCCTCCGTCTCCTGACTTTGCATTTTCACTGGCCATCCTCCATGCCTGGGGTTCTCTTGTGTCTGTCTGCTGATGTCCCTGGCTTCCCTCAGATCACCACTTTGACCAGAAGCCTGTCTCGATCCCCATGAATGGCAGGGCCCTCCCTCGGTTAGTTATCTCCAGCTTTTCTTGTCTCTTTCTGGTTTGTCCATGGTTGTTGTACTGTGTCTGGCACAGAGTCAGTGCTTAAGAAATGCTTCTTGACTTGACTTACTCTTTTGTAAATGTTTTTATTCCGTTTTCAGTTGAGTTCTTCCCCTAACTGGGAGCTGTGAAAAGTGCTTCATCTGGTTGTCTTCTTACTTGTTTTAGGATTTGCCTTGGATATTTAGATCACAGGTTCATTTCTAGGTTATTGTGGTAAATGGTGTGCCCTAGTGTGTGTGTGGGGGGATACTCTGCTAGAGTGAAGACTCAGAGCATAAAAAGCAGCCAGCATCAATGAGTGTTCTTGGGCAGTTTTCTGCAGCTCCACCCTGGCTGGCCGGAGGACTTCCCATTAACCCACAGGGAGGCTAGTGGTTTCCTTGTCTGGATTTTGTTAATAGTGTGTGTTCAATGCTGTTTCTGGCTTCAGGAATGTGGACCTGAGGGAGTATCTCTCTGAGGAAGTACAGGCTGTGCACAAGAACACCACCTATGACCTCATTGCCAACATCGTGCATGATGGGAAACCCACTGAAGGCTCCTACCGGATTCACGTGCTTCACCATGTGAGTGCAGAACTGCCTGGTGGGGAGGGGACTAGTGGCCTAGCAGAGTTGGGGAGGTCCCTGAAGCCTGTGATCTGCCATGAGCTCCATTTTTAGTTAGCCTAGGACTGAGGCCAGGATACCTTCCCAGGCCTAGACCTCACAGGTTTCTCAGCCTGTGTTAACCCAGGCAGTGCTGATGTGTTTCTCCAGTAGAAACAGACCTGGTTCTGGGTAGTGCCCAGAGGCCTGTGGCCTTAGTCTTACTGCTGCTGCTGAGAACAAGTGAGGACGGTGGCCCTTCTCTGTCCTTCACTCTGTTCGCTGGAATGAGGCGGCATTCTGTGCACTTTCGGCCTTTCCCTCCACACATCGGTCAGCCGTGACACAGGTTGACATCAGCTGAGTATGGCAGAAATGTGTCTGGTAATTCAGAGGTGGCGAGATCGGGAGCATCTCCTCTCTGGGTTGACCCACATTGGCTTGATGTATATGACTGGATTTCTGGAGCAACAGAGGGAGGGGCTCAATTAAGAATACTTGCCTGGCTGTGCCCCAAAGCCCTTTTACCTGGCAGGGATCTACCAAATGGCAATCTCCCTTTAATGGCTGTGCACGTTTGACTTCTGCTTGGGGAGTTCTTTTTTATTTTCTCTGGAGCCTGGCTTTTTGTTAAAGCCTTTGCCTTCGAGCTTTGTTCCTGGCTCTGTGATTGCTGCACCCTTTCAGTTTCAAGGGGTTGATGAACATGACATTTTGCTTTTTTTCCCCCTCTCAGGGAACAGGCAAGTGGTATGAACTGCAGGATCTCCAGGTCACTGACATCCTCCCTCAGATGATCACACTTTCAGAGGCCTACATACAGGTAGGGTGGCTGCAGAAAAGTCCAACAACATCTCATACTGAGTAGTCCCCAAGAATGGTTTAAATGTGGAGCAACCTAGAGACAAGACTGCATCTTTGCTCCATGCTTTGTAGAAACAAGTAGTGTATAATTGTCTGCTTTGCCTGAGTCAGTGGTTGGGATCCTTCGTGAATAAAAGAACCTCAGGATCAGTCAGCCAGCGCCTGTGCTGGCAATCCGAAGGGGTGTGGGAGACGTCTGTGACACCCTCTGTACCCTCACAGAATTTAGAGTGTAATGACAGAGAAGACTTAGGGGAGGTCCAGACGCTCTGCCAGTTCTTAGGAACCCTCCATGTGCGGAGCCTTCACAGACAGGCAGAGACGTTCTGTATTAGCGTTGAGTAATGCAGAATGTTGCTATGGGCATTAAAGGAGGCGGGAAATCAATCCTTGATGGTTGGAGATAGTTAGAGAATGTAGTGTGGGGCTTAGGCCGGCCATTGAAGGGTCAGTGGTATTTCTGTATGCATTAGGGAGTAGGGATCACCTGGGGCCAGCCTGGTAACCAGCCTCCTCAGCTGGGCTGGTTCTCAAGCAGTCACTCATACAACTAGTCATCTGGGTTGTCCTTCAAACAACTCCTCTGTGGTACTGGACCTGTCTGAGCTTCACATAATACAAGTGTGTGAGAATTGGGAAGGGGCTGCAAGCAGTTGGCTAGTGGTCATACACCTCTTCCCTGAGGAGGAATGGAAACTGGCTTCTTTATATCACCTTTCCTCCTTTTCTCTCCCTCTCTCTCTGTTCCTGTTTCTGCCCTTGGGGGCCAACCAGAACAAATCTGATTCCTCCTCCCATGTCAGTTCTTCAGCTCCTTGGAGCCACCTGTCATGATGCTCCCCCTTCTCTCCTCCTGCTGTTTCACCTGCCCCTCATATGCCATGGACTCAAGGCTCTTCTCCATCCTGGCTACCCTCCTCTTGGCCCTCTCTACCTTACCCTGGTGTCCTTAAATTTTGGTATCCACAATTGACCACAGCTAGCAGTCTGGATGGGGCAGAGGGGCCCCCACTTCCCTGTTCTAGGACGTGGCTATGACTTCATGTGCATCTCCAGATTCCTGGAGCCTTCTAAGCTTTCATCTCCTCGCTGACCAACAGGGTGTCTGCAGCCCTTTAAAATGCCCAAACAATTCCCGTCTAACCATCCCTTCTTCCTCTTGCACTTTTCAAGTTGAGTTTTTGTGCCCAGTGCTTTACATTTATCCCTGGAAGAAGAAGGAGTCGTCATCTTGAGAATTTAGGACAGTGCTGAATCCTGACCATCATCCAGTTTTCTTAGCTCACCATTCCATCTGTGACTTTATCCAGTTCTTAGATAAAAACTAAATTGCACCAAGCCAAGAATGGGTCTCTGGGATGCCCCTCCAGATCTCGCCATCTCCTCCAGAAGAAGGGGTGGCACTTGATCCAAAGCTTTGCTCAGTCCTGCGGAAGCGGCAGCCTTCCACTGCTTTAGTAATTTTATTAGAAAAGGGAGATAACTTCCCCTTGGTGAAGCCACACCAGCCCTTGTGTGGTCCTTGCTTCTCCACCGTCTCTTTTCCCAGGAATCTGTCAGGTTCAGGAGCCTGTGGTTTGCAGATTTGTTCTCTTGCTTATCTGAAAGCATTTCCCTTCCTCCAGTCCTTCTCCGTGATCTTGCAGATGTCACTGACTGGCTGCCAATCCCAGCTGCCAGTCCTGGTGGTGTCTGCGGGGGCGGCTGGGGGCTTTGTTACCCCTGCTTACTTAGCTTGGGAATTAGCTTTCTGCTAGTTGTTTCGTTCCTTCGTTTCCAGTGCAGAGGTCAGCTTTCATTCCTGAGAAATCAGCCCCCTTCCTTCTGAAGGCTGCTATCGTTGTCTCCTTCCCCCTCCCAGAAAAAAGATCCTTCTTCTTTGATCCTCCTTTTTTCCAGTATAACTTTTAAAAGCCTACTTTGGTTGTTCTTTGCTTCCCCTCCAACTCTACCCATTTTGAGCCTTTGTTTCCAGACTCTGCCTTTCCAGGACCATTCCATTTGCTTATATTCTTTCTCTGTTACCTAACTTTGCTTTTATCCTCTATACATCTCCTTGAATCTTAAGTTGGGTAAAGAGTGCCCTGTGCATCCACATCAAGCTCTTCAAAAAATATTTTCCATCTTCTTTGGAATTGCTTCCTTTTGTTTCTTCAAAACAGAAGAGAAAGAATTTCATTCTTTAGCATTCTTCTTCTCCCCTGGGCTGACTCTTCCTGAAGCATTTTACTCCATAGGGTCCTACCTGTATTTTCTCTGAGCCCTTTGAAATCTGCTTCTCCCAAATCTAGGGAGTGTTTGTCAGACTGTGCCTGGATTTCCTTCCCTCTGTCTCTAGCACTAGGTTGCAATGGTCATTCCTCAGGGCTCTCAACAGTGCTGTCCTGGTGACCAGGTTTTCCTTGTAAGATTCAGAATAAACTTTCCCCTTGTTAGTTCTTTGGTCTTTTGAAGTGGAAGTGATCTCTAAGGCAGGTGGGGAGCATAGTAACTGCTCTCTTTTTGGCAAAGAGAGCTCTCCGGTGGATGTCTGGGGAGTTGAAGTGGACTCAGTCCCCACCGGAGTAGCCTTTGATGACCCAGTGTGTCCTTGGTGCAGCATCAGCGTAGGGCATTGATTGAGAGAGAGAAAAGCTTATCAGCAGAGAGCTATGGGGGAACAGTCTGGGAGCAGTCGTGGGAGAGGGCATGGAAAGCCGTGGGGAGCTTTGTGGGGTTTATTGTGTACTCAAAGGAGATTCAGGATTTTGGTAAAGTAAGAGTGTGAAGGAAAGGGTGGTTGAAAAATTAGGTCCTTAAGTTATGGAGTTTTTTGAGATTTGAGTGAGAGTTTCAGTGTACAGTGGATTGGCCCATTTGGAGAGAACCTGGAGAGACTTCAGCCTGATTAGAATGAGGATTGGAGTGGAGGAGGATGTATAGCCTTGATGGGATGGAGGAAGCTCTGAGTGTTGAGGGAGGACAGCAGAGGGCCCAGGGTTAGCTCTGAGCTGAGGAGTGGGTTAGTGAAGGAGCCAAGGGAGCTTAAAGGTTCAGGAAGTGTAGGGGGTGGGAGCAGCAGTGTAAAGTGCGGGGAGGGGGACTTCTGGTTGGAAGATGATATGAGTCACTTGCCGGGGAGCTGTTTTATTAGTGTGACGAAACAGAGCCAGAGTGGAAGGACAGGAGGCTGGACCAGATATCTGGAGAGGAGAAATGGGAGATAGGGCATGTGAATGATGCCCCCAGATGAGATGAATAGAGAAAAAGAGGAGAGAGCTCACCAGCCAGAGACAGGAAGGGGAGGGAGCAATTGAGGTGGGAAATGGCCCAGGCTCCAAGGGCTCTAGAGGGAGACTTGAGAACATAGTGATGAACAGATGGAGGGTCAACTGCACTGGGGGGAGGAACGAAGGAGCCTTCTTTTCTTGTTGTTTGGTTGCTTCCTTTGTAGCCCAAGACTCAAGGGAGTTTGGAATGGGAAGTGAGAAACGAGGGACTGGGAGGAGAAGAAAGTGGGATGGAAGGGAGGTTGGGGTATGCAAATGGGGCAGACACTGAATTTGGAATCCCATGTGTTCTATCTTCTGCAGATATGGAAGAGACGAGACAGTGACGAGACCAACCAGCAGGGGGCGTGAGGGGCCACTGAGGATGTGGCTGGAGGATGGGCTGGCTTTGGAGGAGGCCCAGGGGCCCTGCTTTCCTGATGTCTGTCCCCTTTCAGACTCCTTTGTGATTCTGTCTTCCACTCCCGCTCAGCCTCTGAGCAGACTGGCAATCTCTTACAGATGTAATTTATTTCTTAGGCCACTTACCTGAAGTACCTGAGAAAAAGAGGTAGTTGTTCCTTGCACACTTACTGCCCAGAAGGGGCTGGTGAGCTTTCCTGAGCTTGCTCCCCTGTGAGAACCACCTTTCCCTTTTTGATAGTTTGTGTTCTGAAGCAGATTAAACACGTGCTGTTCTTAAGCCAGATTCGTCCCTGACACTTCCTTCTCTTTCCTCTTGTTCAGGTGGTCACTGTTCTGTTGCTGACCCCAGCCCTCTCATGGCTGCGGTGGAAAACAAATGCCTGGGGGAGGCAGTGTGGCTGAGTGAATAGAGGGCTGGCCTTGGGGCCCTGCCTTGGACCCAAAGAGCCAGCACCTTAGAGCTTACAAGATACTTTGGGAAAAGCAGGCAGCATATTGTTCTCCTCGATTCTTAGATGAGGAAACTGAGGCACAGAGAGGCTGCAGATGTGCTCGTGGTCACTCGGCTGGCTCTTGTCAGAGCCCAGACGGTCTCCCCTTGCACTGCCTCCCAGGTCCCAGGAGGGCCCACCCTCACCAACAGACTGACCAGGGTTCTTCCAAAGGGGAGGGGCCCTGAGAGAGCACAAGTGTCCCAACACACTCGATTTATAGAGAGGAAACCGAAGCCATCAACATGGTCATCACCCCTCAAACAACTGAATCATTTTAGAAGTTCATCGAGGGAGCTTGCTATCTAATACAAGAAATAACATTCTCAGATTTTCTTAGGTTTATTTATAGTAGCAGTGTATGTCCCCTTACACTGAATTGAAACACCTCAGCTCTGACTTCACCTACACTACATGTCTCTGGACTGAATCATATAGTCCTAGAACTCAAATCTTCCCTCTTGTGGCCTGAATTTCCTTTCTAGCCATTGGGTGTCTGACCTCCCATTTGGACTTCTGGGGAGGAGGAGCTCACCAAGGCCGGAGGAAGTGTGTTCCATCTGGGAAGGGCTCTGGCTCGTCAAGCCTTTATGTGCTAAGTGCTAGGAAGATTCCCTTCTCAAGGAGTATATGTTTTAATAAGGGGGAAAACATGTAAGTAACCTGGTATATGCCAGATGTAGGTCAGGGAAAGAAGGGAAATCTGAACAGGAAAGCATCATCAGCCTAGAGAACGGCAGATACCTCCTGAAATGATGAGGTTTGAACAGAGCCCTGAAGGAAGCTGGGGAGAGTAAGGGGTGGAGTGCAGGACACTGACCTGGGATGGAGCAGAAGCCTGGTGAATTCTCTTGTTATCACAATACATGAATAATCACGCCAAACATTCCCCCTCTGCCTGTGGTAGGCTAAGAAGGCCCTGTCCCCTTTGGTGTGTGTCATGTTCTGGGCAACAGACCTTTTTCATCCAGGTGATTTTTCCCACTGGAGTATTTAGGCCAAACTCTTTAGTGTTTATGGGGCTCCTCCAGGAGACTGACCCTGTCATGTTCAGGGCTCAATGCCACCAGCACAGTGTCTGTAGCACCTGGAGACCTCATCTATTAACTGTCTCACTTCAAAGTTTACTGTGGCCTCGATCTCCTCCATGTTAGTGGCAGACTAATAAGAAATCATTTTTATGATGGCTGCTTTTAAGTAGTTTGAGATCTAGTCATTCTTCCTTTTTTTCATTATTTTCCTTGAAGTTCTTGACCTTTGGTTTTGTCAGATGGATTTTTTTGTTCTTGCCCTATACATCATCCCTTTAGAACTTGGGCATCTAATATATTAGGTAGTCTTGTTATTTTAATAGATCTTCAAGGCCCAACTGTGAACAGTTATCTCCAGTTACTTGGGCCTGGTTTTGTTCCTGTAATTGGGTTTTTGGTTGTGTCCTAGTACCTGGACTCATTATTTTTTACACTGTAAGTTTCTTTTCCTGCTGACATGACATAACTTTTTTTTTTTTGACAGCTCTCGGAGGTAGGGAGTGTTAATATCACCCTCATTTTTCAGATGAGGAGACAGACCTGTTACTGTGCCTTGTCTATTAGTCACAGCTATCAGGTGGTGAAGCAGATGCTCAAAGCCAGGTCTTTTGCTGAGCTGTACATTAGGATTCTTTCCACAATGTGTCTAATACCTGGGGAAGGAAAACCAAGCCATCTGGATGTTCATGCCACACCTGTGATTTACAGCCTTGAACTTTCTGAGACCAGGCTCTTCAATGGAGTGAGTTAGGAAAAATAGGTATTTCTTTCTGGACAGAGAAGACTTGAGACCTGTAACTGTCTTCTCATAACTTGTGGCAAGGGGATCAGAATGGTTCTGCTTTGCCCCAGAGGGCAAAAATAGGAGTGGACATTTCAGAGGCAAATAGAGGTTTGAAGTCAGGAAAAACTTCCTACAAATTACCCAAAGTTGGATGGGTTGTGTTGGGAGGGCTATGCCTCACTGGAATCTTCAAGCAAAGGTTAGGTGACCACTTGTGGGGGATGTTATAGAGAGGGTTCCTGGTTCTAATTTGGATTGATCCAGATGACCATCAAGCTCCCTTCCTCTGATATCGTGTCTGCACTTGGCATCTTTCATAGCTAAAGGCTAGAGGAAAATTGGGTAGCCTCCCCATAAGTTCAACATGTAAATTCAACGAGAACCTCACCTTGCTCAAAGGATAGGACTTGGTGAATACTTGTCAAGAGTTTGACTCAACTATTGTAGCAGACATTGGACTGGTTCTCCATAGAAGACAGCGGTATTAATAACAATGGTGAAAGTCACAAAGAGACCAGATTGGGCTTGGCCAGTGGAGCTGTCCAAAGTGGGGACAGCTGCCTGAGGTTTGGTGAGTTCCTCCTCACCTGAGATCTTTGAGGAGGGGTCACGTGAATTCTTGCTGGGGATGATATACAGAGGATAGTTATACAGTGTGGACTGGGTGTCATTGGCCTCCAAAGTCCCTTCCATCAATGAGATTCTGTGGTTCTGGGTAAGTTGTCTTTTCTAGCTTCACATAACAAGGAGATGCAGCCCTCAGGTTCTTCTAACTATCCTTGAGGACACCTGTGCCATTTAGGAGATATAATCCCTGGTATCAAAATTCAGTTTCCATCATAGTGATGTAAGGGGTATCAGTCAAACTGTGCATTGTTTTTGCCAGGGAAAAATAGCCTGTAAAACAGTAGGTTCTGGTGGTTTTGTGGTAGTTGTACTTCCCATTTTCTTTGTTCTAGGCGTTAGGTTTTCCTGGTACTGTTTCCTTTATCTTGGCAGAGGTTTTCTAAGGGACTATCCATTCAATAAACTTTTATTATATGCCTGTTGTACTCATAGCTGCTGTTATGTGCTGGGGAGAACGTGGCAAGTATAAGATTCATAAGCTATAATCAATATTCCCTTTGGCCCTACTTAAAATGTAGAAGGGGAGATAGGAATTCTCAGCAGAAAAGGATAATCAAAAGCAGGGCTCATTTCCTGCCTCAGACACTTTCAGTTTCCTCATCTATAAAATGAGGGGATTAGACTTGATGGCTTCTAAGGTCACTTCTAGATCTATGAGTCTATGATCATAAGCATATCAGAAAAGCACAAAGTCAGAACCAAGGTTTGATGGAGAAAAGAAATAAGGTCACGGAAGATTTCATAGAGGAGTTGGCAATTGAAATGGATCTTGAGTAGGTGAGTAGGATCTCAGTAGGAGAGACAGATTGGTACAGGCGCATTCCAGGTATTCCTTGGGGGAAGGCTAAGAACCACTGGGAGGGAAATGAGGATCAAGCTTAGCTTGGAGATAAGGAGAGGGGGCAATTATTTGAAGTAGTTTTAAATTAGAAGAGAGTCCAGATTGAGGAGGGCCTTGAACACAAAGCTAAAGAGCTTTAAATTTAAATTTGGCAGCAACAAAATGATATTTCTGCATGAGGAAAGTTAATATGGTTGCAATTTGAAAAATGAATTGTAGAGGAGAAAATACCAATAGAATACATTTTTAAAAGTACATGGAAGAAAACAAAAAAAAGTTCTTAGGGGGCATTGAATAAAAACCCATTCTGTTACCACCTTGTTAAATTTAATGTTATTGAGTTGTTTCAGTCATGTCCTATTTGGGGTTTTCTTAGCCAAGGTACTGGAGTAGTTTGCCATTTCTTTCTTCAGCTCACTTTATAGATGAGGAAACTGAGACAAACAGGGTGAAGTGGCTTGCCCAGGGTCACACAGCTAGGAAGTGTCTGAGGCCAGATTTGAACTTAGGTCCTCCTTATCAGGGCAGATGTTCTAACCATTGGACTACCTAGCTGCCCCATGTATGTAATCTAGCTACATGTATGAGAACAGGGACTGGATTTGTGGTTTCATAGATATAGGGAACTCCTGCCACTCCAGGTCAGTACCATCTCTGAGTACTGAGAGGGTGCTACAGCCCCCATGTGTCTGAGGTGGTGCCTGAACCCAGGTCTTTAGAGCTCTGAAGCCAGCTCTATCCACTACATGGTTGCCTCTCTTAACATTAAGCCTTTTTTAAAAGTCCCAGATTCTATGTAAGACAACTTCACAGTTATACAATCCTCTGCCTTATTCTTTTTCTAATATATTTATTTAATATATGTGCTTGTCATTTTCAGGTTTACAAAACAAGTTAAGAAAAATGAATTTTAGTGTCAGGGATGGGGGGAGGGGTGGGTAGGTATTGGCTCTAGAAGAGGAAACCAGTTAGGATCCTGTTTCTGTAATCTTGACAAGAACCTGGGCTAGGTTGTTGACAGAAGGGAAAGAAGTAAGAAATATTAAGGAGCTAGAGAATCTTCAGCCTCAGCAACTGATTAGGAGAAGGAGACATCTTACACTGTTCTCATCTAGGACAAAGTGGGCTGGCTTCCTCAAGTCAGCATCTCGGGACGGTCTAAACCTTTGTTATCTCTTGTTCCTTGAAACCTTGAGATTTGTAGCCCTTTGCTGGAGGACAGGGGTTTCCTTTCTGGCCCCTCCTGGCCTTTTGGGTCCCTTTTTCTGCCTTGGCACATTGGGTGTCTGCTCCGTTTTGGCCCTAACCTTTCCCATCATTCTTCCTGCCCCAGGATTCCCAGGGATCAGGCATTTGGGGCTTAGCCTCAGTTTTCCTTTTCAAGTCCTCTGCATCAACTTGACCTGGATATTCCCACCTACCCTTAAAGTCCGGAGCTTCTTTTTAAGAAGGCCTTCTGCTGCAGTTTCCACTCAGTATCCAGGGTGGAGGGCAAGGGGTACAAAGGTGGGGTAGCTAGTCTGCTAGAGGGAGGCCTAAGGAATTGGAAGGGCTTGGAAGCCCAAGTATTTGAGACGTATCTTTTAACATATATGAGAGTCAAGAATGCATGTGAATGAACGAATGAATAAAAAACCATTTAGGCATCTTCCATGTACCAGGAGCTTTGCTAAGCACCCAGGATAAAAAAAACAAGGACAAAATCAGCCTCTGTCCTCAAAGAACTTCCATGCCAAAAGGGGGAGACCACTCAAGCAAAGGAGTGGAATCTAGGGAGGGCTGTTCTGATTTAGTAAGTGACTAGGATGAGGAGGGCAGACTTAGAGCAACCTTAGGGTGTGAGAGGAGGCTGAAACTAATTCCACATAACCAGGATTGTCCTAGAACCAGCTGAAACCACTCCAGATAACTTAAATTTTCAGTGTGAGTATTTACACCTTGCAAAATAGACAAATGCTATACATCAGGGCTTGATTTATTGCTGTGTTGATTATTTTGACTTAAGAAAGTGATTAAGAAAATGTTAATGTAGGTTAAACTTAAAAGAGTGTTGTACACACATTTCTTTTTCTGGAGAACTGGTTGTTAAACATTTACCACCACACCCCTGCCTATAAAATACCTTATATTAATCAGTTCCTTGAAAATATGTGACATAATGTTACAAGGGGCAGTGACTTCTATATGAACATTACCCATGGGATATATGTTCCTGGGAAGCCAAAACTGACATGAAAAATACTTAAACTGGATCTTTACAGAGACCTGAGCCTGTATTAGGGAAACCACCAGGACTAGTCTGAACCATCTGGAATTATCAGACTTGAGAGTACTGGGTTGGGCTGGTCTTTGGGTCAAACTGTGTGGTGTTTGTTTATGATGGTGGTGAAGGGTGTTAGTAGGGGGCTTGTTTATTTGGACTAAGCCTGTAGGAGGTATCAAAAGCAGCTATTGGTTGTACATGGCCCCTGCCTCCTTGGCCCAAGAAAAAGGAACTGCTAAGTTTGGGAGAGGGGCAGAGGGGACAGGCTGGGGGAGATGGCAGCAATCTACTGAGTAACTCTGTCCTCAGCCTGCTGCCAGATGGGGCATCATAGATAGCCTGGAAATGCTTCTCCTTTCAGGACTCAGTGTCTTGGGGGATGATAATAGGATGCCCTTTCCTGCCCACTGCCTCTATCTCCAGGGCCTGGAGATTTAGGTCAATGTGAGGGGGATGTGCACACCCTTGCTCCTGTCTCCTCCTCCACACTAACCCATGGCCAAACCACTGCCTATGCCAACCCCTCTCACTTCACCACAAGGGACAGCTCCCAATTAGCTGTTTTAATTTCACCTTCATTTATAAGTTACTATCACATTTGCTCCCACACCCCAAATGTGATTTTCTCCCTTCCTTTGGGGACATCGGAACTTCAGAGCTTGTGGTTTGGGAACAATGTGTTCCTTTGCATCATCTCCAGAGCCCTTAGGAAGTCTGAGTTAGCCTTGGGCTCTTGGAGGCTTTTGGGAGCCTGGCTGACTAGATGTGCTCTATGATCCCTGTCTAAACCCTTCAGTTGGGCATCTCTCTCTGTGCTTTTGAGCCCCACCCCAAGAATGCAGCTTTTTTGGGGGCAGGTTCTCAGTATCCAACCTTGCTGCTGAGCCAGCCTCACCCCTATATCACCAGAAAGGAATGAGCTGTTTCTTGAATGTGACAACTTAATAATTCTTGAGGACTCTGGATTCGCCTGCTCTTGATGGCTTGGGCACATTGACAGAGATTTTGGAACTGCACTTGGAAATCTGAACCTCTCAACTTGTGTGATTTGATAAGCTTCTCTGGGTAATAATAGCAGCTCATATTCACATAGCGTTGTAAGGTTTGCAAGATTCTTTACAACAATTATCTTCACAACAATTCTGGGAAATAGGTGCCATTATTATCATCTATTTTAAGATAAGGAAACCATTATGAGAAAACTATTATTATTATGAGGAACATATTACTGTCTCCATTTTACAGATGAGGAAACTGAGGCTAGAAGAGATTAAGTTAAGCCTCAGGATCACCCAACTAGAAAGTTTCTTAGACAGGAATTAAACCTCTGTTTTCCTGATTCCAAGTTCAATGCTCTCTGCTCACTTAACAGAGGAGGGCTCCTGACTATGTGTTGAGTGAGGTATGGTGAGGGACTTGGTATGAAGAAAGGTACACACCATCCTTGAGCCCTATGGCCCAGCCTGCAGCATTAATGTGGGTCTTGGCTCCAGAAAATGTGATCATGGCAGTGTCACAGCTGGCATTGATTGCTATGTTCCCTGACCAGTGTGTTGGATGCCTGAGCTGCCTTCCCCCATCTTCTCTGGGTCCTCGTTCTTTCTGAGAAGATCTGACATTCAGTGCTGAAGTGACAAGACCCCTGGGTTTGCTATTCACTGGCTGTGTGACAGTGAGCAAGTCACTTACTTAACGCTCTGGGTCTGTGTGAGGTGTGGGCATGTCATTTGAAGTGCATGGGGCTTGTTTGACAGAATCTCAGCACTGGAAAGGATCTCCTCATTTATTTAACCAGTCGTCAAATCCTGTCATTTCTATCTTCACAGCATCTCTCTGATAACAGCTGACATTTATGTAGGGCCTACTATGTGGCATTATCTCATTTGATCCTCCTGATGATCCTGGGAGGGAGGCGTTATTATTATCCCCATTTTACAGATGAGGAAACTGGGACAAACAGAGGTCAAGTGATTTGCCCAGGTCACAAAGCCAGAGGATTTGGGGCTGGATTTGAACTTGGAGCTGGGGTGGCCTCACCTAACTATCTTCCCTCTACTTAAAATCTGGTGGTGAGCCTGTCTCCTTGCAGTTCAGTGAGCTCCAACTTCTGATTACTGCCAGGACCTAATAATGCGCTCCCCTGGCATTTCAAACCTGTCCTACCTTCTCAGCTTTCTCATGGTTGGTGCTTTAGGGATCCTAGATATTTCTTTGCCCCTTCATCCCTTTCCTGGAATGTTCTCCATCCTCATCTTACCTCTTCCTCTTGAAATCCCTCTTTGCTTTTTGGGGACCTTTTCTGCTCCCCCCTCCACTCCCAATACAGTGTCCTTTCTCTTCATTGCCCTTTGCCTCCCCTACTGGAAGGGGAAGGGCAGAGAAACACTTATTAAGCACCTACTTTGTGCTATACCGTTTACAAATAGTATTTAATTCCCTCCTCAACCCTGGGAAGTAGGTTTTGTTTTTACCCTCTGTTTTACAGATGAGGAAATTGAGGCAAACAGAAGTGAAGTCACTTGTCCAGCTAATCAGTGAAGCTGTATTTGAACTGAGTCTTCCTAACTCCAGGGTCAGTGTTTCCTATCCACTAGTCACCAGCTTCGTCTACTTTGTGCCTCTGGTGCCTACTATCTACTACTAGCATCTGGTCCATAGTTAGTGCCTAATACTTGTTGATTGATTGGTTAAACTCAGGTCCATTTAGAAAAGGACACCTAATGTGGTCATCCAGTCTTTGCTGAAAGACCTTCAGTGGGAGGAAAACTATTATTTGTCCTTCCCCAGGCAGCCCAAACACTTCTCTCCCATTGCTGTCATGGTTATGAATTATTCTCATCCTGTTAAGCTTCAATCTTCATCTTCGAAATTCTTCCACCCTTACTCCCCAGCCTGATCTAGAGATCCCTCTTTCAAGTGACCGAGTGACCTGAAGGTGTGACATCTATTCCCTTCCCTCTTCTCAGCTCCTTTATCGGATCCCGGGGCTCCTTCCTCATCCTGCCCTCAGTGAGCTCCGCCTCCTATGGTGCTGCGTGGCTGGCTTATATCCTTTAAACAATGGAAGGATCTTGATGAACCTTGGGCTGGATTTGATTTCTTACTTCCAGGCTCTCCCAGTGCTCCTGCCCCCCATTGGGTAGGATTGATGAATCCTTCTCCCACAGAAGATGATAACGCCCCTGGCTCTCACTTCCTATGTGTTGTGGCTGTTGACAAAATTGGTGTGATTGGCCATGGGGGGTGGGGGAGAAAGCCCAGGCCTGTCTGTCTTTCACAAATATATTATCATAGCTTCAGAACTAGAAGAGACGTTAGTGGCTTTGAATCCATTTTCTTCTCATTTTCATATTTACTTACTTTTAAATCATATATGTACTTTTGTGGGTCATTTTTTCAATCGTGTCCAACTCTCTGTGACCCCATTTGAGAGTTCCTTGGCAGAGATACTGCAGTGGTTTGCTCACCATTTCTCCATCCATTCTCTCCACTCACAAAGTTCCAAACTTCATCATGTCTTTCCTGGACTGTGGCAATAGTGTCCTAATCAGATGCCTGGCTCCAGTATGCCCCACTCCCTCCCATCCTCCATGTCCAGGACACAGCTGCCAATGTGATTTTCCAAAAGCATAAATCTGAAGGGATAGCTCAGTAGTGCCAGGGGGCAGGGCATTGGCCCTTGAGTCAGGAGGACCTGAATTCAAATCTAGCCTCAGACCCTGGGCAAGTCATTTAACCCTGTTTGCCTCAGTTTCTTCATCTGTAAAATGAACTAGAGAAGGAAATGGCAAACTGCTCCAGTATCTCTGCCAAGGAATCTCAAATGGGGTCACAGAGAGTTGGACATGACTGAAAAAATGAACAGCAAAAGTACACATATGATTTAAAAGTAAGTAAATATAAAAAAGCAGAGAAAATGGATTCAATGCCACTAAAGTCTCTTCTAGCTCTAAAGCTATGATAATATATTTGTGAAAGACAGACAGGCCTGGGCTTCCTCCCCATGGTCAATTAAGTGACTTGCCCAGGGTCCCACAGCTAATAAGTGTCTGAGGCCAGATTTGAATGCAGGAAGACATCTTTCTGATTCCAGGCCTGGCATTCTATCCACTTTGACCACTAGCATCCCCTATGTGTACTATCAAACTAATAATTATTGATCTTTTGTTTTTGAAGAGAACCAGTGACATCATGTGTTAGGTTTTGACTTGTGCACCAATTGGATTTAAGTAAGGCTGAATACACAAAGTCATCAGCTTTACTTTCCCTTCCTGAGTCATTAAAGTCCAGTGGCAAGTCAAAGATCAGCAGGATTGGAGATGGTCCAGGACACGGTGAATGATCTTGGCAGCTTCAATGTCTGACAAAGCACTAAGCATTGCACAGCCCCCTCTTCAGCCACCCTCATAGCCATTGGAACAAGTTGTTCTCATCCACCCATTCTGCCAAGGAAGTCTCTATTGTACCAGTAATTATATGCCATTTAAAACTTACACAAAAATACAAAGTGAAAAAGTATGAGATACTGGTGAAATAATATTCAGGGAGTCACTGAAATTTACTCAGATTCATGCTTTTTTTTTTTTTTTTTGGAGGCTATTAGGGTTAAGTGACTTGCCTAGGGTCACACATCTCGTAAGCATCTGAGACTAGATTTGAACTCAGGTCCTCCTGACTCAAGGGCCAATGTTCTGTCCCCTGGTACCACTGAGCTATCCCTTCAGATTTATGCTTTCGGAAAATCACATTGGCAGCTGCATCTTGGACATGGAGGATGGGAGGAGTGGGTCAGACTGGAGGCAGGACATCTGATTAGGACGCTATTGCCACAGTCCAGGAAAGACATAATGAAGTTTCGAACTTTGTGAGTGGAGGGAATGGATGGAGAAATGGTGAGCTTTGGTGATTGATTGGATCTAAGCAACCCTTTCATTTTACAGATAAATAAGCTGAGCCTCCCAGAGGTTAAGTGATTGCTTAGCAGATGCACAAGAAACTTGGGGCTAACAAGCCTTTCCCCCAGGGTGCTGTCCTGGGAAGTAGAGGATCCTTCTCCCCTTCTCTACCCCAGGCCCCATTGCTTTGGGACTGCTCCCCCAAGTCTTACTTTTCTTTTGAGTCTTGGCGCTCTCTCCTGTTGGGACTACACTGTAGTCCTAGGCCCTCTCTGGTGACTCTTCTATTTTTGCCTCTGGTGAAGTAATTTGTAATAACTATTCTACTGATTAACAGTTAAAATGGAAACTGCCAGGCAACTTGAATTTGAATCCAAACCTTTATTTGTCCTTTGTTTTTCAGTATATTACAATGGAGTAGATTATTTGGGGTAAAAATATTTGAGGGATGGGGATGAGAAGAAGGTCATCTTTCTACTCCAACAAATAATGGTGCTGGAGGCAGCTGCTGGGTCAAAGATGCATGGCAAGGCTGGCAGCAGAGCCAACCTCAATCCTGCAGGATTCTAAGAAACAGCCTTTATGTACAAATGCAATCAGGTGGAGGCTTCAGGTCAGAAGAGCCGGTGGAGGAGATGTTCCCTGGAGCCTCTGGTGACCAGTCCCAGTGTGGGCCTCTGGGGAGTCTCTTTCCTGGAAATAGCTGCTCTGGGGACCTCTGCAGGATGCATCAGTCCTGCCCGTGTGTTTTGCAATACAGGGCAGCCTAAAAAAGTATGGAAAGATGCCATCAGCCCTCTGCTTGGGAGCATCCTCTGTTCAACAGCCATTGACCCAGAGAAGGATTGAGGGTAGAGGGTAGGTGTGGGGGAGGGGGGGGCCTTTGCTCCTTGAAATGGGTGGTGCACAGTAGAGGGCTTTTTTTTTTTTATCTCAAGGCTCATTTGAAGAGCGACAAGAGTCAGGAAACATGAACTTGTTAGCACTTAGACTGTCTAGTTCAACGTTATCATTTTACAGATGAGGAAACAGAGGCGTAGAGTAGTAATAGAACTGGGATTAGCACCCAGATCTCTTGATTCTTTTTCCACTGTACTTCCCTCAAGTTTGAACCAGTAGGGCCTGTTTCAACAAAGCCGGGAGTGGGCAGTGATTAACTTAAAGGGATGGCATGTTACCCGAAAGGACAGAGGGTGTAAAGAGCACAGTTTTAGAGGCAAAAGACTGGTTTAGACTCTTCCTGTGATGCTTCTGCCTGTCTGACTTTGGTTGAGTGAGTACACCTGTGGGCTTCACTGGCGTCATCTCTAAAATGAGCTTAGACTAAAAGACCCCCCCCCCCGCCAAAGTCTCTAGCTATCTAGCTATGATCCTAGAATCCCTTTTGGAGTGAGGCGGGACCATCTCTGGGGGCTTCACCAATCCCACATTAGGGGCTACAAAGAAGCTGACCGTGACACTGAACACACTTAACAGGGATGCATCTAGAAGGTGAGATCTGAGTTAAAACAGACTCTTAGGAAAGGAAAATTTCTTTTACTGGATGAGGTAGTTTTTCATTCTCTTTTTTGGCTTGTAGGGCATCGTCATCATCATTATCTATTCATATTTGGCTCTTAAAAGTTTGCACAAGATTCCTGTGACATGAGTGACATTGTCCCCATTTTACAGATGAGGAAACTGAGATACTTAGTGACTTACTCAGGGTCACACAAATAGCAAATATCAGAGGGAGGATTTGAACTCAGGTTTTCCTGCCTGGGAGCCTATCCTCTCCTTTTTTCACTACTTGGCTGTTGTACTCCTCATACCACAAGACACGCTCAACAGAGATTGTCTTCCTGTGATATGTTAGCACTTTTGCTAAGAAGCCCTGGTGTGGCTGGCTGGGCAGGGGCAGTGGTTCATCTGACTTTGGCCCTCTTGGGTTTTGATCGGATCATAGTGGTCCCATTCTCCTTAAAGTCTTTGACTTGGATCTTCTTGGATCTTTGCTTCCTCCCACTCTCCTCTGTCCCTGCTTCTTCATCTGGTGGCGGCAGTACTCACATGGCACTCCTTGGCAGCCTGGATGCTGGAGCACCAGAAGCTTGGGCCTTGGGCACAGGCTGGTGTCCGGGGTTGACTGAGCTCCATCTCACACGTTCCCAGTGCCTGTCAAGAAAATCCGGCCCAGCAGGAGACAGAGCAGGACAGAGCCTTTGTTACCTCCAATAGCCCCCCTACAACCTCCCTCCCCCTTTGGGGCTTCTCTTGACCATCAATATAACCTGATTTTCCTGGTATCAGAATATCAGATGTGAGTAAGCACACAGATCTTAGTGTCATACATGAGTAAGTGTGACCTTGGGCATCTTGTCCTCCCCACAAGGATGATCATAGACCCAGGGGAGTGGGGCCACAGAGGAGCCAGACCACATTGTGGGGAGCTGGGAAGAACCCAGAGGAGAAGCTAGGTTAGAACAAAGAAAGAGTGGGTCAAACATACCTGGCAGATGAGGTGGGAGTCTTGGCCAAGAGGCAGCAAAGACAGTAGTTGAGGGTAGAATTGTTCCACCAAACCTTGGCACTGTGAGGGCAGGAGACACACACACACACACACACACAAACACACACAAACACACACACACACACACACACACACACACACACACATACACACATGTCAAGACTGACCAGAGCTGGGGAAATGGGCCTTTCCTCCTTCACCCAGCCAGACTCCTGATTCCCACAGAATGGCTGCTCTGTCTCTCCAACCCTGCTATCCACTAGATCATCAAGTCAACAAAATATTTATTGTGCACTGGGCCTGAAGCATGTTATAAGGTTACAGGTTGAATCTGGGCTTTAGATAGGATTCAGAGTGGGAAGGGACCTTGGAGATCATCTGGTCTCCCCCACCCCCATTTTAGATTTTACCTTTTGCACAACTGACAAATGACTAGGTTTCAGGCTTGAGAAATTTCCATAATCCCCTATTGTTTCTAGGATAACAGCTAGTGTTTCTGTAATGCTTTAAGGTGTTCAAAGTGCTATTTGAAACCATCTCATTTTATCCTCACCACAACCCTGGGTCTTATTATTATCCCAACTTTACAGATAAGGAAATAGAGGCAGGCAGAGGATTAGTGACGTGTCCAGGATCATTTAGCTAGTAAGTGTCAAATACAACTTTACATTTTATTATAGTCTTCTATGTGTCTTCTCTCTTCTGGATTGTAAGGCTAAGTGATTAGAGGTTATATCTTTTTATAAAAATTAATTTTATTGATTTGTTTTTATATAACCCGTATTTCCCTCCGGATCTTCCTTCCCCCCATCTCTCTTCAAGAGAGCCATCCCTTATAACAAAGAATTTGAAGAGAGAATTTCTCTCTTCCTTCTTTCCCTCCTTCCCTCCTTCCTTCCCTCCTTCCTTCCTTCCTTCCCTCCTTCCTTCCCTCCTTCCTTCCCTCCTTCCTTCCCTCCTTCCTTCCTTCCTTCCTTCCTTCCTTCCTTCCTTCCTTCCTTCCTTCCTTCCTTCCTTCCTTCCTTCCTTCCTTCCTCTCTTTCCTTCATATTTGAACTCAGGTCCTCATATCGCCATGTCCTGTGCTCTATCCACTGCGCCACCTAGCGGCCCTGAAAAGGGAATTTCTTAAGAATTTTTGTATTTCCCAGCACCATAGAAGTGGTCCACAGAAAGCTAGGTGGTACAGTGGACAGAGTGGTGGGCTTGGAGTCACGAAGACCTGAGTTTGAATCCTGCCTCAGACACTTACATGGCCCCTAAAGCCCCCTCCTGCTCTTCTTCCAGGATCTTTGTGGGAGCTCAGTAAATATTGGCTGACCTGAGAGGCTCCTACTGTGTCACCTTATTTTCAGTTTTAGAAAGCTTTTGCTGGCTAGGAAGCTGCCCTGTCCTTGTCCCTGTCTCTCTGTGGTCAAGGGGATTTTTTTCAACACTTCCAGCTCCCAGGTTCTATGAACCTGGTGGAGAGAGGGGAGAGCAGTGGGCTGAGGAGTGCAGTGCTCATCCCCAGTTTCTGTCTGCTGAAATCCTTCTCTCAAGGTCCCACTGGATTCACCTTCTCTAGGGGACCTGCCTCTCACACTAGCTATAGAAATTTAAGCAAGTCACTTCCTTCCTATGGGCTTCAGTTCCCTTACCCATAAAATGGGAATGATACTATTTTCATTTCCTACTTCACAGGGTTATTCTGGGGAAAGCCCTTGGCAGGCCCTACAGTGCCAGGGATGTGTAAATTACAGTTGTCATTTCCCAAGGTCACACAGACTGGGGACTCAAACTTGGGTCCTCTGGGAGGAACCCAGGACTGTTTCCATCCCACTAAATGCCACAAGATGGAATGTGCTAATGCAGGTGCTTCAGATCCTGCCTTCAGGGACTCACAATCTAGTTGTGGAGACAAGACCACTACACTGGTAGCAGTGAACCATGTAACAGGATAGTGTAGGCATATCCTGCGTCCGTGACTCTGGAGTGGGTTCAAATCCTACCTCCAACGCTTTCTATTTGAACAGCCTTGGAACCAAGTCACTTAACTTCCCGGGGCCTCAGTTTTCTCATCTGTCAAACAGGGACAATAACAGCACCTACCCACGTGGTGAGGATCAAATGAGATAATATCTGTGTCAAGTGTTTTGCAAGTATGAAAGCAGTAGATATGTCAGTGCTTGCTAGTATCATCCCTGGACCAGGCACAGGAACGGCTGCTGAAGGTGTTGGCTGGAGGGATCCCTGCCCCCTCACCTCCCGCCAGTCCAGCTGGGGGTTGTTGCAGACACTGAGGAGTGTCTTCTCTATGTCCCTCTCAGTGCTGTTCGTCTGCAGTTCCGATGATATCCAACCAGTCACTGAGACGCAGAGGTGGCAGTCTGGGTCTGAGGGTGTCCACTGGTTTGGGAGAAGTCCTGAAATAACATGGTCTGAAGTGGATGAGAAAGCCAGAGAGAGAGGAGGCAGGGGATGGGAAGAGGGACAAAGGGATGTATGAAATGGAGGGAGGAGACCCCCAAAATGCACAAAAACCAACCTGCCAGTGGTGGCTCACCTAAGCTGTAGCCGTTTTCAGGTGAGCATCGAAGGATGAGACCACAGACCAGCTGGGGGAAAACATGACTCATCACTGCATCCAGCAGGAGGACAGTGTAGCGCTCAGCCAGGCACTGGCAGATGCCCCCCACCACCAGGGGCACGATGCGGCACACTTGAGAAACAGCTACTGCTAACACAGACTGATAGAAAAGAGTGAGGGAGTGAAGGTGAGACTCTGGGGATAGAGAGGATGTGGTGGGGCAGCAGGGGGAGGGCCAGGATGGAAGTCAGGGCCCACAGTATCCTAACTTCTACAAATTGTCTTCCAAACTTCTGGCCCCTCTTAGGGAGACCCAACAGCCATCCTATGCCAACCTCTCTTCCTGGTTTATCCATATAAAGACAAGGTGGAAAACCAGCCCCGCCCTCCAAGAGGGAGATTCTCTGATGCTTAGGGACTGAGAATTGGAAATCCCCATTTCCAGAGGCAGAGGAGGGGCTGGCTGGAGGAAGGAAGGAAGGGAGAAGTAGGGAATTATCTGGTGCCCTGAGTTTCCTCACTGGGGAGCAGCTCCACAGACTCCTTAATGAGGTTTTCAGGAGTTCTAGGTAACTCAAATGGAATCAGCTATCCTCTTCCAGCAGAGGGGAGGAGGTATTTCCTTTTGGTAATACCCTTCTCCTGAATTCTCCCCATCTCATCCCCAGAACCCAAACATAATGGAGAGAAGCCCAGGAAAAGCAGGAGACATTAGTCTAGGTCCTTTCAGACTCCCAAGCTAGAGTCTAAGTCATTAAGGTTCTACTCGCTATGGCACTTTCTGAAGCATAACCAGAGATTTCAGGCTTCCTAATAACTCCAGAATTAATTGAGTATATTGGGAATTCTCCTATGGAACACAGTTCTGGTCCTTTCTGGTTGAGCACATATATTCTGGTTCCTTGCTAAGGACATATGCAACCCCTATGTCCATTAGCACCAGAAGGGGTCAGTCAAAGATCCATAACCATCCAATCTGTACTTGCAGCTGAACTGAGCCTCCTTGTGGGGATGGGAATACCTGGGAGCTGACATCTACAGGCCAGTTGGGGAACCAGATAAGGCCTAAAAGTGGTAAGATGCAAAGTTATCTAGAGGGGCAACCCCTCTGTCTCACCTTGGGGATCACAGATTGAATTTTGTTCAGTAGGGTTCGGCAGAGCCAACAGTAAGGAAGCGGGATGGGGAACCTCTGTTCCATGAGGTCCTGGAGAAAGAGAAACCCACAGAGAAGAGGATGATCAATGGGAGAGGCCTGTCTCTTGGCCCCTGTCATTCCAACTTTACACCTCCTCTTCCAGCAACTGTGCCAGGATTCCATTTCAGGAACTCTCTGGCTCTCTGCTCTTCCCCTTTTCTCCATTCTCTTCTCCCTATTTTTCTGGCATTGCTATTCTCCATCTTCCTTAACTATCTATACTAGTTGGGCCTGAGCCTCCCTCTTCTGTCTTTTGCTAACTCCAAAAAGAGATAGGATTAATCATAGCCTTAGGATTTAGCTGTATTCAAGAATTTGAAGGGCTATGAAATAGATCAATCAATAAGTATTTATTAAGCACCTACTGTATGCCAGCCACTGTGCTAAGTGTTGAAAGAGGGACCAGACTTGCTCTGCTTGGTCCCTAGAGAAGAGAACCAGCAGTACTGGGAGAAGGTTGCAAAGAGGAAGGATGAGGCTTGATGGTGGGGACCACTTCCCTGCCCATGCGAGCCCTCCAGAAGTGGGATGGGCTGCCTCAGGAGGGAGAGTATCCCATCACCAGAGATCTTCAAGCAGAGGTTGGGTGCCACTTGTTGGCAATGCTGTAGACAAGATCCTTTCTTTCAGTTATGAGTTGGACTGGATGGCTTTTGAGTCCCAACTCTGACACCTTTCCTTCCTATCCACCAGCTCTTTGACTTCTCTGAGTCTTCCAGACAACTGTGGAGACCTGTTTATGCCATCTCTTGTTCCTCTCTGAATCTCTACCATGTATTGGGCTCACACTCCCTCCCTGGTGGGCCCCAGCAGAGAACTGGAGTAGGGCCAGAACCTTGGACAGAGCTCTGGCTAGCTTGTGTAGCTGAGGGGCCTGTTGTTCAAAAACAGTTCAATTCAGCAAGCATTTATTAAATGCCTTCTGTGTACAAAGCACAATGCTCTGTTTGACATTTAAAGCCCTCCACAACCTGCCTCCAACCTCCTTTTCCAATCTTCTTCCTGAATTCTTTGAGCCAGCTGATCTAGCATTCTTGCTGTTCCTTATACACAATACTCTGTTTCTTATCTCCATGCTTTTGTACAGGTCGTGTTTAATGCCCTGAATGCCCTTCCTCCTAACCTTTTCCTCAGAAAATGTATCCCTTATTTCTTTCAAAGTTCAGCTTAAGCACATGAAGCTTTCCCTGGAGCCCCCAGTTTCTAGGGCTTCTTCCTCCTTCAAATTGCCTTGTATTTACTCTGTATATGCAGATTTCTGAATGTGTTGTCTCCTTAGATGGAGTGTCAGCTCCCTGAGGTCAAGGACTGCTTTATTTCTTCTGTTTTCATCATCTGCACCTGTCACAATGCCTGGCACTTAGTAACTGTTTGATAAAATGTGTGATTGATTTTTGATCATTAAGTACTGGTGATAGCAAAATGAAAATTTATCCCTGCCCTCAAGGGGTTTAAGCTCTACTGTTAGCACTCTTGGGGGACAAGGAGAGCCTGGATAGCTGATATCCAAGGTCTCTATGTAGTCAAGAGTCTCTGTTTCTCTCCGTCTCTCTGTCTGTCTCTGTCTGTCTGCCTCTCTCTCTCTCTCTCTCTCTCTCTCTCTCTCTCTCTCTCTCCATTCTGCTTAACAGAATTGGTTCACAAGGCATCAGTGAGATGAGCCAACTTGGGTTCCATCTCCATCCCCACTGTGTATAGATGGATATTGTCCCAGATGTCTCACAGAGAAGATGATTCCTTCTGGCCTTTCCTCATTTAAACCAGTGTCTCACACTCTTTCAGTCGGGAAATTCCTTTGGTCTAACCTAAATCCCTTTTGTTGATCTCCTTGACCAAATGAGCTTATAATGTCACAGCATCTGTCCCCTCTGTCTTTATATGAGTCCTTTATTTAGGTTACTATTAAGCAGAAAAGAGGCCTTGAATTGATGGATGACTGGGCAATAATATCTTTCTAGCATATCATGTGTAGAGGCTTTTTAAGGGTAAGCACCTACATAAGTGTGGCCATATGAGGATCCCACGCATGGCTGGGGTTTATACATGGTGCTGGGAGGGGGCTAGGTTCATGTTTCTTCTGGGCCATATCCTATCAGTGAACCTAATTCTAAGGGAGTGGGTGCCGTATAGTGAACATTGGACTGAGAACTCAGCAACCAGTCATTGTGCCCTTGCCCAGCTATGTGGTCTTGGACAATTCACTGTACCTCTTTTTGCCTCATTTTCCTTCCCTGTCAAATCAGGAGACTTGACTTTAAAATAAGAATTACTGACAGGTCTCCAAAGTACTTTCCTCACAATCTCCTCCTATTCCAACCCCACCGGGTAGGTAATTTTACAGATAAGCTGAAACTCTGAGAGGTTGTTACACAGAAAATAGGCATCAAAATGAAGACCATTTGTTGCATTATCTGGCTTCTAGTGCCATGTTGAGATCGAAGGTTCCATCAAACTCTATGCTTTTAGGATGCTATGATTCTTTCAAGGAACACTTGATGAGAAAATTCATCCAGCTTCTGGCCTTGGTGACCTGGCTCCTTTCATCATCCCCAGAAAGGTGCTCCTCTCTCCCCCCTAGACCAGCTCCTGCTTTGTTCTCTGAGGGAAGAGCTTTCAGATGAGGCCAGTAGCCAAAAATGTCATTAAGGGGAGGCATCTCACCTGGGTGTGAGCCCCAGGTCTCCCTGGGAAGTCCTTCAGAAGGGCTGGGACCAACTTCTTGGAGAGATCCTGAGATTCTGGCCCCCATGCTGAGAGTGGGACCTTGACTTCACACAGGCCTAGACTTCTACATATACTCTTTGGCTGTTGAGAAACCACAAGAGACATCAGAAGAAGTGAGACACCCAGGGGAGAGGGGAAATCTCTGGTCTCAACTCAGTCTTGGATGAAGAGGAATCAGAAACTTTATGAATGTAGAGTGATGGGCACTCATCAGGGGCAGAGATGTATGGATTTGGTGGCAGCGGGAGGCGAGGAGGAGTTGAGGCTGTGGGAATGAGCCCATGTATGCATCTCTGAGCTTGTGTATTTGGTGTGTGTATGGGCAACCATATGTGGGTGGGTGCTCTGTATGTGTGCAAAGGGTAGGAGCTCTGTGTGTGACAGCAGAGTGAATAGTGGAGTAGGAACTCTGTATGTGTTGGGTGAATGCTCTGTATATATGTAGGATGAATGCTTTCTGTTCATATATGTGAATCCCTGCGTGTGTGTGTGTGTGTGTGTGTGTGTGTGTGTGTGTGTGTGTGTGTATAGTGAGTGCAGTGTGTGTATGATTGGGAGGAGCACTGAGTATCGAGAAAAATGAGTATTTTTTATATTAATAATATAACAATATATGAATAATCAGTTCTTGAATTAGGACCTGTAGGTTGTTCAGGACATTGAACTGAAGGACATTGTTAATAGATGAGATTGCTTTTTGATCCTGGGTGGGAAATCCCTCCCAGTTAGAGAACCTTACAAAGAATTTAATCTAAGGTGAATTCCAGCCCGTGGTATTCTACCTAGGCTTGGGTGAGGGTATATACTTTGTCTAGATTGCCTGAGTCAGGGATAACGTGTCCTCAGAACTGCTGGAGGCAGTGACCCAGGGCTCCACAGTGAATAGCTGTCTCTACGTCCTGATGGTGGTGTAGTGGTGGTGGTGGTCTGAGAGCAAGAGTGATCACTCACACCCCCCAGACCCTCATTAGAATGGGTCCACTTCTCATTATAATATTCATTCTTCTCTTTAGTTGTTAGCCAATCAGAGTTGATTGCCACCCTCAGAAACACTCACTCTTGCAAGGGCATATAAGCATTGAGTGGGTTCCATGAGGGGTCTTTGCTATTCTAGAGTTCCAATGATGCTTTTATTAATTATTTGCTAGCATGACTAATAAAATGGCTAATTACCCAGAAACTATGTCTCTTGAATTTTTTATGTCACAGTATGTATAATTAGGTGTGTGTTTTGGGTGAGCACCAGGGATGTATATGGAAGTGTGTTTGGGAAGGAAGGGTGACTCACAATCTGTCCCTGGAAGTGTGTGATGAGGAGAGACAAATACTGATCCACCAGATGCTTGCAGTTTGGGACCATGAGCTTCAGTGGTAATTTGGAGCATTCTTCCTCCAGGAAGTGATCAATGGTTTTCTAAAGAGAAAATGCAGGATTATGAGAAGGTCTGGAAAGCAGGGAGACCCAGAGGAGAAAGACATACAGGGAGACTGGAGGAAGGAGGTGACATGGGAGAATGCATTGGGGTAGCTGGAGGTGGAAGGCTCCAGGGAGAAATATCAGACTATGGTACAGGGTGGGACAAATCAGAGATCAACTTCACTCCAGGACTGAACCCAATGAAGTAACTCAAAGCTCTTTGTGATCTTCTGATGGACCTGGTGATTCTGCAAATCCCTCTTTGTTGAGGGCTTCTGTCCAGGGTCCCTGTCCTACTCCATTTCTGTGTCCAGTGCCCCCCCCCCCCCAAGGGATTTCAGTACCTTGAAAAGTCTGTCTTTAGCCATCTTGATGAGAATGGTCACAATGTCTTCACATTCCTGGCAAAGGTCATCCTGAGAAGGAGGAAAGGACATGGAGAAGGGGGCTGGAAATGGGGAATCCTTCTTAGGGTCAAAGAATCTCAGTGATGATGGGGGCAGAACCTTTTTCATGGAGAACAAGATACTCCATCTCTCAGCTCTTGGCATTTTCTCTGGCTGTCCCCCCATGCCTGGAAGGCTCTCCCTCTTCCACTTTGCCTACTGACTTTTCCACATTCACGTCCCAGCTAAAATCTCTTCTTTTACTCAAAGCCTTCCCCACCCTCTCTTAATTCTTCTCTCACTTTGTATATAACTCGCTTGCATGTTATCTCCCATTTAGATTGTAAGGTCCTTGAGGGCAGGGACTGTGTTTTGCCTCTTTTTGTATCCTTCTTGCTTAGCACAGTGCCTGGCACACAGTAGGTACTTAATCCATATTTACTGATCACTTCGAGAGGTAGAAATGGTAAACTTCTTAAGGATAGGTATTGTTTTATTTTTACCTTTTTATCCCCCTTGGGAATCCCTTCCCATGCCCAGTGAATTGGTACTCACTTGGTTAACGTGTCCCCAGACCTTCTGGAGGCAGTGACCCAGGGCTCCGCAGCGGATAGCTGTCTCTATGTCCTGACACAGGAACTCAGGATCTTGGGCACAAGCTGGTAATGTGGGGATTTGAGCTGCCCCAGCTGAGGAACCAAATCAACTTCCTCACATGGGGAGCACAGCTGCCTGGCTCCCCATTGCCACAGAACCACAGAATTAGAGTGGGAAGGAGTCTTATAGAGAACTTAGTCTGACCCATACTAATCTAGTCCAGTCCATATCTGGAAAAGAGTCCCCCTCCCCCATCCAGCACATATGACAAATGATCATCCAACTTTTTGGATGACTTCCAGTGACAGGGAGCTCACTACCTACCATTTTCTCTTTAGACCTTACTCATTGTTAGAAAGTTTTTCTTGATGTCAAACCTAAACTCACTGCTTTCCACCTTCCAGTCATTGTTCTTGGTTCTTCCCTTTGGGACCAAGCAGAACAAGTGGAGTCTTTCTTGAAGAGGGTGATCATGGACCTCAGAAGTTGTGACTGATCCCCACATCCATAGCCCAGGTGCCTCCCTTGGACATTATCCAGCTTATTTTTGTCCTTATGCCATATGCCAGCCTTTCAAATATATCTATTGTGCATCTTTGAGCCTTCTCTTTTCTAAGCTAAATATCCCCAGTTCCTTCATCCACTTGATCATCCAAATCATCCATCCAGATCATCATAAGATGATCTACCCCCTCTAAATACAATAGGGAGCCTTCACCATCCTTGTTGACCTTTTAATATACTCTACAGTTTCTCAACGTTCTTCCTACACTATGTTGCCCAGCACTGAACTTGATACTCCAGGTATAGTCTTAGCAGTGGAGTCTTGCAGGATGATAATCACGTCATTTCTGGAAGCTTTCCATCTCTTAATGTAGACCCAAGTCACATAATCTTTTTTTTGTTTTTGGCCACCATGTTACTCTGTTGACTTATCTTGAGCTTGTGGACCACAACCTCCCTAGATCTTTTTCAGATGAACTGCTATCTAACTGTGCTTTACTAATTTTGAAATCTATTTTTTAAATCCAAGAACCTCCCTGAATATTTAGACAGGTATAATCTCCCCCTTATTCCCACCCCAATTTCTCATTCATTAGGAATATCCCTGGAAGGTTTTCAGAAGGATGATGTCTTCCAATCTCTTCCAATTTTTACTCTCCATTGGCTGGGTTCAGACTTTCACCTTGGCCCCCTGCTCCATATGAACAGGAGGTGGAAGAAGGATAAGAGATGAAGAGCTAGATGGGGCCTCAGAGTCATCTAGTTCACCCCATTTTGAGGCCCAGGGTTTTGTTTCACTCAAGGTCACACAACTAGCAAGCATCAGGACAGGGGACTCCCTGGAACCCACACTCTTTGACTGCAGAGCCACTAATCTTTCTACTACACCCTAACTGAGAGCCCAAACTGTGTGTCTCTTGGGGGTGTGGGGATAGCTTACCAGGGCTGAGGCTGGAGAGAGGCAGCAGCAGCAGTAGCAGCAGCAGTGGTGGCAAGATTCTCACTATAGCCATGGTGGACATTCCAGAAGGGTTTGCCACTCACGATTCCTGGCTACAGCATTTATAATTGGGGGCGTGGGCATCATGGTAGAGTGAGAACAAAAGGGGCAGGTTAGAGTGAGCCCTGGGGAGGCAGACAGAGGGTGCAATCAGGAAGCTGAGCCAGGGAAAAGGTACTTGGAGGGGTGATGGTCCAGAGTAGTGGGGAGGAGGGGGGACAAAAGGAGATGGAGGGAGATGAGATCAAGATGCCAGATATTTATCTTCTCCTTAGAAAGCTCTCCAGGTCTTTGATATTTACCAGTTTCCAGGGGAAACTGACTCTTCAGTCCCCACATCCCAAACCTCTTCTCAGATTTCCCACTCTTCCTACTTACTAATCTTACCACCTGACCTTCTCTCCCACCTCTATTTATTCATTTTGGGGCATCTAGGTGCCGCCATAGTGTATAGAGAGCCAGACCTGAAGCCAGGAAGACTCATCTTCCTGAGTTCTAATCTGGCCTCCAACACTAACTGTGTGACCCCTGGGCAAGTCACATCATCCTGTTTGCCTCAGTTTCCCCATTTGTAAAAAGAATTGGAGAAGGGAATGATAAACCACTCTAGTATCTTTGCCAAGAAAACTCCAAATGGGATCACAAAGACTTAGACACTGCTGAAAAATGACTGAACAGCAATAACTTCCTCCGCTCTACCAGTTTCCTAGCCCCATCGTTTAATTTAGTGCCTGTCCTCACTCTCAGGGGAAGCTGAGTCCTGAGGGTGGGAGAGATAATAGATTTAAAGTCAAAAGATTTTGTTTTGTTTTTCTCATGGTTTCTCCCATTTGCTATAATTCTTCTATACAACATAAGTATTGTGAAAATGTGTTTAATGGGAATGTGTGTGTAGAGCCCTTGTAAGATTGCATACTGTTGGGGAGAGAGATGGGAGGAAGGGGGAGAAAATTTAAAACTTTTGGAAGTGAATGTTGAAATCTGAAAAATAAATTAATAAATTTGGAGGAAAAAAGAAATTCATTCCCCCCCCCCCAAAAGTGGCCATCATTAAAGGGGAGTGGGTGACATTGGTCTTGGAACCTCCATTTGTGAGGAGCTGACCCTGTGAATTCCCTCTCTTGGGGATAAGACTTACATACTGGGGGAGAGAAGTCCTTTTCCACAAGAGAAGGTTTGCACCTTGCAAACCTTCAAGAACTAAATCCACATGAACCAGTAAGCACATTGGGTTTTGAATGAGAGGTCCTAAATTTAAGTCTTGGCTGTGTGATCTTGGGAAAGTCACTTAATCTCTGGGCTTCATTTTCTGTAGATGCAAACTGAGGAAACTGGGCTGGATAACCTCCAAAGCACCCTTGCTGAGCTAATTCCTGTACTCCCTTGATGACCCTCTTCCTGGACTTCCATCCCTCTCAGCACACTGTAACCTGTTTGCCCTGACTCTTGGGAAATCGCTCTGAAAGCCCTCTCCGGGCCCTCCAGCCTGGAACAAGGACCTGATGGGCAAACACTTTAGTGCCGGACTCCACAAGGGTAAACATCTGAAGAGGTGCCCAGGGAACAGTCAGCATCTCCCTAACAGACAATCTTCTCCCCTTAGGCCATGGCCACTCCGACTGCAACACAACTAAAAAACTAGTCATTGTATTCTCAATCTTGGGAGTAATTCTTGACTCTTCCCTTCCTTCTTTCTATTCCCAAATCCAATCAATTGCCAAATGTTGACTGCCCCCAACATCTCTCAAATCTCTCCACTTCATTCGTACAACCACAAAAGGTCCTTATGATCTTTCAGGATTGTTGTACTAAGCTACTAATTGGGCTCCCTATTTCCAGTATCTTTTACGTCCATCCCCTCCCCTTCAACTGCCAAAATAATCGTAATGTAGGGGTCTGACCACCTCCCTGGCTCAAAAACATCCCATAGCTCTCCGTTGTCTTTAGGACAAAATACAAACTCCTCAGACAGGCATTTAAGGTCCTCCTTCATCTGTCTTTCAACTATCTTTCCAAACTTATTTCACATTACTCCCGTCCTGCTGAGCTATAATTGGGAATCTTTTTACCATGAAGCAAAAACAGCCCATCTGTGGTAATGGGATACATTGAGGACACTCTGATGGTAGGGAGGTAAGGGCAGTGGTGAAGGAAGGGACAGCTAAACCTTGAGTAGTCATTCTGAGAAAGGAGACAGTCCATTCTCCAGCGTTCAGTTCATGTCTCCACTGCAGGCAGGGTGAAGGAGCATCCCAGGAGTGCGATACCATGGTGATGGGTCACTGGCAATAGTTCCCTAGAGTTGGGTGGGAAAACAGGATGATACCTCCTCTTAGGCACAATCATCCAGACCATTTGAGGAAGAAACACATGGTTCTGGGATGGAGTCTAGGTTGCCCTGTTGTCATTATACCTCTATTATCCAAGTCCTATATTCTAGTCACACTGGACTGCTAACTAATCCCTGAATTTATCATGCCATCTCTTTCTCTGTCCATTTGCTTCTCTTTCTCCACCTCCCCCCCCCTTCTCTGCTTCTTCAGTTCACCATCCTTCAGCTTCCACTGTTCCTGGAAAGCTTTCTTTCATCCCTGGAACTGTGTTTTCTCCTCCCTTAAATTATCTTGTATTTATGTGATAGAATTTGGGGGTTAAGCCTTATGTATAGTCTAAATGAATGATTACTTTTCTTTCTACCTGGTACTAACTCATTTTCTTTATTCATTCTACTCCTGGGTTCTAGGGAAATCAAAGAGTATTGTTCTGACTTTCCATATCAAGTACTAAAATTGCAACAAAACTCTCATTAATTAATCATTTAAATATGTGTCCCTACCCCAATTTATTTATAAACTAGAGAAAGCGCTTTTCTCATAAACATTTGCTCATTTTTTCTATATATCAAATTTCCTAGGTTTTCTAGGCTTAATAATAAGCAAAAAGATTACAGGTTATGTTTATATACATTTTTTTTTTAAACAATGTAACAAACAATGAAACAAAAAACATGAATAATTATTGACCATGTATCAGTTGTGAGAATGATTTAAGCTAAATGTCTCTTAATGATCACTATAACTGCTGACCTCCTCACTTCTGGAAGCATAGTTCCACCATTCAGTCTTCTCAGAACACCAATTAAAGTCTGTTCTCAAGGATGTTCTTCATGCTTCTTCACAAGATAAAGGTTAAACTCAATTGTCTCAGGAAATGTTTTCTTAGCGCTTTTCTTTTGTCTTCTATCATCATACAACAACAACCAATTATTAAGTATTTGCTACATGTCAGGCATTGTGCTAATCTCTGGGGATACAAATAAAGACAAAAGCCACAGTCCCCACTCTAAAGGAGTTCAAATTCTAGTGAGGAGAAATGCACATATGAGGCATATACAGTGTAAGTGGGAGGTATTCTCAGATGGAAGAAGCAAGCAGTTTTGGGTAGGGGGAGAGTATGGGAGGATGTAAAAAGCCTCCTACAGAGATAAGATTTGAGCTGAGTCTTGAAAGAAGACAGGGAATCCAGGAGGCAGAGATGAGGAGAAAGAGAATTCTATGTATAGGGCACATATTGAGAAAAAAACGTGGAAGTGGGATATGGAGAGTCATGTGGGAGGAACAGTGAGGATCCCAGTATAGCCAGATAGTAGAGAAAGGGGAAGGGAGAAATGTCACGAAAACCCAGGGGGAAAGAAGTGCCCAGGAGCAGAGGCTGACTCAAAGTGTCAAATATGGCAGAGAGGTGGAGAAGGCTGAAGACTGAGAAAAGGCCATCATAATTGGTGACCTTGGAAAAAACAGCTTCAGTTAAGTGAAGGGGCAGGAAGTCAGATTATAAGAGGTGAAAATATAAGTGGAAGTTGAGGAGGGAGAAGAAACACGTGTAAACAGCTTTTTAAAGGAGTTTGAATGTGGAAGGAAAGAGAAATACACAGAATGACAGCTTGAGGAGATGACAAGATGGAGGGTTTTTTAGGGATGAGGAGATCTGGTCATCAGAAAAGGAGAGAGATGAAGGACTGTCCAGAGGCATGCAACTATGTCGCATTAATGAGAAAAAATAAAGTTATGAAACTGGGGGCGAAATAGGTTTTACTTTTGTCATCAGACATCTGAAGATGTCTCAGGGAGAGGGAGCAGATGCTGCTTCTTTGAGAGAATGTAAACTTCATGAAGTCAGGAATTGTTTTATTTGTGTCTTGATGTCCCCTGGGCTTAGTATAGAGCCTGGTACATGTGATTTCACTGGTACAGTGACCTTCCAGTGAAGATTGATGCCTTCAGTCAATGCAGTTCTGCACTCACTCAGCAGCTTAGAGCCTTAGAGTTGCCTGGGATGCTTGGTCAGGAACTTGATCAGGGTCACACCATCAGTACCTGTGGGAAATAGGTTTCCTTAACTTTAAAAATGACTCTCCTTTGGCACATAGAAGGCCCACTTCATGGAGGTGAGAGGTCCAGGGATGTTACACATTGAATGTGTTTTCAGATATTTTCAATATATTGATCAGTTATGCTGATTTTTTCTCTTTTTTTGTCTTTAACAATACTATGAGTTGCATGGAATGGCTGAGGGGGGGGGCGCTACTGGAGGAAACTAGGAGAGGGAAAAAAAGACATCGATAAAAGCTTATTTAAAAAATGCTTGTTGTTCATTTGCTTGATCCTGGAGGACATAATGAGAAACAATGAACGAAAGTTACAAAGAAGAAACTTTAAGTTGGATATAGGGACAAACACAATGAAAGATATCCCAATGGGGGATGGGAGGTGATGGCTCCATCTCCTTGGAGATCTTCAAGCAGAGATTGTTGTTGGATTAGGGGCTGATAAGGCTGATTCTGGCTCTCAAATTCTTTGATTCTGTGAATAAACAAGGATTTCAGGTTGAAGGGAAAAGAACAATGGAAGGCTAAGGGGTATCTTTTCTACTGCTCTTTGAACCACTCAAGTTTGAGTAGAGAAGGCATTTTTTTCCTCTCTGGATGGCTGAAATTCTTTTTCTGAGAAAGAAGAGGGACTTCTAAGGTTTCTCCTAACTCTATCATTAATTTATTCTATGAATTTATATTTAAGTCAGACTTTTTCTTCCCCAAACTGGAAATAATAGAAATTGAATGACTTAACTGCCTTCCCCCTTGGTCCCATCTCCAGGGTCTCAGACCCTCTGGAGAGAAGATGAATAAACAAACAGACTTTTTTCTTTCCATGCTTATTTTCCCCTCATTGATGGAAAGAGGTGCTTTAGGCAACCTCATCTGACATCCACCTGGAGGAAGTAAGATTTGAAGTGAGTCTTGACCCAGGAGAGGGAAGGTTGATGGCTTGAAAATGAGAGGTTGTTCTTGGAATGTTAAGTGTGGAGGGAGAAGGAGTCTATAGATTGTTGCCTTGGAGATGGATGTAATCAAAGGAACACTGCTCTTGAAGTCAGGAAACCTGGATTCCAATCTGAACTCTGTCATTTATTACCCTTGTGACTTTGGATAAACTACTTCAATTCTATGGGACCCAGTTCTATTAAATGGGCCCAACCATTTTTTGCATTTCCTATATCATAAGGTTGTTTTTGGTAGGGCTATAGGAATGAAAACTTATTATCATTTTTGGGGAAGTTAGGATGAAAAGAATGAGAAGTAAAGTCTAGGAAGTTGTGGGATTTGAATTTGCTCAGAAAGTCACAAGGTGTGTCAGAGAAGTTCTTTGGTGAAGGGAATAGGACCAGAAAATTAAAACTAGAAGGAGTCTTAGAGGCAATTGAGTCCAACTCATTCATTTTACAGATGAGGAAATTGAGGCTGGGAGAAATTAAGTAATGTGCCCATGTGACATAGCTAGAGAGCTGGACCTGTGTAACAGTAAGCAAAGTGGGATTTTTTATTGTTTTCTTTTTGGAGTTCAGTTTCCCAGGCTCATTGGAAACATCTGAAGGATTGATCTCCTTTGAACCCTGATGGTTCACAGATGTGCTGAGTCATGTCAGTTTCATGCCTACTGACTCGGAACCAATTAGGAACCAAGTCTTTGTTATATATGCTGGAAGACTGGTATTTTTGCTTTGGGGGGCTTGCTTATGAGAAGGATCTTGTGATTCCCTGGTTGAGACTCTGAGTGGCTGTATGTTCAGAGCTCCCTGACTGCTCAGATCCAGGGATGTATGTATAGTGTATAGCAATATTGCTTTGACTCAGGCAGTAGAAACCCCGTCTGTTGGTCTTTATTTCTTTGCTTATATTTTCTCTAAAGTTCATGGTGCTGACTTTCCCCCTGAACTAATGAATGTAATTTAAAAAGATTGTTGACCCCTTAAACAGCTATCTTTCTTAGTACAACAGATCTAAGAATCTGTGCTAGCAGCCATCCTTAAAATCAAGCTTCAGACAGTAACTGTGGGCAAGTCACTTCACCCTCTTTGTCTCAGTTTCTTCATCTGTAAAATGAGCTTGAGAAGGAAATAGCAAAAAATATTTTTGCCAAGAAAACCCCAAATGGGGTCATGAAGAGTGAGACATGATTGAAAATGAATGAGCAACAAAAGATAAGATCTATTTGGCTTCTTTCCATCAGGTTAAAGTAGATAAACATCCGAGAGCTTTTCCAGTTCTGAGATATGTTCATTGATTCTGGGATGGATAAAATGAGAAAATATTTATAAAGCCCTTTCTAAACCTTAAAGACCTATACAAAAGCTAGCTTGCTAGTAGTAAATCTCTCAGGCAGATTCAAATCCAGATCTTCCTGAATTCAAGTCCAGTTGTACCATACTACCTCTTAATCATGGGAAAGATGATTTTGGGTATCGCAGTGTCTGACACATTGCAGGCACTTAGTAAATGCCTGTTATTATGTATATACACATATATGTATATAGGTATATACATACACATATGTCCAATATGTGTATGTATCTCTATAACGTATATAAGAGGAAGCACATTTCAGCGGGAATTGTACTGGTTTTGGAGTCAAGGAACTTGAGTTTGAATCTCATCTCTTCCTCTTATTCTCTGTATGACTTTGGGCAAGTTGCTTACCATCTCTGGACCTCAGTTTCCTTATCTGTAAAATGAGAGTGATAGACCAGATGACTTCCACAGTCTCTTCTAGCTCTAAATCTCTGATCCTACAAGATATGCATCTACACATATGTATACACATGTATATTATATGTACATATACACATATATGATCTGTGTATAACAGGTATGTACATAATACATGAGTAATTTTTGGGCTCATGAAAGTAGAGGAACCCCTAGGGGCTTGGTGAGATTATATCTAGAAGTAGTAAGTTTGAGGGAATGGGTCTCATTGACAAAGATTGTTTGGGGGACCCCTGAATGTAAGTTTATGCCTTTGATACTTGGGGGTGAGGTGTAAGCACATCATGATGGACAGGCATAGTAGTCACATTTGACTGGGAATCAGTAGACTTGAGTTCTAGCCATTGTTCTGATGCTGACTGTGTGACCTCGAACACAGTCCTTACTCTTTCTGGGCTCTAGTTTCTTGGACCAGAGCAGAGGATCCGAACCTTTTTGATGTGCCAAGGCAGTCTGGTGAAGCCTATGGACCTTTTCTCAGCGTATCACACCTCAGCAAAGATCCAAAGGTTAGACCACCAAATTGCATAGGAAAAAGTGAGTAATACAAGGTACTTCTTCAGGGCACCCACTGCCTCCATCCCTTTGTCCCCAGTCCCTCATAGATGTAAGATCCCAACAGGGAACCTGGGAAATGCAACTAGCCGGTCCTCATATAGCAAGGGTGGGGTAACTCACTGAGGGAACTGGCTCTAAAGCAGGAAGAATCATCAAACAGGAGAGGTGTTAGATCTCCTCCACATCCTGTCCAGAGGTATCAAACCTTACCACCAAGGCTTGAAGGAGTCAAAGTCTGACTTACAGCAGAAGCACATGGGGAGCTATGTGTGCTTGGTCAAGTCAGGTCAACATCCTATATTCCTTCTGTCTTTTTGTTTCCTTTTTCTGAACACTAGAAACCAGAAACCTGATGACTGAACTTTTCCAATCTGAGAGATGGCAGTAGCCAGGGCAGTGATAGAATTTCTAGAGAATAGTAATAGTAGCTTATATTTATATGGCACCCTTAAACTATACAATAATACCAATCTTCATCTATACAAATAGTTTGCATAGTTTTAATTGTTAGAAAGTTTTCATCACACAGAGCCTCAGTCTACCTCTTTATAACCTTACCCTATTCCTAGTACTGCCCTCTAGGGCCAAGAACAAGGCCAAGCCCTCCTGTATGTATCAATCTTTCATATACACTTAAAGACAATTGTCATGTATTTACTTCTTGGGGTCAAACACCACCAGTTCCTTCAGTAGACATCCTTTAGGTGTCCTGGTTTCTCTAAAACTATACAAAATTCCAACCATGTAAATTACCCAGGCCAGACCACGCCATAAGAGAATTTCCCTGCTTCATTATTGTCACTGAAGACAGCAAGTCGCATAACTTGTTAGGATCTACAAAATCAAGCTGAGCTATCAAACTTTAGGTCAAGTGATTAAGTAGTTAGTGATAAGAGAATTTTTGGCTCAGCCTTTTTACCTCTCTATACTTAAGATGAATATATCATGCAACTAGCTATATAGCTCCAGGATTGTTAATGATCAGTGTGCAAATTTCAGCTATTTCCCCAGTATATACTGACTAGTTTATTATTTTACTTGACATAGTAGATCTTTACCTTCTCCTATCTGTTCTTTGATGTGTAAATCTTATCTTCTCTTCTGCCCCCCGTAAATTTCCTTTGTATCCATCCTACCCATGGAAACAAAACCTATATAATTCAGCTTAAAATTGTTGTTCAGGGCCCACTGATTTTTGTATACCGTTCATCTATGCTCTAAGCATATGAGAAACTGGTTTTCACATGTTTTGTTCTATATTGATACGTATGATAAGTAGCAACCCCTATCAATGAATCTTTGGACAATTTTTGTCACATCATACTGTAGTATTTTGCTCACTCCTAGAAGTCACATTTTAGAAAGTATGTTGATAAGCTAAAACAAGTCCAGGAAAAGGCAACTAGGGTAGCTAGAGAACTGAAGACCATGTTCTAGGCATCTCTACTGAAGGAACTGGTGGTGTTTGGCCTAGAAAAGTAAATAAATGATAGTTGTCTTTGAGTGTATGTGAAGAAGTGATATGTACAGGAGGACTTAGCCTTGTTATTGGCCCAGAGAGTGAAACTAGAATAGGGTAGGGTTAGAAAGAGGTAGGCTGAGGCTCTATGTGATGAAGACTTTGTAACAATTGGAACTACACCAAAATGGATTGCATTGCCTTGGGAGACAGTGGATTCCCCTTCATTGGTGGTTTTCAAGAGGATACTGGATGACCAACAAATGAGCATACGCTATAGAGATGATACTTGATCAACTCTGATTCTATGATTCTCTGAATCTCCCAAGTCCCCTGATCTTTTCAGAGTTCTGGATCTCAGCTTACTCCTCTGTTAAATGGGATTAATAATACCAAACTCACAGAACTGTTGTAAGAAGGTGAGTGAAATATATATGAAAATGCCTAAAATGCTAGAGGGGGTGAGATGAGGCGAAAGTGCTGCTATTTCTTTTAAGGGTATGGAGAAGAGATGGCTGGTCAGAGGAAAGACTGACCATTCCAGCATCTTCCAGGTGCCTGGATCCCGGTATGGGGGAGGGTGTGTGTGGGGGGAGGTGTGGGATGACTGACAAATCTGAGGAATGGAAACTCCATTCCAGCATCTTCCAGGTGCCTGAATCCCAATATGGGGGAGGGTGTGTGTGGGGGGAGATGTGGGATGAATGACAAATCTGAGGAATGGAAACTCCATTCCAGCATCTTCCAGGTGCCTGGATCCCAATATGGGGGAGGGTGTGTGTGGGGGGAGATGTGGGATGACTGACAAATCTGAGGAATGGAAACTCCATTCCAGCATCTTCCAGGTGCCTGGATCCCAATATGGGGGAGGGTGTGTGTGGGGGGAGATGTGGGATGAATGACAAATCTGAGGAATGGAAACTTCCCAGATTTCTCCATCTGCAGAGCGGAAGCAGCCCCACCTTGTCCTTGGGCTATTTCTAGAAAGTGAGCCCTGCCTCTCTTTGAATAAAGTGGCTGGCAGCTTCCCCAGCTTGCAGTCATCATCACCTCTTACTGCCTGGATGTCCTCCAGTCTGGGCTGTCACTCAGTGTAAAGAGGGAGAGGAGGACAGAGCCCAGGGCAGACCCCTGGGAGCTGGAATTAGCTCAGAAAAGGACTCAGTACCTCCACAGGAGACATTCACCTCTTTCATTTCAGGGACCCCTTTGACAACAGCCTGGTGAAGTCTGTAGACCCCTGCTCAGGACCACATTTGTAATACACAAAACAAAATATGTAGGATTGCAAAGGAAACCAATTATATTGAAATATCGTTATAAAAATATTTTTAAAAAATTCATGGACATAGGTTAAGGACCTCTGTCCTACTAATATGTTTGACATGGTTGCACATATATAATCAATATCAAATTGTTTACTGTTTTAGAGAGGGGTTAGGGGAGGCAAAGAGAAAAATTTGGAACTCAAAATTTTTTTAAAAAATGAATGTTAAAAATAGTTTTTACTTGTCATTGGGAAAAATAAAATAGTATTAAGGAAAAAAAAATCCTCTGTTCTCATCTCCCTCTTCACACAGACTTTTTCATGTACCTAAAACTAATTATTGTCAATCCTTCAGCCTTCTTTTCACCAGGTCCACAGATTTCAACTTCTTTAGCCTATTGTAAGAGCGCTGGACCTGGAGTCAGGAAGACCTGAATTTTAATCTGGCCTCTTACTAGCTTTGTGACCTTGAGCTAGTCACTTAACCGTTTGCCTCAGTTTCCCCATCTGTAAAATGAGCTGGAGAAGGAAATGGCAAATCACTCCATTATCTCTACCAAGAAAACCCCAGAGAGGGTCATGAAGAGTCAGACACAAGTGAAACAACTGAACAACAACAAAATTGTAAGGGTAGGAGTTCTGTCCCCACCCCCAACTAATATAATCACACAAGGTCCAAATAACAATAATCCTAGAGAAGGACTTTCAGTAATCAGGAGTCATGAGTTTATCCTTTGGCCACATATGTTCCTGACACATGTACTTCACGTGACTTTTGTACTTGAAGCTTGAATCTAGTCTACCCAGAGAATTTGTGTATTTGTGAAGGGAGAGTGTGCCCCGGTTTGTGTCAACAGTTCTTGCTACACCTTCTCAATAAAAACCCCAAAATTTCAGGGGGAAAAGAGTTATCTTATTGACCAGTTATCAATGAGAAGCACAGTGTAGGGACTTCCTAGAAATCTAGACCTTCAGGGTTACTCCTAGAATCTGAAGAGTAGTAATGAGCTACCCTCTGGGGGCCCAGCCTGCCAACACACTTGGTATTCAGTAGCTCCAAAGCAGGTGCTATACTACTTTCAGATAATCAGAGAATGTTAGACCTACGAAGGGTCTCCAGGATGATACAGGGACAGAGTCATAGCATCTCGAAGTTGTGTGGGAACTCACAGGTCACTTAGCAAAAGAATTATTGCCACAATCACCTCCACAGGGCACCAGCTAGCTTTTCCTTGAAGATATCCAATGAGGAGGAAGCTGCTACCCCCAAGGCACCCATTCCACGAGCAGATGGCTCTCATTGGAAGGCTTTGCCCTGTGCAACATTTGCCATGTGAGATACTTCATGTCCCTAGGATCTTGTCACATCATCTCTTTCCATTGCCAGTGGAGACTGTGCTCTCCACCCAGCTATGGCTTAATATCCCATCAGGTTGGCCTCAAGTTCCCAAGTACCCACTATACACCCATTGCTCCAAATTCAGCCCTCAAGGGCCAATCAATGAACCTAAAATAATTTCAAGTGTCTACTATGCTCCAAAAGAAGCCTAATCTCCACATAAGAAAAGTCCAAACTGTTCCATTTAATACAAGGTAATAACAGTCCAAAAAAGTAAATGGATTTGCCTTGTGTTACACAGTAAATTTGACTATTCTTTCCACAAGGTTGATTTTATTAAAATCTCAGGGACCCACAGGCTGAATTATCACATTGGTCAAAACAGAGGTTCCTCAAGACCAGCTAGGTGGTTCAGTGGATACAGTGCCAGCCCTGGAGGTAAGAGGATCTGAGTTCAAATTTGATCTCAGATACTTACTAGCTGTATGACCCTGGGAAAGTCAATTAACCCCAAAGACCTTCAAAAACAAAAAAGAGATTTCTCCAAAATATAAACCACTCCTCTAAAGTACAGTTTCTTTGAGGAGAATAAATGGTATAAATAGGTATAGGTAAATAAATAGGTATAAATGGAAAAATAATTATATAAAATTACTCTATAAAATATGATGACATATATGCTCATGATGATGTACATATTTTATATAATTAAAATATAAATGTTTTAAAATTTAAAAATATATATTTAACCTATAAAATATTTATTTTACCAGACATATATAATATACATGTATATATCCATCCTTGTCTATATTTACCAGATCGATGATTTCATTGCCATAGATACCTCTGAAACTCCCTCTATCAATGCAAATCTACCCATGCTCTGCAGCTTATAGTCTTGAGGGTTGGTTGGGGCACTGAGAGGGTAAAGCAACATTCCCAAGGATACATAACTGGTGTCAGAGGCAGGATTCAAACCCAGGTCTTTTGAAATATAAGTCCAGAGCTTTGTCTGCTACACTATACTGCCCCCTATAAATGGACATAATCCTCCACTGCCTATGGTTTTGAGGGGATATAGAACTGAAGAAGACTTTGAACCTAGGACAACTTCTGGGGAGGTTGTGTGCACCTCCGAACACCCCTCATGCCCTGTGAGCCCCTACAGCTTGATCAAAGTGAGCAACCATGTCTCCTCAGCAGACAGTGAGGGGCTACGGGTACAGAAAACTGCATACAAATGTCAGACACATCCCTCTATCAGTTTTTGTTTAACGAGGAGATTTCAGTTATGAGAGGTGAGATCATATAAAAGACAAATGTTAAAGCTACAAAGAAGTAAAGAAAAGCTAGGCTTTCTTGAAATGGAAATTTATTGTTTCATATGTTTTATATTGAATCCTCCCCTGTTCTGCTGTATACATGACATTTTTTCTTCTTATTTTTGCATTTGTTTAAAATAAAAAAATTATTTGATTAATAATGAAAAAAAGGAAGTGGGAAAAAACAATTGTAATGGAAAAACAAAAGACTTACATAAAACTTTTTCCCTCAGAGGATATATCAATGTATTACACAATTTTGAACAAATAGATCTAAGCAAAGTCTAGTACATTTCTGAATAAATTTTAATTACTTAAAATCACTGCTTAATTAAGCCACCATTTTTCCTACCAACTCATCCTGAATTATTTCTTAGGGTTGGAAGCTTCTATGGGACCTCTGCTCTAGCAAATACTTCACTCTGGGCCTTTGAGGCAGCTTTGATGGCCAAAGCCTCCTTTCAGCATGTGGCTGTTTAGTGTCTGACTCTTCATGACCCCATTTGGGGTTTTCTTGGCAAAGATATTGGATCAGTTTACCATTTCTTTCTCTGATTCACTTTATAGAAGAGGAAACTGAGGCAAACAGAGTGGAATGACTTGCTCAGAGTCGCAAAGCTATTAAGTGTCTGAAGCTGGATTTGAACTCAGATCTTCCTGACTCTAGGCTGGGTGATCTATCCACTGTGCCACCCAGCTGCCCAAACACGGCCCCCCACCCCCCACTATTGTCTGTCTCTGCTTCTATTCATGCCCTATTAAACCCTGTTAGAGGAAGTCACACAATCATGGCCTGGCTAAGTGGGGAGAGTTTAGCCAGGAGTCAGGAAGACCTGAATTCAAATTTGGCTTCAGGCACTTAACTTCTGTTTGCCTTAATCCACTGGAGAAGGAAATGATAAGCCACTCTAATATCTTTTGTCAAGAAAACCTTGGACAGTATTGGAATACTATGGTCCCCGTGGTAAGGAAGAGTTGGGCATGACTGAACAACAGAAATCTCAACTGGCACCTTGTGCCACGAAGGATGGCGCTCTCCCTCTTCCGGGTCAGTTCTTTATCACACATTCCACCCATTCCTGTAGTTCGTTCCAAACCTTCTTTCTTTAAGCCATCCACACCACCAACAGTCACCCCTTCCTCTAAGCAGTGGACTTTGATCCACACTTTCCCAAGAACGTCAAGGTTTTTTGTCATGAACTCCCTCTTCTCTCTAATTTTTCACCTTATATTAGGGGCAGCTAGGTGGTGCAGTGGATAGAGCACCAGTGCAGGAGTCAGGAGGACTTGAGTTCAAATCTCACCTCAGACACTTGACACTCACTAGCTGTGTGACCTTAGGAATTTATTGTTTGGGAAAGTCACTTAACCCCAATTGCCTCATCCTGGGTCATCTCTAGTCACCCTGATGAATATCTGGTCACTGGATTCAGATGGCTCTGGAGAAGTGAGGCTGGTCACCTGCACAGCCCTCCCTCACTCAAAACAAAGTCAATTGCAAGTCATGTCATCATTTCTCTGATGGCATGGTCTTCTTTGGCAACAAAGGACGAACACACACACACACACACCTTATATTCCAGGCTGTCCCATCTAGGTTCATCCTAGGTTTCTCCTCCTTGGCTCCAGTCTGGAAGGGAGAAGACAGCTCTTCTTGCTACATGTGTTCTTGATGCCATCCTTTCCACTCTTCTCTGGGAACTTGACCCTTTAATCATTCCCTTTCTCTCTAATCATCAGCCTCTCTTTATCCCCTGGTTTCTTCTCAATCACCTACAAACATACCTAGAACTCCCTTGTCCTCAAAAAGCATTGTCACTTGCCCCTCCCATCCCTTTAAACTATCATCCTATAGCTCAGTCATTCCCAGAAAAATCTTCAATCATTGACTTTACTTCCTCCCCTCCCACTCACTTCTCAACCTACTGAAAGCTGACTTCTGTCCCCAGTGCTTGATTGAAACTGCTCTCACTAAGGTTGCTAATGACATCTCAGCTGCTAAATTCAATGGCCTTTCCTCCGTTTTCATTCTTGATTTCTTTCTCCTCTGAATTTCTGTGACACTACTTTCTCCTGTCTCTCCTCCTACCTCACTCTTCTCTTTGCAGAATCATCATTCATGTCCTGTGTAATATATGGATAATATGCATAAATAATATGCTAATCATATTTGCATAAATGTATCCCAAGACTCTCTCCTGGGTCCAATTTTCTTCTTGTCCTACAGTTATTCTTTTTTTTTAATCACTGATTTATTTTTTTGGTTACAACATTCAGTTCCGCAAGCTTAGTTATTCTTTCTTATCTCATCAAAAGCCAAAAGTTCAATGATCATCTTTATGTAGATGACTCACAAATCTACACATTCAGTCTGGATGATTCATTACCCCTAGAATCCATCTCCTTTTTTCTGTTTACTCTAGAACCTCATGGTCATTTGGTCTCTTTCATCTGTATTTTCCTCCAGTCAAAGCTTCCAAGGTATCTGTTCTAGGCTCTTCCCTCTAGGTGTTTTTGTCACTGACTCATGGGGCTTACCCCAAGGATTCCCTTTCTCCATTGTGCCTCTTCTCAGAACAATGCCAATTATTGCAGGTGTTAGAGGACCCTGACCCATGGGAGGACCCTTCCCCCACCACTGATCTAGTCCCTTTCTTGTTGACCTTTTTATCCCCCTACATTTGTTTGAAAATCTCCTTTTGTTCATGTTCTCCCACTCTTTCAGGTACCAGTTGCCCACAGGAGTTCCCAACTTGCCCCCTCCCAGGACACATAGACTCTTCAAGCTCCCAGGTCTCATTGGGTCCTCATCACCCTTCACCCATAGGAGCATTCATCAGTGGAAACCTTTACCACCTCCAAAGTAAAGCCTCTTGCCTTTGCCCCTCTTTTAATCCTTTACCCCTCTTCCTCACCACCTCCACCTGACTTCTCTTTCTGAGACCCCAGAGTTCACCTTCCCCTCAGTGATAACCTTTGATTTGACCCCAGTACATCACTCACTCCTCTCTATCCCCCTACTCTCTTCCCATCTTTCATGTACATCCTCCTCCCCATATTGTAATGTATTCCCGCAAAAAAAGCACTGATTCACCTTAGGAGGGATGTGCACAGGTTCTGTCCATCCTGCCCCTTGTTCATCTCCTCACTGTTATCACTACCAAATTCAAGCCTTCACCCCTGTCTCTTTTTCAGAAAGAAGTCTCTTACTGATCTTTCTGTTGTCACTCTGTGGCTGTATACATTTATTCACTCCTCCTGCATTTCTGTTGTTTGGGGCATTAGAGAAGCAAATAGTCTCTTTCTTTCTGAGTTTCCAGTTCTTCTTGTTCTTATTGCTTAATACCCCTATTTTATCCTGTACGGTTAAGCTCAGATTTATAGGATCAGTCACCCTGGGCTACATCCAGAGCTCCATTGCTCTTTAGAACACATTCCCACTCCCCCACATTCCCTCCTCCTTTTCCTAGTGGGTGCACAATAATCAAGTTATTTGAATGTCCTTTCCTTTGTAGCTGAAAATCTTTTTCCTGATGGCTTGCAGAACTTGTTTCTGAATTTAATTGCTAAATTTAATCACTATGAGTCTTGGAGTTTGCAACCTTGTTATTTTGTTTTTTCTTAGAGCTGATTTGCAAATCTTTCATGTAGGATTCCATTTTTTCTATGAGCAGTTCTCTCTTATTATTTCCTTCTTTATTATATTAAGATTTTTTTTTTGTTGTGCCATGCTCTTCTTGGAGACCTAGGATCTTTAGTTTATCTCTATTCTGTCGTCAAGATCAGTATGTTTTGCTTGCATAGTGACCATTTCTCTTTTCATTCACTTTCTGACTCCCTCCCCCCTGACTGCGATTTCCTTGGGGGTTGGATCTCAGCCTCTTCCCAGAATAGGTGGTTAACAGCTCACCAGTCAAACTGGCCTGAGCTAGCTGCTATGTTCTTTTCCTTAGGCTTGATGGAGTACTTCACATCCCCTCACATGCACAATGCCTGTTCCACTCTTTCTGTACCTCACTTCTCTGACTTAGAACTGGCAATTCAGATGCCATTTTCTCCAACACTAGTTGTTCAGAGCTTTGCTGCACTGATCCTTCTGGGTTGCAGCCCCAGTAGGCTTTTGCTCCTGAAGGACTGTGGACAAGGTGACTGTTGAGGCCTGAGCTAATTTCCCTGGCCTGGAGCCAGGGTGTCCATAGCATTGAAAAAAGGAAAGGGAGAATGTGATATAGGACTGGGTTTTGATATAGACCTGTGCTGTGTCCTTGCGTCTGCTAGTGTAGTAAAGCTTTATTCCCAGTAGCATGAGAAGTGGGGAAGCTCAAGGTTAGTGAATGTCAGTTCCCAGGTTTCTTAACTTTCTTTTGTATTCTAGATTCCTAGACTATGGAAACAGCTGAAGTTGCTTTATTTTGAGCACATAAATTTCTGCTTTTGAGACATTTGAGAGGTCATGGGGACTGGAGAAAATGTCTAGTCCACCATTTTGTTGTTCACATGATTTGGAAGTCCCTCCCAGGTAGATGTTTAGCACTCAGAGAGAAAGATGCTTGTTTCCACAGTGACCAAAGAAACTAATAGACATAAAACCCTGACTTTAGACTAGAGAGAGAAGTAAGGGTAAACGAGGAAAGGAACTGGGAGATAAATGTAAAAATCTTTGTGTACTTGTATTGATTGATTGATTGCAATCTATTTCTTTGTGACTTCCATCCTTTGCTCCTAGCACTGTTTGCTGGGACCCAGAAGATCAACTTTAATTTCTTTTCCATGAAACACCCTAGGTTTAAAGACTGTCATCATAGTCAGCCAGAGAGGAGTGGCTGCCTTGGGTGGGGTAGTGAATTCTCCATGAATAGAAGTCTAAGCAAGGACTGGATTACCTCCTGAAAGTGTGGTAAAGGGAATGTGTATTCAGCCACAGCTTGGACCACATGACCTCTTCTAACTCAGAGAATGATTTAGTGAAGATGGAAACAAGACAAGTTATAAACAGCACAGGGATTTCTTTTTGGTAGTTGTTTCTGGGGCCAGGAAACATACAGAGAGAGGGAAGGAAATTAGCATTGGGACATCTGTCAAAGGATGAAGTAATAGTATTAAGAAGGAAATAAGTAAACAGCCACCCCAGTCCCTCAGACTTGTGACCCAGGAGCCATCCGGGATTGCTCACTATCTCTTACCACCCCACCCCATATCCAAGCTGTTGCCAAAGCCTGCTGATTTCACCTTTGCCACCCCTCATCCCCTCACACCTGCACTATTATAAGAGCCTGCTGGGGGTGTCTGCCTGCCTCAACTCTCTTCCACTCCAATCAATCTACCATTCAGTCACTAAAGTGATTTTCCTAAAGCACACTACTAAGTCTGTATTCCAAAGTAATCCAAGAAAAGAGAAAAGGACCTATTTGTACAAAAATATTTATAGTAGCTCTTTTTATGGTGGCAAAGAATTGGCAATTGAGGGGATGCCCATCAACTGGGGAGTGGTTGAACAAGTTGTGGTATATGATTGTGATGGAATACTGTTGTGCTATGTGAGCTATGATGAGCAGGATGGTTTCAGAGAAACCTGGAAAGAATTGTATAAACTGATGCAAAATGAAGTGAGTAGAACCAGGAGAATGTTGTATACAATGATAGCAATATTGATCAGTTGTGAAAGACTTAGCTACTCTGATCAAGAAAATGATCCAAGATAATCCATTATGAAAAATGCTATCAACCTCCAGAGAGAGAACTAATGAACCCTTGAGAGCAGGTGGAAGCATACATCTTTGACATTCTTTATTTTTCTAGGGGTTTGGAATCTCTGTGTTTTCTTTTGCACAATGGCTAACATGGAATTGTCTTGCATGACTTTACTTGTATAATAGATATGCTATTGCTTGCCTTCTCAAGAAGTGGGGGAGGGGCAGGAGGGAAGGAGGGAATTTCAAGCTCAACATTTTAAAAAATGAATGTTAAAAATACTTGTACATGGAATTGGGAAATATTCGACAAAATAAATAAAAATACACCAAAAAGAGAATTTTCCCTCAGTCATAGTCATAAAACATATTTAATGATATTTCAAAATAGTGTGATCTTTAACATTCAGGTCACATATCCATTTTGAGCTCATTGTGGTATATGGTAAATATCACCTCCATTTTATAGATGAAGAAAGAAGCTGAGCATTTAGGCAGCTGGGTGGCACAGTGGATAGAACTCTGAACCTGAAGTTGGGAAGATGTGTTCAAATGTGACCTCAAATACTTGCTAGCTAGGTTACCTTGACCCAATCACTGAACTTCTCTGTGCCTCAGTTTCCTCTTCTGTAAAATGGGGATTATTTTCCTTTAACTTCATTTAAAATAGGAGGATGCTTTACCATCAGTCTTTTGAAATCACGAATGGTCATTGTATGGATCAAGTTCTTAAAGCTTTCGAAGTTGTTTTTATAGGATGTGTTAAATTTTTATAGGATTTTATAGGGTTAGTGTATAAATTGTTCAGTTGATTCTGCCCATTTAAATCTTCATCAGTTTGTAAAACATTTCAAATTGTTTGGTTTTATAGTAGTAATGTTAGAGTATAAATTGTTCTGGTTTTGCACACTTCCCTCTGCAGCAGTCCATCTAAGTCTCTCCACATCTATTTGAAATCATCTATTTCCTCTTCATCATAGTCATCAAACACAACTCATTTGGCCATTCGAGGTCTTGCTGATTGCACCTTTTCCCTGAGGGTCCCAACACCTTCAGCAGCAGTTTCTCACAGAATCAGAGACAGAAAGGAGTTAGTTACATAGCCAAAATCAAGGCACAAGGACTACTAAGTGTGGAGTATTTAAGAAAGGAGAGATGGAAGATACTCAAAACTGGCCAATGGTACCATAGATAGTGCTCACTCTTTGAGTTTTTCCAGGACTCCTGGTGCAAAGGCTGCTGAGCTTGTTGGTAGAAACCAAATGAAGGTGTTGTGGTGATATTCTACGGTCATTGCAGGAAGAAGGGAAAAGACAGGCTAGTCTTACACAAAATGGAGAAACAGAATAAATGGACCGTTGGTGCTCTTACCTCCCCCTAGACTTTCAGTCAGTTAGTTTATAAGCATTTACTGTATTTACTGTATACCAGGCACTGTGCTAACCACTGGGCATATGAAGAAAGATTAAAAGTAAAAACAATGAAACAACAACAAAACACAGTCCCTTCACATTTTAATGGTGGAGACAACATATAAGCATCTAGATTGGGAGTTCTTAACCTGGGGTCAATAAACTTAGTTTTAAAAATATTTTTACAGCTATATTTCAATATAATTGGTTTTCTTTACAATCCTCTGCATTTTATGTATTTAAAAATATGATTCTGAGGAGAGGATGATCCACAGGCTTCACCAGCCTGCCCAAGGAGGTCAAGACAAATATGATTTAAAATCCCTGGTCTTGGTATTACAAAATGTACGCAACTTAGATGTAAGGTAATGTGCAAAGAGAAGCCCTGCCGGGGAGACCAGGCAGGATTTGAGCTGAGTCTTGAAAGAAGTCAGGGCAAGCAGTGGGACAGTATTTCCCTTTAAAGGACAGAAGGTAGCGTGGCCAGAGCATGTTTAAGAAGAAGCTGAGATGAATTCAGTAACCTTTGTTGTTGCTTTGGTCCCAACTTACTTTACTTGACTTTCCTGACTTGTGTGGCTCATTCTGATGTTCCTTTTAGACCTATTTAACCCAGCCTGTGTTCCTTCTCCCCACTGGCATAAATTCTCCTCTCCCATGTGGGGTGTGACCCTCAACCTCATGCTCTGAATTGACTTTGCTGTTTCCACTTGTTGACTCTAATGCCAACCTAGGCTAATCCCAGCCCCTCCTGACACATGACATACTGGACACTAGATGCCCTCCCAGGAGCCTCTGCTCTCTGTCCTGGGAGTGGTGGTCATGTGAAGCCTTTATACCTGCCCATTGCCTAGAGCTCTGCAGTAGGAAACCTGAGGGCTCTGGGATACAACCCTCAGGAGATGAAAATCAAGCTCTCAGGTTCACAGCTAGAACCATGTGGGTAGATCAGCTGGGACTTGAAATCAGCACAAGGGATTCCCTGTGCTGGTGATATAGACTAAGTCTTGGCCCCTTCCTAGGTTTTCAGAGGAATTGTCTGTCTGTGGAGAGTGTGGAAGTGTGGAATGCTAAGGTATTCCACTCCTGCAGATGGTGGTTAGACCATCTGTGAACTAGTGGTGTATGTATGGGTGTGTATGTGTGTGTGCATGTGTGTGTGTGTGTGTGTGTGCATCCGTGCATGCATGTGTATGTGAAGTGCCTATTTTGTGCCAGGCCAGGCACTATGTTCTAAGACCTTTTACAAATATTATCTCTTTTGATTTCCTCCCCAAAAAACCCTGGGAGGGAGATACTAATTATATTCCCATTTTACAAATGAGGAAACTGAGGCAGACAGCAGTTAAATGATTTGCCCAAGGTCACACAGCTGGTAAATATCTGAGGCTAGATTTGAACTCAGTTCACAAAGAATCAGATGCAACTGAAATGACTGAACAACAAAGTGGATCCCCAGACTATCCATTTGCCTGTGTCTGATAGTCTGGACGTTCCAATGTGGACTCGTAGGTTAATCTATTTCAAGTGGGCTGCATGCAGTTGGAAAATGTCCTCTGAAAATATTTGGAGGACCTTGCCATCTATGTAGAATCCTTTGTCCTTGAGGACCCTGAACATGACATGTGACTTCATAACAGTGGCAAACACTTTTGATGGTCAAAGATCTCTCTGTTCTGTCTTGCTTGGTTTGAGAATCAGAGGATAATTCAGCACAGTCTTCTGTGTTTTTGGGTCTATCAAAGGATCACATCTTTATATATATATGTCTATATATCTATTAAAGAGTATACTGTAAACTCTTGAGTTTCACATAAAAAAACCCATTATTTGCAATTAGCAAAGTCCTCTAGAAACTGAAGCCATTGCTAACATGCTGAAGAAATCTCCCAATGTGACTGAAATGAATCTGTACAGCAATGAGCTGAGCTATTCTGGAGCACCCCATCTTCTCTGGAAACCCAAATTGGTTTATACCGGGGGGTTCAACACATGGCTGCTTCTAACCGGTTAGAAAAGGAGCAAAGATCAATAGGATTGGGAATGGATGTATACCTGAATCTGTTCCTTCTGGGATTGGATCTAGGAGGTGGGGATTAATGGCCAGTATCTTCCTCTTGGTTCCACAGCCCACCCAAGGAGGCCAAGCTTGGTGACTGGATACGTTTCACTGTATTAACCAGCAAATAGGACAATCCCATTTCTCCCACCCCTTCCCACCAACATACTAAGCCAGGGATTTGCCCTGATTTGGAGGAACAAAGTCTCCGGCTTTGTTTTGTGTTTTGCAGTTTCAGAGGCCACCAGAGGCGCCTAAAGAGACTGTCCCTGGGCTATTGTGACCCCACTGCAGAGGCTTTCCAAGAGTCAAAGTCTCGGAGTCTGGGTGGGGGATGGGAAAGAGAGACCAAAAGAGCAGAAAATGCAGGGACACAGGGAGGGCAGGACATAAGAGAGAATTAAACTAGTCCTTTTACATACTATTCTATCTCGGTCTCTGAACCCTTGCCCACCTGGAATTCACCTTTGAACACTTCCTTTAACACTTAGCTCTTCTCAAAGTAGCCTGTCGAATTCCTCCACCTTATATCTATTTGCATATCCATATCCACATCAAAATTGTCTCCCCTACTCTGTAAGCTTCTGGAGGGCAGGGACTTCTGTCCTTTTATTTTCTGAATCTAGGAGTGTACTCTGGGACTAGGTGCTTGATAAATGCTTGCTGACTGAGTGACATGAGGAGCAAGTTAGAGAGACCGAGAGCAAGACATGGTAAGGCAGAGAAGAGAGGATTGGTCAATTGCCAAGCATGTTTTAGCACTTTGTTCTAACTTGCTCCTTGTCTATCTGCCTCAGTTTCCTCATATATAAATTGGAGATAATAGTACCTATCTCCCAGGATTGTTGTGAGGATCAAATGAAATGATATTTGTAAAGCACTTTGTAAACTTGAAGAGCTATTCAAATGGTATTATGAATCAGTCATATATTGGCATAGGTAGACAATCAATCATATATACATAGGCATATAGAAAACAGATACAATATGATGGGGATCACTAGCACCATTGGTGGTGGGGGAGAGGACCAGAAAGTTTTATGTAGAAGGCAACATTTGAGCTGAACCTTAAAGGGAGCCAGAGATCTAAGAGGCAGTGGTTAGGAGGGACAGTGCTCCAGGTATGGGGCACCACCAGGGCAAAGGCTTGGCAGACAGAAAGTCATTGTGAAAAGAGAAATTAAGCCACCCTTAAAGAGTCATCCTGTCATTTCAGGAGTTGTTGAGGGTAAGTGCTGAATTCCCATCCACCGTATACACCTGGGCAGGTGTGGAACCCTCTGTGAAAAGCTGCATCCTTAGGTTTGGGAATGATATCAAAGTAAGTCTCACACACACACACACGCAATCAGAGGAATCATTTGCAGGTGTGTAAGGCTCTGAGAGGCCACAAGAGGGCAGCAACAGAACTCTGCTGGAGTCCTGGAGCTCACTGTGCTGTCCCCAGCTGACTGCTGTGCTCTGCAGCTGCCTCTGGGGTCTTATGTTCAGACCACTCTGGGCCAAGAATAGCAAAGCTCTTTCCTAAGGTTTCGAAAGCGCTTCTCGTCATCCCTGACATTGCACAATCCCACACACAGAGCACTCGCGCATGCACATACACACAGACACAGACACACACACACACACACACACACACACACACACACATTAAGAATTGTGTTAATGAAAGAGGCAATGTTCCCAGGACAACTTTTGTCCCCAGAAGCTTAATAACTGGAGGTAGACTCAACAGTTGCATCATGGAGGGGGGCGTTCCAGGACATTATGTAAGGTAGCATACAGTAAGAAAATATCATTCAGTATGGTTCAAAATAAGTCTTTGGGAGGAAATACCATTGCCTCTGGAATCAGAAGAGCTGGGTTCTTATCCCTCCTCTTCTTCTGACTACTTAGGGTGTATGGATTGTCTGGGGAGGACCAGCACTTCTGGTGTGAGCCTGTTCCAGGGTTGCTCATCACCGTTTGGTGTCCAATTGTCACCCAGCTCTCACGCAGGGCTCCAGGAATACACAGTGGTCACAGACTGGAAAGCCATCTTGGAAGACAAAGTTGGCCAACAGGGCTCAGACTCCTTGGTGAGATGGGGGGTGTCTACCCCAAGCATGTGAAGATTTCATGTGGTGGAATGGGAGGATGAGAATAATTTGCTCCAACAGCCATGAAGGTAGATGAAGCAGGTGATGTGGAGCACTTAGAGCTTGGTTAGGCACTGAAGATGCCAAGGTCATCCACTGCATCCTGGGCCATGGCCAGTCATCTTGAATTTTGTCCTTTCCCCAGACTTAAATGACTCTGGAAAAGAGGGTGAAATGGATAACTTTGTGCAGCTCTGCCTCACTGTAATCCAATTCATGAATGAATCAAGACATTACCCCACAATGTCATTGGTCCTCTTTGAAATCAAAGGACAAATGAGAACTTGGAAGATCTTCAGAAAGTTGATTAGCTTCTCTGGGCCTCAGTTTCCTCATCTGTAAAATGAGAAGCTTAGACTAGATGACTCTGCAGTCCCTTCTAGCTCTAAATATGTGGTCCTATGAAATGTATTGGAGAGGAGGAAATGAGACCTGGCAATGTGGCACAGTAGGTTGGTGCTAGACTAGAAGTCAAGCAGACACCATGGTTCAAATCATATCTTGGGCATTTACTAGCCATATGACCTCTTTTCTTCCTTATTATACAAAATATGTATTATTCAAAATTATATATATGTTATGTATATAAAATTATATATCATATATACACAAAATCACATATATTTCATATATATATATTTTACAAAATATATATTAGTTGATGTCGACCAAGATTCAAAGCCAGGTTCCTCCAACTACCACTACCCCATGCTACCTTATCAGGTGCCCACTATGTGAAAGAGATTGGGCTACTGTATGTCCATTTTCATATCTGTTTTCTGCTAGTGCCTTCTCCTCTAAGGCCATCTTCAATCTGTTCTATCTTCATCCCCACCTATTTGCTTCCCCATCCATCTGTGAGCTCCTAGAAGACAAGGACTGATTTTTTTTGCCTTTCTTGGTATCCCCAGCACTTAGCACAGGGTCTGGCACATAGTAGGTGCTTAATAAATGTTTGTTGATTGATTTTACATTTGATTTCCTAATCAAATATCAGGCCATATCCCTGTAAATTGTAAACTCTGTAAACTGCTCTCTGGTTTACTGCAGCTAAGGACAAAGTATCATGAGATCATAGATTTGGATTCAGAAAGTACCTTAAAGGCCATAAAATCTAACCCATCCATTTTTCCTTTTCTTTCTTTTCTTTTCCGTAACATTTTTGCTTAAAGTTTTAACTTCCAAATTCTACCCTTCCCTTTTTCTCTCTCCTCCCCACTTCCTGAGATGGTAAGCAATCAGATATAGGCTATACATGTGCAATTATGTAAATTTGCAATTCCATATTAGTCTTTTTTATTCGAAGACTCAAATAAAAGAAAAAAATGAAAGAAAGTGAAAAATAGCCTGCTTCAGTCTGCATTCAATCAGTATCAGTTCTTTCTCTGGAGGCGGATAGTATGCCTCATCATTAGTCTTTGGGATTGTTAAAAAATTTGTTCTGTGAAGTTTGGATTCAGTCAAAGGGCCATGCTTGAGGACCTAGAGGGTCACATGTAGCCTTGAGACAGCAGGTTCCCCACACCTGGGACTCTTGGATTATTGCATTCCTGAGAATAGTTAGGTCATTCACAGTTCTTTGTTGAACAATATTGCTGTTACTAGGTACAACGTTCTCCTGGTACTGTTCACTTCACTATGTATCAGATCACGTAACTGAAATCATCCTGCATGTCATTTCTTACAGCACAATAACATTCCATTACAATCATATACCACACCTTACTTAGCCATTCCTCACTTGATGGGCATCCCTTTGGTTTTCAATTCTTAGCCACCACAAAAAGGGCTGCTATAAATATTTTCATACAAATAGGTCCTTCCCTCTTTTTTTGAATGTCTTTGAGATACAGACCTAGCAATCGTATTGCTGGATCACAAAGTATGCACAGTTTTATAGACCTTTGGGCGTAGTTCCAAATCGTTCCGCAGAATGGTTAGATCAGTCTACAACTCTACCAACAATGCATTAGTGTTCCAGTTTTCCCACATCCCCTTCAACATTTATCATTTTCTTTTTCTATCATAATAGCCTATCTGATAGGTGTGAGGCGGTACCTCAGAGTTGTTTTTAATTTGCATTTCTTTGAACAATAGTGATTTAAACCATTTTTTTCATACGACTAGAGTTAGCTTTGATTCTTTTGTCTGAAAACTGCCTGTTCATATTCTTTGATCACTTAACAATTGGGAAATGACTTGTATTTTTATAAATTTGACTCCGTTCTCTACATATTTGAGAAATGAGGTCTTTATCAGAGATACTTGTTGCAAAATTCCCCTTCCCCTTGTTTTCTGCTTTCCTTATCATTTTGGTTGTATTGGTTTTGTTTATGCAAAAGCTTTTTAAATTTTATATAATTAAAATTATTCATTTTACATTTTGTAACACATTTTTCTTTGTACATTTTTCTTTGGTCCTAAATTCTTTCCTTATCCATAAATCTGACAGATAAACTATTCCATGCTCTCTTAATTTGCTTATGATATCATTCTTTATGTGTAAATCATATGTCCATTTTGATCTTATCTTGGTGTACAGTATGAGATGTTGGTCTATACCTAGTTTCTGCCATCCTATTTTCCAGTTTTCCCAGCAGTTTTTGTCAAATTTTTCTTCAAAGTTTTTCTTTCAAAAGCTATAGCAGCTGACATTTCTAGTACAACATTAAATAATAGATGTGATAATGGTCATCCTTGCTTTACCCCTGATTGTACTGAGGAGGCTTCTAGCTTATCACCATTACAGATAATGCTTGTTGATCAACCCACCCATTTTACAGACAAGGAGACTGAGTGACTTGTCTGCATACCTAGTAAATATCTGAGATGGAATTTGAACCCAATCCTTCCTGACTCCAATTCCATCCATGCACTATGTTGCCTCTCAAAGGGATAGTCATTTAGCCCAAACCAAGTCAGAATGAAACAGATGGCATCACACTAAGACAAAGACTGCATAGTAAAGAGTTAAGTCAACTAGCAAACACTCCTATCACTCATTCCCCCGTCTTCCCTTTGACCTTCCAAACAGGAAGGCCATGAAGACAGACAGTCCTCTCATCTCTGCTTGCTAAGCGTTCTACAGCATGGTACTATACCCCATTGAATGGGCCAGACTTGACCATCAGTGAGCCTCAGTGATTGGAAATCACTGCTTCTGGCTCCTCAAATGCTGGAAACTCAGTCTATCACTCTATCGGGAGCTTTAGCATTGCCATGAGCTAGACATCGCCTCTACCTTTTTCTCCTCTCTCTCTGGCATTTTCCTCTCTAGTCTTGTCTCAAGAGTTCTTCTCCAGCATTTTTTAACTTCCCACACAGAGAGAGTACCTTCCCCTACCTTCTGGTAACATCCTGATGTTGTATAACCCTGAACATCCTTCTGAAGGATACACTTGTCAGAGTCCATATCCTCTTTACAAGAGGTATAAACCAGCTTCTTCCAGGCCCTTCACAGCTCCTGAAAGTTCTTCTAACAGGATTGTTTACAATTAAACCTCTATTAGCCAGAACAATAAGGGGATGGGGGGGATGGGAAGTTCGAATCCATTATACATTTTTTTGTAACTGAGGGGGCCCCAAAACTAATTTTTTGTTTAAGCTCTTAGAAATTGTTCTAAAATGTATCATATGTGGTTCAGTATTGGAATTAGAAGTCCTGAGTCCCAATTTTGACTATGACATTTGCTGGAAATATGACCTGGGGCAGGTCACTCAAACTCTTTATGGTTCAGTGGATAGAGTGGCTTGGTCTCAGGAAGACTTGAATTCAAATGTGACCTCCGATATTTATTAACTATGTGACTCCAGGCAAGCCATTTAACCGCTGTCTGCCTTAGTTTCCTCAAGCGTAAAATGAGAACCATAATACCACTTACTTGTCAGGGTTGTTATCAGGATCAAATGAGATAATATTGTAAAATGCTTAGCACAGTGCCTGGCATTTCATAATATTAATAAGCATTTAATAAATCCTTTCTTTTGTTCATTCACTCCCTTCATCTGCACATCACAAGGAGGCTATGATCTCAGTGATGTGGACATTATCTCCAAAGACATCAAGACAACCACATCTGTTCATCTGCTATCAAGACTGTATGTTCATCATGCTGGGCACTGTCCTTGTGCTCTGATACATCATGAATCCCAATGGAAATGTCAAGTCAACAAGCATTTATTAAGCACCTACTATATACCAGGCACTATGCTAAGTACTGAGGATCCTAAGAAAGGTACAAATAGTCTCCATCTTCAAGGAGCTCATGTTCTAAGGGAGACAGCTCCATCACAATTAGTGTTATCCAAGATAGCAGAATGGGTGACCTCAAGAAGTAGTGAGCTCCTCATTTTCAAACAGATGCCAGCTGACTAGTTGCCAGGGACATTGAAACAGGGATAACTGTTCAGGCCTGATTAGGTCCAGATGGCCTCAGAGGTCCCTTGGGACTTTGAATTCTGGGGCTCTGTGACTCATTGAGTGACTTTTTTCTCCTGGCCCCGGGAAGGTGAGGGGCAGTCCAGCCAGAAACCTGCCTGATTCAAGTGGAACAATTGTGGGAGGAAGGAAGCACAATCACAAAGGAATCACACCTCCTCTTCAACAGGCTAGGGCTGTTGGCAGCTAAGAGCTCCGGACTCTCAGCAACTGTAAATTTCCACTCTCAGGGAGTCATGAAGCTGGTCATGGGTGTGAAGAGAAGGTGATGCCAGAGGCATCTGGAAGGGAGAGAAGGCTATGGCATAGGAGGGCATTCTCCCTCCTTTCCCCTCCCCTCAGAAGGTTAGGGATACCCCAAGACTGCCTTATTCCATCGTGGATCTGTCATCTTGGAATTTATCTTAATTCTATTTTTATGTCCTGACTGTATTCCTTCTAGGGGTGGGGACAAAGTCCCTTAAATTGACTTCCTTCTTCATAAGTAGCATTTCCTTTTGTTAGCCCTGAATTTACCTCTCTTGAGGGCCAAAGAGTGCGTCCCAAAGCCGATGATATGGGCATCTCTACCCTGTGCATGGGATGCAGCCCATACCCATCAATTTGTTTCTATGCCTTTATGACTTACTAGTGCACTAGTGTGCCTCCTGCTGGTGAAGAGAGGGAATGCCAGGCTACTCACTGAAAAGCTGCTTTTCAAAATCAGCGTGATGCATCCCTGCAGGAAAACACCACTGGCTTGATAGTGATTTGTTTTGTGATAAGGAATCCAGGAACACAAGGTGCAGTGAAATGGAGGGGCCACCTGTGCTTGGACAGGCAAAGAAGTTCCTGTTTGCTCCGTCGCTTCCATTTCATAGTTGTAGATGTCTATTCATCCTTTGGGTCTTCATGGGATTACAACGGGGTGGGACCCCAGAGGCTCTCTGGTCCAATGTCCTCATTGATTACTGTGATAAATGTATCTTTATCCAAATTATTTTAAAACCATTAAACAGCACAGGGCCAAGCACAGGGCCATGAAGTGTTCTACTGGAGATCTTCAAGTAGAACTTTACCTTTTAATGACTTCTTTTTTTTTTCCTCTTTCATTTAGTGATTTGAGATTGTTTAGAGAAAGGAGAAAGTGGAAACATCCAAGACCTGTTAAAAAAACTTACTGCTGTAACTACAAAGCAGTAATCATTAAAACAATTTGACTCTTCTGGTTAAGAAATAGGTTGAGATAAGCCTGCAATATATTGGAGCAATTGAACATAGTAGCATAGTGATCAATAGTCAATCCCCCCTTAGCTGAACTTCCAACTGAAGAAGAGGTTTTGAGGGCCATTAGGCTCCTTCCATGTGGCAAAGCACCTGGTGCTGATTCTATTCCAGCTGAGGTTTACGAGTTAGGGGGACCATTGCTCATACAAAAGCTGACTGAAATTTTCCAGGTTATATGGCAAGAGGAGGGTATCCCCCAGGAGTTCAAGGATGCCTCCGTTGTCCATTTCTATAAAGGTAAAGGGAATAGATTATCCGGTGACAATCACAGGGGGGTCTCTCAGTCATTGTTGACAAAATTCTTGCTAGAGTCCTCCTTAATAGACTGATCCTTCACCTGGAAGATGGGCATATACCTGAGAGCCAGTGTGGCTTCAGAAAGGGCTGAGGAACAGTCGATACGGTGTTTGCTGCCCGACAACTCCAGGAGAAATGCCAGGAGCAGAACAGAGGTCTGTACACAACGCTTGTAGATGTAACCAAGGCCTTTGACACTGTTAGTCATGAGGGCTTATGGAAAAAAATTATATCAAAATAGAACAGTAACTCATACTGTATACCATCATAAGCTCCAAATTGATATATGACTTAGAAACAACAACATAAGCAAATTAGTTACTGGTGGCTAGCATTTATATAATGCCTTAAGTTTGCTAGACAGTTTAAAAATATTATCTCATTTGATCTTCATAACAGTCCTGGGATGTAGATGCTATTATGATAGCATCCACATCTATAAAGAGGAGGAAGATAAGGGCTGGGCAGCCAAGTAGCTGTCCACGATCACCCAGGGAAGTGAGCAGGACTCGAATCCAAGTGCTCTGGGAGCATTTTGTTGGGTCATTAGCCGAGATGCATGTCGAGTCCTCACTTTTTGGCAAACATTGAATCTGATTCTTTAGAGTGGGAAGGAACTATGGAAAAATGAGTTTCCCCAGAGGAGAATAACCAAGAAACATGTGAAAAAGAACTAAGGATATCCCACACAGAAGCTGAAAAAAGTGCACGTCCCTGAGAACCAGAGGGTCCTTGAGGGGAGGGGCTGCATCCTATCTCTCTTTTATAGTCCTTCACATACATACACACACACACACACACACACACACACACAGAGCAGGGATCTCTCCATTGAGAGAAGCTTGGGTAGGGGTGGAGATGGGGTTGGGGGAAGGGGAGGGAACTGACTGGCTCAGATGGGCAGTTATGCAGACTCCTGGTCTGCCTTTGACCCCGATCTTTGAGAAGGGGGCTGGTGGAAGAAGTAAGAAGACATGCAAGGTGGATTTACTGAAGATGCAGTATGGTGCATGGTATGGTGCACAGAGAGACTGCAGGAAGAACATCCTTCACCAAATCCTGCAGTTCGATATCACAGTGAATAGAGTGCTAGGGAAGTGAATTGGGAGTTAGAAAAAAAGTGAGTCTGAAAGCTAGCTCTGCTTAGGAAGATCTGAGTTCAAATCCTGCCTTAGACCCATTAATTAATAGTAATGGTCTCTTTCAGCTCTTAGAGACCACCGAGGCCCTCATCCCCCAAAGAGTGACTGCCTTATACTTCCAGTGCTGGGGAATTCACTGTCTCTCATAGAGACAATTCTTTCAGTTTCTGGACAGCTCTAAGCATCAAAAACTGCCTTCCAAGGCCAATGGGAACAGATCTAAGCCCTCTGCCATATATCTGAAGATAGCATTGATGTCCCCTTTAAGTCTTCCCTTCCCTAGGCCAGGGGACAGAGAGAGACAGGTCCAGTGAGGGGCATGATCCCTCCTGGCTCAGTGAGAGGGGGAGTTTGGCCAAAAAGGTCTTCCTCCTCCCACTCCAACCTCTAAATCCACATCTGAGCCAGTCTCCCTTAAGATCTGTCTCCCAAGTGACATCTGATCCTGGTGCCTGGCAGGGCAGCAGTGCAGGTGGTGACAGAGGCAGTGACAGCATTGACTCCAGATGGAAACTGTTTGGAGAATTCAGACATGACATCACTGCATCCCAGCACAGGCTGGACAGTGCCCAATGGGGGGGCAGTCAGGGAAGGCTCTTTCCAGAGCCCAGGCTGTGGTCTCCAGTTCTACCTGGCTGGACTGGATTCAGTCAGTGGTCCTCAGAGGCCAGGGAGGACGGGCAGGTGAAACTATCCTCTCAGAAAGCCTGCATGGACTGCAGGGTCAATGGCTAAATTGGGTCCACAAGTCACCTGTTCATTCCTCCCACACCTTTTAATTTCTTACTCTCCCCACCCCCATGCCCTCAAATTTCAGGAGGCAAGAGAGACCAAGGCTGCCACCCACATTGTTATCATCACATCAGCTGCCCTGAAGATTAACTGTTGTTTTACATGGATAAAGCATGTTTTGATCTGTTGAGAATGAAAATTTTGGCCTCCTGACAACTTCTTCCACCTCCCCATATCCTCTACTGTCAAGGAGGAGAACACCTCCCCTCCTTTCTCCCCAGGGGCTAAGGGTCTCCAGGACATTCTTCCCCAATCAAGGCACTTCTATTAAAAGGACCTCCCAGCCCCACACTTGGCCCAAGACCAGTGGCAGCCCAGCCTCCTCCCCCTACCACTCTCCTCCTGCCTGACACTAAGTCCCATGTATCCCACATGAAGAACCTAGGGCTCCCCCAGGCGCATGCCAGGGGATGAAAGGGGAGAGCCCCGAGCAAGCCAACTGACACCCAAAGTCTGTGAGCCCATTCCAAGGTTTTGTCTTCAAGCACCATCTGTCACAGTGTCTGGGCTGAGTGGGAACACAGAGCCCTGCTGGGGTTTGGGGAAGCCAGGGGCAATCACATGAGTGGTGGAACATGCCCTTCTTGGGACTGCCCCCCCTCAGCTGGGCCCCACCCAGTCTAGGGCCAGAGCTAGAGGCAAAGGTAGCAGATCAGATCCCCCTCTGGGGCCAGCGTGGCCCCAAGGGAAAGACTATCAGGCTCCTGGACTCTGAGAATATCCCCTTTCAGGGAAACCCAAAGAGCACAGCAGAGTTAGTTCTTAGCTCACCAAAGTCCAAGCCCAGGAACCAGAGAGGTCAGAGAAGAATCATGAGACCAAAGGCAGGGACTGGGCAGTAGGCCAAGGGGCCGTCCAGATGGGTTGCTGGTACCCTCTCTGGCCCTCTGCCTCCCTCTCCAGCTGGCCCAGGGCAATCCCCAGCTCTCAGGCTCCCTGGCCAGGCAGGAGACCCCTGGTGGGGCGGGGAAACCAAGTCCCCAGCTTAGACCAAGGCACTGCCACTCTGTGGAAAGAATGCTCCTGGCTCTAAAATCAGAAGACTTGACAGCTTTGTGACTTTGAGTAAGTCACTAAACTTTGCTGATCTCAGTTTCCTCATCTGTAAAAAGAGGAGGTAGGACTATTTGGTCTTTGAGATCTCTTCCAGGTCTATGATCCTTGGACATTTGCATTTTTTTCACTTATTTATTTTATTTTTAATTTATGGAATAAAACAAACATTTCCATAATAGAATTTTTAAAATAATTGCATGTGAAACTGCAAATCTTTTATGTACAAATTGCTATTCCTTTTAAATACATAATAAAGTTATGTAAATTCCATTTTTAAATATTTGCATCTTTTCTCAGCAAGGGGTCAGAGAGTAGCAATCTGGGTGAGAGGTCATCCCAACCAACGGGGACTCTGACTCTGTGTCTCTCCTTCACTTGTCACTTGGGAAGCAAGGGAAAGGAGGGGAGGAAGTTGGAGATCTAAGTAGAGGAAGAGAAATGGAAAGAGGAGGAGAGAGGACAACAAGAAGGAAAAAGAGAGAAGATGAGAATGAAAAAGGAAAAGCAGGAGGAAAGAAGAGAAGAGGGAGAAGATGAGGGGAAAAGAAAGAGGAGATGGGAGAGGGGAAACAGGGGAATGTGCCCTGGAACAGCCCATTCCCATTCAGAAAGGACAAGCTGAGGAAGATTCAGCGACTGGGCCATCTCCCCTCAGTCCTCCAGGCTTGAGGACGAGCTGGCCATTCTGATGTCCCACCAGTCCTTGGGGCGCTCTGGAGAACTTGGCAAGTGCCCAGAAGAGGGCACTGCAGAGCATTAAAGGTTTGGGAACCAGCCACTGGGAGGAAAAGTCAACGGGACTGCATTTGTTTATCCAAGAGAAGGGTGGGGTGGGGTGGGGAGGTGGGGGGGGTGTTGAATAATAAATAACAACCACAGTAGCTATCCACACAAGAATGACAACTTGAGTTTCTTGAAGAGCCGCGGGTTGGCTTTGGGGATGGAGCTGGGCCACCCCGGGGAAGATGGGCTCCCTTTCTGGGTAGCTGACCACAGACCCCAGGGGGAAATGGCAGTGTGTGCCCGAGGCTCTGAAGACAGGGTCCAGTTTAGGCACATTTATCTAATTGGCTTTGGGAGGTCACTAACTTCCTCCCTGGTCTGGAGTTTCAGGGAAGACAGAAAGAAGGGAAGGAAGGAAGAAAAGAAAGGGACTGAGGAGGAGAGAAGACCAAGAAGACCAAGAGGAGAATGAGGGGAGAGAGAAGGGGAAGAGGAGATGAAAAGAATGTGTAAACTGAAGCAGTCTCATTTTACAGATGGGAAAACTGATTCCCAGGGAGAAGAAATAATGTACCTGAGAACACATCATTGACAGAACTGTCATTTAAACCAACAGAGGTCTATGGGCTCCTAGACTGAGGAAGATCCAAACATTCTCTCTCTCCCCTGCACCCCCAATCTGTTTTCTTCACCCCTGAACCCTGGTTCTCTAGCACCAGCCAAATGTGCGTTGACCTTCGAGGAGTCAAAGGAGACAAAAAGAAAAGACAAGAGGAGTAAAGATGAGGAAAGAAACCCAACTCTACCCTCCTCAGAGAGTACTCTGTGTTCTCAGAAGAAAGAGGGGTTCAGGGCATAGTTGAGAATTAGTGCACACATTGGCATGGTACTTGGTTGTTTTTTTAAATTGGACCTTCGTTTTCATCCATGTAGGGAATCTTGGTCAGGAATTTCCTTTACTAGTAAAGATCTGGTACTTTCTCTGCAACTTGTGGTCCATTAATTAATAAATGTCAATTAAGAGCTTGCTATCTTTAGCTGCCTGGGATACTGAAGGACTGAATCTCTGGTCCACTTGGGTGGGGGTGGAAGAGGGTGAGTGGGTGGTATCAGAGGTAGACTTGAATCCAGCTCTTCCTGATTTGAAGGCCAGCTCTCTAACCATTATACCACATTGTCCTTCTGCCTCTTAATTATCACAAAAGTTAGCCAGAGCTGTAACTGGGTTGGTGGGTGGGGTATGTGATTGAACCTCATCCCAGGGTGCAGAAATTAAGAAGGTATTGTTAGCACATGTAAGTAAACTATTTAAACCTGGGCTGGATCAGATAGCTACTGAATATCCTTCCAGTGATGAGATTTTGTAATTTGGTAACTCTTCAGATAGATGGTGCAGTAGATAGATCACTAGTCTTGGAATCAGGAGGATTCACCTTCACGAGCTCAAATAAGACTTCAGATACTTCCTAGCTATGTGAGCAAGTTGCTTAACTCCATTTGCCTCAGTTTCCTCATCTGTAAAATGAGCTGGAGAAGGAAATGGCAAACTACTCCTGTATCTCTGCTAAGAAAACCCCAAATGGGATCACAACTGAAAAATGACTGAACAACAAAAACCCTTCAGTCTTGAAATTTGAAGATTGATTAAGATATCCATTGTCATAAAAAATGGATTGAGGATCAGGACCCATGGGCTCTGTTCCTCATTTTGCCATTAATGGTATATTGTATGGCCTTGGGAAAAATCACCTGTTCATTTTGGGATTCAGTCTCTTTCATCAGTGAAATGAGAAGCATGAACTGGATGTTCTTTAACATCCCTCCTGGTTTTGGCTTAGGGGAAAAAGCATTGGAGTGTGTGTAGGTCCTTGGGTTTGGAGCCAAAAGACCTGAGTCTTGCTGGTTGTATACTTTGGATCTCACATCTCTGAACCTCAGTTTTCCTCATCTGTATAATGAACATTGCCCTTCCTATTTCACAGGACAGCTATGAGGAACCAATGAGATAATTCTCATGACACATTCTGTAAATGTAAACATTATCAGCATAATTATGAAGGGGCCAGAGTAGGTTAATAAAAATGTCACATTTATGAAGCAGTTAAAGATTTGCAAAGCTCTTTTTCTACAATGATCCTGTAGGGTAAGTAACAAGCCTATGTTCTCTTTGACCCTGGTGTAGGGAAAGCAGTGATTTGGGTTACTGAGGTCAAAGTAGAACAAAGGTCAACAGTTTCATCAACTTTACCCAATTCTCTCTAATTTTGTTCCCAAATCCTTTGAAGTTTTGCTAAATGGAGTCCTTTCAGGATGGTTCAAATGAGTTTCAGACTAGAAACTAAGGGAATTAAGAGGAAGTTAGATCTATAGCTCAGATAAACATTTGGACTTAATGGCATGAGGGAAAACAATGGTTCAAAAGAAAGACTTAATAGCTAAGGGCTTTCCTGGTTAGTTGACTGAGTATAGTTGGCTGGGGTCTGTCTCCCAAAAGAGCAGAAATAAAGCCACATCATAGTTGAAAATCAGCAGAGGGCAGCACCAACTCAGCAGACATGTCTTTCTGAAAGCTCAGCTGAGTTGCCCAGCCCATACTTCTCAGAGTGCAAGGTCTGATAACACTAGAAACCATTATTAGCTCTGCTGGGTCAGAAATGTGAAATGCCCTGGATGTATAATTTTCTTAGAAATGCAAGTTTGTTCTCCCTCACTGATATCATGTAACCTGTAAGAGATTTACTACTATGTGAAACTTTCTGTCATTTATTTTGTGATACTCAATCTATTTTTTTGCTTTGAACAAGTGTATCTTCTAGTTGATCTGGTAAGAGAACTATATCTATGGTGCTCATGAATATTGTTTTGAGTGGATGCTGACCCTTCAATCTGGGATGGCTTTCTAGGGGACTGTATATGAAGGGGGGCCCTATTAACTATACTAAATACTAGAATGAAATCTTTATATACCCTGCTATCCCAAAATTTAAAGGAAGATGTCAGAAAATTCCTTGCTTCTCATTCTCCTCTCTCTCCATCTTCAGGTATGGTGATTTTCCTTTGTTTGTGGTGCTATGTGTCAGGATGCTGTTGGAACTAGGGAGATATGATTTAACTGCACACTCCCAACTCTATCACCAGCTAATACTGTTGTGAGCAAGGAAAACTGTGGTGTAGACCTGAGATAGTTTGGGTTGACTATTACTAGGTGGGTTGATCTGGAATTGCAACATCAGTCCTTTGGGCAAGAAGATTAGGAACTTGGCAGAGAGCTCCTGAGACCCCAGGGAACCTCCTTACTGACTGCTCCGAACCTTGCTTTTGTCTGTTTTTAGCTTCCTGAATTGCTTTTAACCACCTTGAAAACTACTTCTACTGGGTACATGGGGAAAGGCATTGGAATGGGTTTTCAGTAAAAGAATTGTTTGTTTGAACCTCCAGGGTCTGAGTGATGCATTGAACCAGATGCAAACTGTTACAGGGAACATTTGAGCCAGGGCCTATTTCCCTTCAGACTCTGATGTGGATATCTAAGAACTTTGAGTGGCAGCATCGCCCCCCCACCCCCACCCCAGACTAGTGGTCTTGCTTCCAGCTCAGCCTCTGTGGTTACCATGGAGAGGAGCGATCACTGTGGAGAAGGGGCCCATCCTTCTTGATACCACCAACACCAATGCTGACCCATTTCTATGGCCAGACAAGTGAGGCCAAAAACCCTGGGAGGGGCAGCGCTCTCCTCATCTGAAGTCTTGTTTCCAGCCCAACCTCTCTCCTCCCCACAGTCAGCATCTCTGGAAGCAAATCCTGTGGGCATGGGATCTGGCAGCTCCCTCTGCCAATACTGCAGCCCCTGACTCCTTGCAGCTGTCCTCTTCCAGAAGAAAGCCAAACTGTAGCAGCAGCAACAGCAGCAGCAGCAGCAGCAACAGTAACAGCAGCAGCAGCAACAGTAACAGCAGCAGCAACAGTAACAGCAGCACCAGTAACAGTAATAGCAGTAACAGCAGCAACAGTAACAGCAGCAGCAACAGTAACAGTAACAGCAGCAACAGTAACAGCAGCAACAGTAACAACAGCAACAGTAACAGTAATAGCAGTAACAGCAGCAGCAACAGTAACAGCAGCAGCAGCAGCAACAGTAACAGCAGCAGCAGCAGTAACAGCAACAGTAGCAATAGTAATAGTAACAGTAGCAGCAACAGTAACAGTAATAGCAGTAACAGCAGCAACAGTAACAGTAACAACAGTAACAGTAACAGCAGCAACAGTAACAGTAGCAACAGTAACAGTAACAGCAGCAGCAACAGTAACAGCAGCAACAGTAACAGTAACAGCAGCAGCAACAGTAACAGCAGCAGCAGTAACAGTAACAGCAGTAACAGTAACAGCAGCAACAGTAACAGTAACAACAGTAACAGCAGCAGCAGCAGCTGCAGCAACAGCCTCCCTCCCTCCATCCCACTCACTCGTGAGTCCTGGCCTCATCTCCTCTTTGAGAACAAGCGACAACAACGACAAAGATCAGGAAAATAATGTTGGATAGGATTATTGTTAGCAGACGATCCTGTCACCATTGCTTTGCTGTTGCTTCCTAACGACCAGGGCCTTTCCATGTGACCTCCAACTGAAGCCTCTCTAGGTTGTCTCTTCCATTAAAATATGAGTTCTTGGAAGGCAGAGACTGTCTGCTTTTCTATCTGTATCCCTGACATTTAGCACAATGCTTTGTATATATTAAGTACTTAATAACTGTTCACTCACTCCTACATTAGGCATCTGGGTATACAGAATGCTGGACCTGAAGTCAGGAAGGAGGACCTGAGTTCAAATCCAGTCTCTGACACTTACTAGCTGTGTTACCCTGGGCAAGTCACTGAAACTCAGTTACCTGCTCTGTAAAATGAGGATGATAATAGCACCAACTTTCCAGAGGTGTGAATATTTGTAAAGCTCTTTGTAAACCTTAAAGAGCTATATAAATTTGGGCTATTATTCACTCCTCCTTTCCTCCCTCCCTTCTTTTCTTCCTTCTCCTTGCCTCTTAATAATAACAGATCCCATTTATGTAACCCTTTAAGGCTTTATCAAAGAATTAATATGGAATCTGGTCTTTTCTTTCCTCGGCCCCGGCATTTTTATTAGGTGTATGCACAAGAGGAGAATTGGACCATGGGCACGCATGTAGCCGTGTCTCCTCCCCCACTCACTCCCCCCCCCCCCACCAAATGGCATGTGTATGGCCAAATTGGAGTCTTACCACTGGGATGAGGAGTCAAAGAATAAATTAAGAGTTCTAGAAAGTTGAAAAATTCATGGAAGGTAGTGGAGTGCCAAGAATGGGAAATCAAAAGCAAAGAAGATATGGTTAGCAGGATCCAGTGACCACATTCTGATCTGGACATTCTAGGAGAAAGAGCTTCTCTATCGTCCTATGGAGGAATGATATTCTTTCCCAAGGAAGTGCAGGGCTTCCAAAGTTTCTGGATATTGACAATCTCTAGTCTCCTCACAGACTCTTTGCAGCAATATCAAATCAGCAAGCATTTATTAAGTGCCTACTATATGCCAGGCAATATGCTAAGAATGGGGGATACAAAGTTTTCTCTAGAACATAAGACAGGCCTAAGGGCCATATTCTGAAGCTTGCAGATGCTTTACCTGCATTTAATCATCTCAATAGACCTGTGAGGTAGGTCCTACAGGTATAATTATTTCCATTTTTCAGATTTAGAAACTGAGGTTGAGTGACTTGCCAGTGGTCATACAGATAGAAAATGGAAGAAGATGAGCTTGAACCCAGTTCTTACTAACTCAAGGCTATCCATTACACCAGGATGAGTGGGTGACATCTCACTGTCCATACTTGCTGACTTGGAGTCTCTGACCTTGGAACTTTTGAAAGGTTGGGAGGTCGAGCTATAAGAATCCAAGAGTTGTAGTCCAGGTCAGGCATTGCAGCCAGTCCAGACCTGATCCTCTAAGGAGATGACCTCTAAGGACTGACCTTTGCCAGGATCTTTGGGACCCCAGCCCAGAGGGGCCTGAAGCAAGAACTTATCTAGCAGACATAAACTTGCTAGACCAATGCTTTGTAGAAACTGAGTCAAGTCTTGAGCCTACTCCCCTAGAGACCAAGGTGGGAGGTATTAGAGGTGGGGAGGAAATATTTGTATATTTATTGTTCCTCTGTCTTCAAAGTAATTAACCCTTTGTAAAAGCAACTGGATGTTAAGAGGTTATATGAAACTAGAGCGCTATTCAGTGGGCCCTTACTAATGGAGAGAACACAATGAAGGTAGCTCAAGGCAATAGCAGCAGGGGAAAGATGCCCTAACCCCTCAGGGTACCCTAGAAGTCTGAGGGAAAGAGGTAGCCAGCCTGGCTAGAGGAGAAGGAGCCAGAGTATATTTGTTACACATGAACTCTACACTAGGAAGTTTTAGTCCAAGTAAAAGGGGAAGAGGAAAAGAAGTTTCTGGAACTCCATGAACCCAAAAGTGATCCAGACTGGAATTAAAGGCATCAGGATTCAGATAAATTAATGGGTGACCAAGTCATAATAGGCTATTAAGGGAAACGAGTGATGTCTGGGAACTGCTCTAACCTTTTCAGATTGACGTCATGGAAGGCAAACCCTACCCTCTTACAACTTGTCCTTTGGGACCCTTGTCAGAGACATGATCTTGGGCAAGAGGGACTATAAGGCTGACCAAGATGGCAACCGGGAGGCTCTTAACTCACTCACGACCTTGCTCGGTGGCCTGTGGCCAGAGACTTAAGCCCAGAATTTTCCCCCTGGGCAGGAGGATGTAATTACACCTATCTGCCTCACTTGGAGGTGATGAGAGCTGAGGTGGAAATGATTAGACTTGCTTAATGTTTTTTGCATCCCACATTATTTTAATCTCTGCTTCATCTCTGCTTTCCTTTCCCCACACACTCCTCTGCCCTCAACAATTTAGTTAAAACTTGGGCCTAGAAACAGCAAGGCTATTTAGGGGAGAAGATCAGGGGGTTCCTTCTAAAACAACAAAACTCATCTTTGTACCTCCTGCCATCAGCCAAACTGACAAAGTGTGGCCAAGGAGCCATGTCCCTGAGCATGCTTTCCAAGCTGCCATTTCTCCATCCCTAAAATGTAAGGACTGGATTAAAAGACCTTGGATAGGTATTATAGTGACTAGAATGCTGTACTTGGAGCTCGAAAGACCCAAGTTCAAATCCTGTTTCAGAGACTATGTCTATGTGATCCTGGGTGAGTATTTAACCCTTCTGAGCCTATTTCTTCATCTGTAATGAAGGACAGCTAGGTGGCACCATAATGGATAGATCACCAGGTCTGGAATCAGGCAGACTCCTCTTCCTAAATTCAAATCTGGCCTCAGATACTTACTAGCCAAGTGACCCTGGGCAAGTCATTTTACTCTGTTTGCCTCAGTTTCCTCATCTATAAAATGAGCTGGTGAAGGAAACAACTACTCCAGTATCTTTGCAAAGAAAACCTCAAATGGGGTCACAAAGAGTCAGACATAACTGAAACAACTGAGCAACTACAAGTGTTACATTCATCTGTAATTAAAAGATAATTAAGGCAGCTAGCATAGGATTGCTGTAAGGATCAAACGCAATAATATATGTGTTATATAAATATATATGTAGATATTATATATGTTACATATATAGATATGTGCTTATATGTGTGTTCATTTTATAAATCGTAAAGCATCATACACATGCTTACAACAGTTATTATTTATTATGATTTGAAGTCCCATCCAACATTAACATTCTGTGACTCTATATGTGGAAATGACAATTTAATTTAATTCACAGAAGGAGAATTGGATCATGGATGTACAAGTGGGTTTCATGTCCCCCTCACCCCCCCATTCATCCCCTACCAAATGGCATAGAGAGAGAGAGAGTCAAGGTATGGTCTAACCCCTGGGGTGAAGAGACGGAAAATAAATTAGGAGTTATGATAATTCATTTCAATTGAACAAAACATTCCTTAGATGGCTACTCTGCTCAAGGCCTTTGCAAGGCATCAAGGTACTGAGACAAATGTAAATCTCTCTCCTATCAAGGAGCTAATATTCTGCTAGTGGGATACAACAAAGAAGTAAATGTAGAGCCACATAAGATATCTATCTTTCTATCTATCTATCTACACACACATATACATACATACATATATGTGCATATATTTATACGTTATACATATTTAAGGAATATATGTAAACATCAGTACATATTTGCATATATTATTCAGTAGTTCATTAAGAGAAACATCTTGGCACAATAGATAGAGAGCTAGCCTCATAGCCAGGAAAACTTGAATTTAAGACCTCTCTTTGACACACACTGGCTCTATGACCCTGGGCAAGTCACTGAACCCATTATGGCTCTAGGAAATTAAGTTGCAGAGAAGGTGCTGCCCTGCACTGGTGGGGGGAGTTGCCTCATCTGGAAATTCCCTACTTCCATGGTATCACAGGTGCAGTCCCTATCCTTAAGGAAGTAAATCAGAATCAGTCATTTTTGTTTTTCTGGATTAGTGACATTTCCTAAACCAGCTACGCCTGGACAGAGAGCTAGTTAATCATATATGGTGAGAAAGGGAGGGGGAAACCAGACTAAAGATTGAGACTGAAATTTGCTAAATAGTAGCTGATATTTCTAGAGCATTATGAGGTTTACAAAGCACTTTACAAATATTTTTTTCATTTGGTTCTCACAACAACCCTGGGAGGTAGGTGCTATTATTACCCCCATTTTATAGATAAGGAAACAGAGGGTAAGTGACTTATCTGGGATCTGATAGCTAGTAAGTATCTGAGGCTAGATTTGAACTCAAGTCTTCATGACTCCAGGTCCAGCTCTGGGCCACCTAGAGGCCTCCTTATATCTCCCACCAAAGAATTCCAATTCCAAAATGGTCATTTTTTGCCCAGGAACTTAAATATTATGAGAGTCATCAATTCATTTTGCCTAATCCTCCTGACCAAGAAATTTCTCATTTGTCCTGACCTAAATCTCTCCCAGAAACTCTTCTGCTTAAATACATACAAATATACACACATATATACATTCATAATGTACACACACACAACACACATACAGTTGTCCCTTCCATATTGAAACTTTCCCCATCGCAGTTTCAATATATTGCAGATCAGCATAAGAAATGAAATGGGAATTTTGGGAGAGTTTTCCAGAAGTATCAGAAAGCACACAAAGGCCAGCAGATGGCACAGAAAGTGTCATGCAGTTCTCACAACAACCCTGGGAGCTAGGTGCTATTATTATCCCCATTTTACAGATAAGGAAATGGAGGGTATTTTATCTTTTAATACACAATAATTCAAACTTCTTCTCTGGCATAAAGGGAGGGCCAAAAAACTTTACACAGATTTTCTAGATTATGGCGAGCAGGGTGTTGACACCCCCTAACCCTTGAAATGTGTAAGGAATAACTGTACATATATATAGACACATACATAAATGTGTGTGTATGTGTGTGTGTGTGTGAGAGAGAGAGAGAGAGAGAGAGAGAGAGAGAGAGAGAGAGAGAGAGAGAGAGAGAGAGAGAGGGAGAGGGAGAGGGAGAGGGAGGAGGGAGAGGGAGAGGGAGAGGGAGAGGGAGAGGGAGAGGGAGAGAGGGAGAGAGGGAGAAATATCTAACAACCCTTTAAAGACTTGAAATCCTGTGGGGAAATATATTTCTCTTTAAAATTTTCTCATCCATAGTGGTAGGTCAAAGGATTTGGAGCAAAAAGAGATATTAGACATCATCTGGTCCCACCCCCTAATTTTACAGTGACCTGCCTTGGGTCACACAGCTAAGAACTGTCAATAGCATCAAACTCACTTTATAAGTTCCTCTATACTTATTACAGAGTCACACATTGTTAGAGTGGGAAAGGACCTTAAAGATCACTTAGTTTAAATGACCAGTTTTCTTTCATGACCTAAGGAGATCATACAAAATTGTGATAAGTAACAGAATTATTTCTCTGTCACGCTGAAGTAATTATGTCTATAAGAGACCTTGTTAGAATCCTAATCTTTGTCCAGTTGTTTTGTTTCTTTTTCTGGCCGAGATCTGAACACGTGCTTAAGCATAATAAAACTTAGGTTTTTAGCCTCTAAAAAATGATCAGTTTTATGAGAAAGACTTGTTTATGTCCTGTTCATATTTGTTAGAAAGTTGTTACACGGAGGAAAAATCCATAGGATGAGAGCAGTATATAAACAGAGCTGGCTAATCCTGTGAGCACTGAGAGGCTGAGTGGAATTGGTGACAAAAAAAAGATACCTGATGGGCCAGGGGGAGAGAATGGAAATTAGAGGAAGCTGGGAAAATGACTTAGAAACTTTCTGATTGGGTAAAGGGCAGTCTCAGGCATGTCATGCCTGCAAGTATAGGCTATACAAAACCATTATCACCCTCCCTTATTTCTGATGGGCAAAAATGTTGTAGAAATCCTCAGTATTCTGACATTAAATTAAAAATACTCTATATGCAATGGTTAATTAAATTAAATACTATACGTGTAAGTTAGTAATAATAAGGTTTTCTATTTGTCATATTGAAAAAGGGAAGATGATGCAAGGAGTACAAATCTTATTTTCTGTTCTTTCAATGCTTTTAAATAGTCCAGCACTATATTAAATTATCAGATGAGTTGATGTATGTAAAGTACCTACAAACCTTAAAATATGATATAACTTCTTTTCCTTCCTCTTTCTCCTCTTTTTCTTCTTCTTCATCTTCATCTTCACTGGATGTTTGCAGCGGAACTGAAGACCTCTAATGGAAACTTAGAATCAAGCCAAGTTCAGACATTCCCAGGGTCTAAGCCCTGGGTGTGAGTAATATTCCTTCATTAATCAATCTTATTGAGAAACTTTCAGGATTTAATCTGGCCATCCGTTTAACTCCGGGATTCCACTGCTAGTAGGATATGCCCCCAAAGTGGTCAAAGGTAGAAAGAAGGTTACCAAAGTATTTCATAATAGCCCTTTTTTTTGTAGTAGTGAAGAAAACAGCTAAACAAATCATTGAACACAAACAGGGTGGAATAATACTACACCATCAGAAACAATGAATGTGAAGATAGAGAGAAGTTTGGGGGCAGGACTGATGCAGAGTCAAGTGAACAGAACCAGAAAAACAATATACACAAGAACTACAGCCACGTACATGGAAAGAACTCAAATGACACTGAATACCATATGATTATGATGACCAAATTTGGTCCCTGAAGAAGAAATCAGAAAATGCACCTCCTTCTCCTCTTTGCAAAAGTAAGGACTATGAGGACAGAATGCTGTGTATAAATGGAGAAGCATATTGTAGTTTCCTTTATTTGCATGACCATGCCTATGAGAAACCTTGCTGTTTGCACTATTGGATCACAGGCTAAGCAGCGTTAATAGTCACCAGGCTGTAGCTTCCCAGAATTGCTGGGACAGTGTTTGAGGAAGAAAGAACAGCCTAATGAATTCTGCCTTTACCAAAAAATCCAAAACCAAAATGTATGAAGTCTTAGGAAAAGAATCTTTCTCTCTTTCTCTCTCTCTCTCTCTCTCTCTCTCTCTCTTCTCTCTCTCTCTCTCTGTCTCTGTCTCTGTCTCTCTCTGTCTCTGTCTCTCTCTGTCTCTGTCTCTGTCTCTCTGTCTCTGTCTCTCTCTCTCTGTCTCTCTGTGTCTCTGTCTCTGTCTCTGTCTCTGTCTCTGTCTCTCTCTCTCTCTCTCTCTCACACACACACACACACACACACACACACACACACACACACACACACACACACACACACACACACACACACTTATAGTCTGATCTCTTTTTCTCCACTAGGTGGCTCCCTCCGGGCCCCCTGAATTACTAATCCCCTTAGAAGTCTGGACCTATGATTTCCTTGGTGTAGGTTGGGAACTACGACAACTTTATAGCTGGAAGGGATTGTACAGGCCATAGAACCCAACCTACTTATGTTACAGTTTAGGAAACCAGAAACAAAGTCCAGTTATTAAGTATTTGAGGCAGGTTGGAACACAATTCCCAGTCCAGCTCTCTGTCTACTACATGCCTGGTATTTGTCTCCTCTGACATTTACATTCTTAGAGAGTCACCTGGGACATAGAGATTATGTGACTGGCCCAGGATCACCTAACCAAGATGTTTCAGAGGTAGGTCTTGAGTTCAAGTTCTACAAAAATGAGCTGATTTGCCATCACTCTGCCTCTTGTACCTCTGCTTGTAATGATTAAATCTGACAGGCATTTGTTCAGCATCTACTGTGTGCAAGGTCTTGAGCTAGGCATTGGGGGTTCAAGCATTAAAAACAGACAAAGTTCCTGCCCTCAAGGAACTTATATTCTGCTGTAAGGACAGAAATCTGGAAGTCTGCATAGACCATTTTCCAGACCCTACCTACAGCCCTCTGTGCTTTTCCACATCACAATCTCCCAGCTCCAGGTAAATTCACTTGCCAGCTTGACCATCTGTAGGACAAGCAAGCTCTCTCTGGCTCAGCTCCCATGTTCTCATACCTGGCCTTCGCCTGACCTTCCGAGCTTGTGTGGACTCTTGGCTCCAGCCTTCCCACAGGAGCCCTGGTGATTTCATCTTTCCATTGAGCAACTTTACTTGCTGGATTTTGGTGTCACAGAAAAAGAACTTTAGACCTGGAAAAGATCTCAGAGGTCATTGAATACAACTGCTTCATTTTTACAGATGGATAAACTGAGGCCCAGAAAAGGGAACTGAGTTGCCTAAGGTCACACAGGTAGTAAGGGGTGGAGTCTAGATTTGAATCTAGGTCCAGACTACAGAGGTGACACTCTTTTCTCAAACTGCCTTGCATCCACTCTGCCCAAGCTGGTTTTACTTTTCCCTTTCAGAGGGAGAAACGGGTTTTTTTTGCTCTCCCTCTCCATGTGGATTAGCGGCCTCTCCCCTGCCCCCCTCTTTCTAGCCCCACAGCCTACTCCAGGGAGTAATCATCTCTAAAAGAGAAAAGAGTAAGTCTTTTAAACAGAAGGCTTTCCCTCAGCCCTTTAGTACAGCAGTCTGAATGGATTTATCAGGCTTGTACCCAATGTCGTGTGTGTGTGTGTGTGTGTGTGTGTGTATGTGTACATGGTAGGGAGAGCTCTAAGACTTTGTGTCTTTTTAAAAAACCTCTGATTCCACAGTCTTCTTTTCCACATCTCGCAGGCTAGCCTCTCCCCACCTAGCTTTTGTTTGTTTTGTTTTTATAACAGTATTATTATTATTATTTTGTAGGAAAGTCTGAATCAGGGCTTCGGAAAAACAGGACAGCAGTGCCAACTGGAACTATTTGCTTTGGGGGTGAGTTAGGGGGTTGGCGTCAGTCAGGGCAAGAGACATGCAGTGGAATGTGATTTGGGGAGTAAGCGGCAGGTCACTCAATCATTGGCAAGTAGCCCAGGAGCAACTGGATGCTTTGGGTGTGTATGTTAGTGGGGGGGGGGAGGGAGGGAGGGAGGGAGAGGATTTTTCTCTCTCTCCTCAGGCAAACAGAGTTCTGGTGATTTGGGCAGTGGGGAGTCAGAAAGGAGTATAATGGGGGTTTAGGAAATGTGGGGTGGGGCTGAGAGTTGGGAGAGGGAAAAGGACATTTGGTCCAGAGTGGTTTGTGACTGCTGGGCTCTGGAAGATATACAGAAGGATGAAAAGTGGGTCCTGACTCAAAGGTGTTTTTAGTCTAGATAGGGAGACAAGACAAGCACAGGGAGTAATTAGAGGGCAAGTCAAGGGTGTATGTACTAGAAGAAAGGGCACGTGGCTGTAGGCCTGGCCATAGGAGTCAGAAGACCTAGGTTCAAGTCTTGACTGTGACATATCCCAGTTATGTGATCTTAGGTCAAGTCAAATCAATAAGCATTTTTAAGCCCCCTCTGTGCCAGGCACTGTGTTTAAGCCCTGACGATACAAAGCAAGGCAGAAGAACTTCCTTTAGGAGCTCATAGTCTAGCTGGGAGATAGCACAGAGATATTTGTACAAACAAGTTATACATAGGATAAATTGGATGTAATCAGAGAGAGAAGGACGGAGTGTTACAGTGTCTTGGGAAAGATTTTCCTTTTTAAAAAATAATCTTTTTTTTCCCCCACAGCATGTTAAAACAATTTTAAACATTTTTTTGAAGTTTTGAGTTCTAAATTCTATCACTCCCCTTCCTCCCTCACCTCCCTGTCCCTGATATAGGTTATACATGTGAAATTATGTAAAACATTTTTCCATATTAGTCATTTTGTACAAGAAGACTAGGACAAGAAAGAAAGGAAGGAAGGAGGGAATGAAAGGAAGGAAGGGAGGGAGGAAGGAAGGAAGGAAGGAAGGAAGGAAGGAAGGAAGGAAGGAAGGAAAGAAAGGAAGGAAGGAAGAAGAAAAAAGAAAGAAAGAATAGTATGCTCCAGTCTATTTTCAGATGCTATTAGTTCTTTCTCTGGATATAGATAGTATTTTCAGCCTGAGTCCTCTGGAATTGTCTTGGATCATTATATTGCTGATATTAGCTAAATCATTCACAGTTCTTCACCATATTGTTGCTATTCCTGTATACAGTGTTCCCCTTGTTCTGCTCACTTTACTTTGCATCCATTCATGTAAGTCTGGGGATATTTTCTTGTAGAAGGTAGGATGTTAGCTGGGACCTGATGGAAGCCAAGGAAGGTAGAAGGTGGGGATGGGGAGGGAGAGCATTTCATGCAGGAAGGACAGTTGGATAAAATGTCTGAAATTGAGGCATGAAGTGTTTTGTGTGAGGAACAGTAAGGAGGTCAGAAAATGTAGATTGCAGAGTATGTATAGGGGCATGGTGTGTGTGTGTGTGTGTGTGTGTGTGTGTGTGTGTGTGTGTGTGTTTGTATATGTGTGGTGTTCTGGCTTTCAATGACAAATGAGAACTTTATACTTGATCTTGGAGGTGGTAGGGAACCATGAGTTGATTGAATAGTGACTTTGTCACACTTGTCCTTTAGGAAGACCATTTGGACAGCTGAGTGGGGGACAGAGTGAAGTGGGGAGAGACTTGAGGCAGGGAGACCACCCAGCAGGCTATGAATAAAGTCCAGGAATGAGGTGATAAGGGCCTTCATAAGGGTGGTGGCAGTATCCCAGTAAAGAAGGTGTGGGGTACACAAGAGATGCTATGCAGGTATGCTATGAGGATTGAATAGATATGGGAGGTAAGAGAGAGGGAAGCATTGAGGACAACACTTGGGTTTTGAGCCTGGTGGACTGGGAGGAGGGTGGTGTCCTCAATAGTAATAGAGAAATTAGGAGAAGGAAAGGGTTTGATGGAAAGAGAATGAGTTCAGTTTTGGACATGTGGAATTAAAGATGTCTATAGGACACCCAGTTCAAAATATCAAGTTGGAACTCTGATTTTCGAAGTCAGGAGATAGGTTAGATTTGAGAATTATCTACATAGAAATGATCATTGAACCTTGAGCAAGACACTTGACCTCAAAATGCCCCAAGCAACTACCTAAGATTATAAGTTACAAATGAATTGCTGATCTGCTTTGGTGGAAGGAATTTCCCTCACTGGTAAAACCACACATTTGGACCACATTGAATATCTGGGGACAGTAGAGCACACAGTAGTGGACGAAGAGAGACCTCAGAGTTCAAAGGCCAAGGTCTGAAACTCTTAATCTGCCTTATCTGCAAGTCGTTTCAGCAGTGCCTTACAAAGAATGCCCTCTGTGACAAACCCAACAAGTGATCATCTACTGCTTGGAAACCTCCGAGGAGGAGGCACCCAACATCTCTGGACACAGCCTGGTGAACAGTTCTAAATGAGAGGAAGTTTCTCCTGACATCAAACCTGCATTGGTCCTTTACAGGTAGGTATAATAGTAGAATCAGGAAGACTTGAGTTTGAAGCCTGGACCCTGGACAAGTCACTTCATCTCAGTTTCCTCATCTGTAAAATGGGTGTAATAGTAGTACCTACTTCCCAGTGCTATTGTGAAGATAGAATGAGATAATTCTTTGTAAAATGTTGTAGTACCTTAAATGCTATGTAAACGCTAGCTATAATAACAATCATTTTCATCCACTTCTCCTCTTTTTGACCAAAGGAACTTAATCAATCAACAGTCATTTCTTAGATGATTACTCTGGGTCATTGCAGAGAAAGCAAAGAAAGGCAGGAAGCTCATGTTCAAACTGAGGAGACAATATGTAAATAACCATATGATACAAGATATTCTTCCTCCATATGACAGCTCTTCCAATACTTAGTGATGACTAGGTTGGGCCACCCCGCTTCTCTTGTCTAGGCTAAACATCCCCAGCTCCTTGAACTGATCTTTATATAACATGCTCTCAAGTCTCTTGTGTGCCCCCTCCTGAATATTCTCTAGGCTGTCAATGTCTTTCCTTCCACTGACCCTCCTGTAACATCTATAAAATGGGCACACAAATGCCTTTCCTACCTACTTGGTAGATTAGTTGTGAGGCTTAAATGAGGAAATGGAAACAAGAGCACCCTGGGTTCTAAATCATTGTGTGTGGTTACTTATGGTATAGACAATGAGTGTTCTGTGAGTCCAAAGAAGGGAGATGTTGGGTGTGCACTTGAGTAGGAAGGGAACATGACACAGTGCTAGAACAGAGGGGCAGGAGACCAGGGTTCCAGAGCCATTTCTGCTACTTAGTAATTATATGACCTTGACAACTATAACTTTCATTTACATAGTTCTTGGCTATTTGAATGACAGCTGTTATCATTTGACTAAAGTAACTTACAAGTCTCTTCCCTCTTTAGGTCTCAGCTATTTCCTCAGTAAAGTGAGGGCTGATCTCTCGGGTGCCTTATAATTGATAACATACTATGGGTCAACTCCCAAAGTTCTTCGTGGGTCAGTATCCACTCAAAAATAGACCTCATGAGCCCCCACCAATGTATGTACTTTTACTAGTTAACTAGAAGATATAATACAAAGCAAAGATATGTAATTAAATAGCATAGAGGAAGAAAGTAGAGATCAAAGAGTTCTCTGGGATAGTTAAGTGGTGCAGAAGTTACAGTGCCAGGTCTCGAGTGAGGAAGGCTCATCTTCCTCAGTTCAAATCTGGCCTTAAATGCTTATTAGCTCTGTGATTCTGGGAAAGTCACTTAACTCTTTTTGCCTCAGTTTCCTCATCTATAAAATGGGCTGGAGAAGGAAATGCAAACCACTCCAGTATCTTTGCCAAGAAAACCCCAAATGAGATCACAAAGAGTTGGACACAACTGAAATGACTACACTACAACAAATATAGTTCTCTCACAAATCCGCACATCATTAGTGCAAAGAATGGAAACATATAAAGATATATGTAAAGAGTCGTACATGTGATAGTGTGCAGTAAGAATAAGTTTGTTCCCTTGACATAATTTATCCATTTCACCACTTTATGAAGCAATGTTGTGATGTCTATTTTCCATCATTTTTCAATTTTTCAGTCATCAAAATAAGTATATGTGTGGAATAGGTTGTTAATTGGCATGTGTGTGGTCATAAACAAGAGATAAACCTGTAGGACCAGTGGGACATTTCATTAAGAGACTGCTTCATTAGTTTATGCCATTAAGTACCAGTCAAATTAATTGGCAAACCAATAAGATCACTGGCTACTAATCAGAACTTGAGCATCACCAGTGAGTGCCCACAGCTAGAATTGTAAGGAACCCACTAAAAGTCTCAACCTTTGACCTGCTCCTGGTTTACAATTCTGATTGGCTCCTATGTTCCAATTCTCTGGCACTTGAGATTCAAGCAACCCCACAGTGTTCTCTTGAGGGCAGGCACCATTCTCCTGAAGCAGTGTTGATTGTTTAATGGACACTTGACTCCCTCCTAGGGAAATATGGGGCTTCTGGATGGGCAGAAAAGGAACCTTAGATGTTTCCTAGTGGGGCTGATGTTTGTGTTGCCTAACAGATACAAACTAATGTTTGCATGCTCTGATTAATCAAGTTTGATTACAACAATTAAGTGTAAATCTAATTAGTGTTTTTCCTTGCACTAGTGAGAATACATAATGGTAAATTGTTTTGTGCATGAACTATGTCTTAAATGGTGGTACAGATATGGAGAGGCAGCTCCATCCCTCCTTCTCCCTCCTGGTCTCGTTTGACTGTGGTCCCTGCTGGACCTTTGTTTCTGCTCATGTGATCTCTGCTTGCTGATGTGGTACTGACCTCACGGACGCTATTGATTGCTGCCACCCCATCCCTGAGGTCTCTTGGTCACTACTGATCACTGCCAGCTGCAGAACTGCTAAGGACCAGCTAATGGGGCTTCCTCCTGCCTTTAACTTCCAGCTTCATCTGAAGTTCTCAGCTGGAGTGGGGAGGGGAGAGGGGCCCATCTCTCCCTTATAGGTGAGTGAAAGGGCCCTGCCATGGCACTTTGAACATCCAGTCCATAAGCTATAAAAACCAAAAAAGCCCCACATACTCAAGCACTGAATTAGGAGAAGAAACCACCAAACTTCTCTCTTAAGGAGATCTGTTTGTTTCTCCAAGACCTACTAAAAGGTGTTTCCTCTCCAGGAGATTTTTCAAACTAGGCTAAACTCTTTAGGACACAGAACCTTAACCACTCTAGTTAACCAGTGTTCTCAGGCTTAAACTGATCTTTCTGTTTTTGTTTCCATTTTCAAGGTCAGAGTGACTGTCTCTCAGAAGTTTCACTGATGGTTAAAAATTCCTTTGCATTTCTTGGCATAATTCATTCCCAGTGACAAACTACACGTTTTAGAGGCTGCTTTACTAATATTCTCTTGGGGCTTACAGTTCCCTATTTTTCTGTGATAAAACTCCTCTGGAATTAAATATAGATTGGGGACGGGGGACGACAAAAGGCAGAGGGGATCAAAAGCTAAGCTTGGAAAGAAATTCACTGACTTGCCTTGGGGGATATATTGATTTGAATGAAAAAGAAGGAAATTGCAGCACTCTTTAAAAAAGTGAATCCTTTCACTTCCTGGCAAATCATCCCTTGTTTGAGAAAGCTCATTGTTTTCCCTCAGTAGAAAGTAAGCCCCTTGAGGTGGCTGCCGTGGAGTGCCAGCAGTGGAGTCAGGAAGACCTGAGTTCAAATTTGACCTCAGTCACTTACTAGCTGTGTGACTCTAGGCAAGTCGCTTCACCTTGTTGGCCTCAGTTTCCTCATATGTAAAATGAGCTGAACAAGAAATTGGCAAAGCACTCTAGTATCTTTGCCAAGAAGACCCCAAATAGGGTCATGAAGTATTGGACACCACTGAAACGACTGACCGACAACAAGCCCCCTGAGGGGTCCTTGTTTCATTATTGAGCCATGCACTGGTCCGGCCATATTGTAGGTACTTAACTGAATGAATGAATTTTTTGGAGTCCCTGTTGTGAATGGGTTGAACATCAACATGTGGCAGAGTGCCCCTATGGTCCCTCTTTCGATTTTTCTAGTATGACAGTCTATGACCCTTGAAATTCCTTCTGTCAGTGGAGTCCCGTCCACTAGTTCCCAATGTGTTTCCTAGCTAAACTAATCTCTCGCATGTGTGCTCCTTTGGAACAGCCATTGGATTTTTACTTTCTTTGTTTCTCTGGTGATTAGCATAGTACCTGGCACATAGTAGGTGCTTAATAAAAATGTAGGTGACTATTGTCCCATAAACATCTAGATACCTAGGCCAATCTGTGAGCTCCTTAACATGGAGCTTGGTACTGGTGCAGGTCATAGCTCCTTCCCAGCTTCTGGTCTTACATCAGTCAACCAATAAGCATTTATTTAGTATCTTCTACGTACTAGTCACTCTGCAAAAATGAATGTGATTCTCAAGCAAGTCCTTTGGTGAATCCTCTGTACAACACAATGAAGGTCTCCCTTTGATTGTTTTTCATGTCTCAAAGCTCTCAGTTTAACACTTGAATTATCTCTCTCTTTTGTATACATGTATACTTGGAGCCTGGTATGACTGGCTCACCTCCTCTTCCAGTCATCCTTGTTCTGGGTGTTTTCTTTTGCAGTACTCTTTTTTTAAAGCTATTTTTTATATTATTATTTTTTCCAATTACATGTAAGCACAATTTTCAACATTCTTTTTTTGGAAAGATTTTGAGTTCCAAATTTTATTTCCTCCTTCCCTCCCCTTCCACCTCCCCCTGACAATAAGCAATTTAAAATAGGTTATATGTGTGCAATCATGTAAAACATATTTGGTGGTACTCTTTACAAACAAGTCATCCTTGAGTTCTTCTTTATAAAGAGCGTTTGATCATGGAATTCTCTTCAGACTCAGAGAGTTGGGAAAAGACTACAAATTCTTTGCATAACTTTCTCAAAAGTGGTCATCCAGCCTTCACCGACGGGGGGGCCCTCTCCCTCCCAAGGAGGCCCTTTTTAAGCTTTTGAAGAACAAGCACCATTTTCCATCTTTCTATATCTTTTGTGTATCTTTATATCTTTAGCGCATAGTAGGTCTTTAGTGAAGTTATGGTCATTGGATTAAGATTGCTGTTTTATGTTCAGTCATGTCTGACTCTTGGTGGCCTCATCTGGGGTTTCTTGAAGAGATACTGGAGTGGTTCACCATTTCTTTCTCCAGCTCATTTCATAGATGAGGGTAAACAGGGTGTGTAAGAAGTGAGGCTTGAACCCAGATCTTCTTGACCCTGGGGTTAGTTCATTATGCCATGGCTGCCTTTGAGTCACTAGTTATATGAATCATTTCATTGTTTTCTTCATCTGTAAAATGGGTTTATAATAGCACCTACTTCACAGGATTATTGTGAAGATCGAACGAGATACTCATGGAAAGTGTTTTTACAAACCTTAACACTCTAAATGAATGTCATCTATTAACATTAATAAAGTTCTTTATAGTTTTCAAAGCATTCTGCAGATATTTTGTTTAAGCTTAACAAACAGCCCTGTCAGGTCAATACTGCAGTTATTCTCATCTTCATTTTACAGATTAGGAAACTGAAGCTCGGAGGAGGTAGTGTCTTACCTATGCTCATAGAATGTCAGAGACAAAATTGAAACCTGAGTCTTTCTGATTAAAAGTCCCTTCAGACCTGACTCAAAGAGAAGTGCAAACCCAGAGACACAGAGGGCATCTAGTCCAATCTCCCCTCATTTTGCAGGTGAGGAAACTGAGACCCAGAGAGCTTAAGTAAAAGGTCACACACAGGGGCAGAACCAGTATGCAAACTCAGGTTCTTGGAATCCAGATCTCACTGTCTTTCCCCTGTTCCTGGCTGCTTTCCCTCTGCATGGCTTGATCAGTGACCAGCCTATAGGAGTTTAGCAAGGTTCAGTACCAGAGCTGACCTCCAGATAATGCAATGTTTTTGCATAGGGTGAGGTTCATGAGTTCTTAACACCAGAAATTTTAAATTGGAAGAGATCTTTGAATTCATCTACTGGAAGCGGGGAACCTTCGACCTCAGGGCCACATGTGGCCCTCTAGGTCCTCAAGTGCAGTCCTTTGACCGAATCCAAACTTCACAGAACAAATCCCCATAATAAAAGGATTTGTTCTATAAAACTTGTACTCAGTCAAAAGGTTACACCCAAGAACATAGAAGCCCACATGTGGCTATGGGGCCGCAAGTTCTCCACCTCTGAGTCCTAATCTAAGCACTTGTTTTCCAGATGAGGAACCAGAGAAATAAGGTGACTTGCCCAAGGTCAGACAGTTAAGATGTGACCCGACTGGAATTTAAACCCATCTCCACTATGCCTCTGTGTGTGACCTCCGAAAATCAGCTACTGAGGCACACAGAGGTTGCAATCTGTAGAGGAATTCCTCCCACCATAAAAATCAGAAATATCTGAGAGAGAGAGAGAGAGAGAGAGAGAGAGAGAGAGAGAGAGAGAGAGAACATCCAGAGACATTAGAAGAAAGATGAATCCTGTTCTCCCTATCTCCCACTTTAGGCAAGATGAGCTTTTAAACAATGTTGTATTCCCAGGGATCTGCCATCTCTTTGATGTGGGCATTCCCTCAAAAATGCAAATACAAACTCATCTCTGCTACCCCATCCTGGGTGACTCCTGTCAATTTCCTCCTGTCAGTCTTCCCAAGGGGGCCCACCCAGCCTCCTTCTAGGTTTGCTGATGCTCTGTGGGTACCCGGGGAGCACATGGACTGCCTATCAGTCATTCCTCATTGTTCCCACATGACCAGGCCACCCTTTTTTCTGGTCTTACATATTTCCAATGACAGTCCTTACAGAGATTCTCCTATATAACTCTGCTTTTGTAATGAGTCCCAGTCTGCTCACACCCACCAGGAATCTCTCTTCCTTGTCCTTTGGGTGACCCCCAAGCCTTAATTCTTCTGAGACTATAGTTTTCTGCAACTCAAGGCTGTGAATTTCTCCAGAAGAATCATGTGGGTTTTTTTTTTTTAAGAAAAGAAAATCCTTTTAAAAACAACTTTAAAATGTTTTAAAAGAGATCATGATCTAGTCACCTCTCTGAGCCTCAGTTTCCTTATCTGTAAAATGACAGGACTGGTCCTATAAGGTTTCCTCTGGTTCTAGAATTACAATCTAACCATCAGCTTCTCTCCCCGATGTGTATGGCCTGTCTCACACACTCACACAGAAAAACACGAAAGCGAGACAATGGGCCTATATCAGGATGAAACAGAATTCTGAAAGAGATCTTGTTCTTTAAGGCAGGTAAGTGACACAGTGGATAGAGCTTTGGACTTGGAGTCAGGAAACCCCGAGTTCATATCCAGCCTCAGACACTTGCAAGCTATGTGACCCTGGGCAAGCCATTTCACCTTTCTGTGCCTCAGTTTCTTCATTTGTAAAATGAAGACAATAACAGCACTTACCTCCCAGGATTATTGTGAGGATCAACTGTGATAATAATGGTAAAGTGCTCTGCAAATTTACAAGTGTTATTGCAGCTATTAACTACATTTTTATCACAGGATTGGTCAGCAAGACCTGATTATTAACAGAGCCACAAAGCTTGTACTGAGCGCCTCATCTCCAGATGAGAATAACAAGTACATATCCACAGGGATTTAAGAATTCGATGTGAAATCTGCGTGATAGCTTCCTCTCCTCGGTCCCCTCCCCCAAGAAAAACAACTTCCAATTCTGTCAAGAATGCATTCCTTGATTATGAAGTATTCCCTAAAAAAGTCAAGGGGGAAAGTGCTTGGCAGCTTGCTAGTGTCCCGGCCCCATCGAAAAACTATTTTTACAGTTCTGTGAAAAAAAAGGCTTCTCTGAAATCAAGAGCTGGAGGACTCTGAGGGGCAGAGGCTCATGTGTGAGCAGGAAGAAAACCCCAAAGGCAGCATGGGATTCCGGCCTGGCTGAAGCCCTTCTGCTCATTAGGTTTGTTTGTGATTTCCCTCATTCTCTTTGCGTATACTTTGTAACTTTACTTATCTGTGTATCTATTTTCTTCTTATTTATTTATCTTTGTACATACAATTTCACTCCTAATACAATGTAAGCTCTTTGAGGGTGGGCCTATTTAATTTTTATCTTGGTAAGCCTCAGTGTCTGGCATACAGTAGGGGACTAATAAATGCTTGCTGAGTGAGTTGAATTGGAAAATGATTGTTGATTCATTGAGGTGGATAAAATGCTGGTTCTGGCAGTCCAGAAGACCTGAGGTCAAATTTGACTTCACTCACTTCCTAACTATGTGACTCTGGGAAAGTCACTTAATCTCTGTCTGCCTCAGTTTCCTCATTTGCACAATGGAAATAATATCAGCACCTCTGTCCCAAGGTTGCTGTGATTATAAAATGAAATAATATTTATAAAGCACTATAAATAGTCATTATTATAATGAATGTGGAGTCAGTAACTATCTTATATCCCTACCACAAATTCTAGGGAGGCCTACTTGAGAGTCATCTAAATAGACAATTTTTTAATTTAAATTTAATTTATAGGACAAAACAAGCATTTTCATAACAGTATAATAAATAAAATATAATAAAAATGATTGTGTATGAAACATCAAATTTATTACATATCATTTATTCTTCCTTTTAAATATATAATAAAGTTATCATGCAAATTTATTTTTCTCTCTCTCTCTTCTCATCCCCCTTTCCCCCATTTTAAGTGCTTATTCTCTACCAGACACTATATTCAGCACTGGATGTACAATTACGAGGAAGCTAGATAGTTACCACCCTCAGGAATTTTACATTTTAATGTTCATGATGTTCAGTCCTGTCTGTGACCCATTTGGAGTTTTCTTGGCAAAGATACTGTAGTGATTTGCCATTTCATTTTCTAACTCATTTGACATTTGAGGAAAGTGAAGCAAATAGGGTTAAGTGACTTGCCCAGGGTCACACAGCTAGTAAGTATCTGAGGTAGGATTTGAACTCAGAAAAATGAGTCTTCCCAACTCCAGGGCTGGCACTCTACCCACTAGGTGCCCTACATTTGAATGAAGGAAAGCAATATAGAGTAGGGTGCTGTTAAGCAGAGGTGGGGGATACCCACCTAAGAGGAGGAGGAGGAGAATACAGGCAATGGTGGGGAGGTCTGGTTCTGGGAAAAATAAGGCAAAAGATTCAATTACCAGAACTGGGGCAAGTGAGGGGTGAAGCTGTCTCATGATGGAATTCTCAGAAAGGTTTAAAGGTGGGGAACCTTCTACCTTCTGGCCACATGTGGCCTTCTAGGTCCTTGGGTGTGACCTTTTGACTAAGTCCAAGTTTTACAGAACAAATTCTTTCATTAAAGGAATTTGTTCTGTGAAGCTTGGAATCAGTCAAAAGGCCTTACTTGAGGACCTGGAGGCCACATGTGGCCTGGAGGTAGAAGGTTCCTCACCTCTGGTAGAGGTTTGTTTTTTTTGGTGAGAGGAGAGAGGTCTAGTTCCTGACTCATGGGGAGTCAGGATGCTGTCAAAGGCAGTGTGGGTTGAGAGCCCTTGGAGATCTCAGGAACAGGGACTAGACCTCCTAGAGACCCAAAAGATTTTTCCCGTTGGTCAGTTCTGTCAAATAGCCAGCAAAATTCTGGGGAAAATACTCTCTTGAAAGCGTTGTTGGATCAGCCTGATAAGGTGGTTCGGTCCAAACAGTTCTGGTGGCTCTGGCAGAGGGCTGGGAACACCCATTACTTAGAATCCCAGTTTAGTGATCTGGATTTGAGGAAAGAAACACAAACTGAAAGAGGCAGCCACTAGGGACTTGAAGTTTGGTCTCGGGCTCACCTACACAGATACATGTTCTTGTTGCCATGTGTGTGCAATCATCTTTGCTGCTGGGGCAGGGAGAGGAGGGGAGAGAACCCCCACGGCACCCCCACGCTCCTCCAGCCTTGTTGGAAGTCCAAGGGAGAACAGAATGTGCTACCCCTTCTGGATCAGATATCAGTTATCCTTAGCACAGTCTCCACTCATTGGGACATTTGAGGACCAACTAGAAGCCACTGCTTGCTCATTTCCTCTCCCTGGGGTCACAGTCCACATGCCCAGCTAGCTCCATGGCTGCTAATGCCTCAAACAGAAATCAGAAGGGTTGTTCCATGCCCTCCTTCCTCCAATGGTTGCTTTCCTTTACCAATTTCTTGCCTTCATGAGGACCAGTGTGATATAGGAGAAATACGTCATGATTGGAATTAAGAAACTTGTGTTTCAACAAACAAATAACTTTGAAAGACTTGAGAACTCTGATAAATGCAGAGACCAGCCAGGATGCCAGAGAACTCATGATGAAAGGTATAGCCTACCTCCTGACAGAGAGGATGCCGAGTGAGACATATGTTGGTTGGATATGTCCAAAGCAGGTATTAGTTTTGTCTGACTATGTATATTGTTTTACAGGGGGTTGGATTTTTTTGGTTTTATTTTTGGAGAGGGGTAGGGATCAAAAAGAGAGGAAAAATAAATTTTTGTTAAATGAAAAAGTTTGAAAAAAAAAAAGAAACCTCTTTTCTTGTCCCAATTCTTCTATGAAGCATGTGTGAGGTTAAAAAAAGAAACAAATCCACTTCCCCTCTCTCTGGACCTCAGTTTCCTTACCTGTACTTTGAAGGGGGGCTGGATTACAATGTCCTTAATATCCTTTCTCAGCTCTAACATTCTATGATTCTGATCCTGTCTTTAGTATGTCTTCAAAAGCTTTCCATTAAAATGCAACTCTACTGCCTGAGAGAAGGCTCATTAATAGCCCTGAGCACATTCCTACATCTTTCAACTTACTCTGTATAGATCTTGTATGTACAGACTTCTTCACATGTTGTCTCTCCCCTTGGACTGTGAGTTTCCTGAGGCATTGCCAATTTCTGCCTTTTTTTGTATCAGTTAGTGTTTAGCCCAGTGTTTGGCACATAGTAAGATGACACTTAGTACATATTTGTTGATTTTCTATTGACTTCCTAGCCTTGACCAAAGTTTTGAGGGAACAGGAGATTGGACGAATGCATTTAGCTATGAAGAGAGTGGCAGCAAAGTCTGGGAACATGGGAGACTACTTGAGGCTACCACAGGGTGGGGCCCAGAGCAAGCTGGAGGCCACACTTGGGCCCTGGCATCCCAAGCTGACTCTGGAAAACTTGGAGATCAATCTTTGCCACAGTAGGACTGCATTCTCCAGCCATGATTTCCCACCTACTTCATGCTATGCCCCAAATTCTCATCTCTCTTGACAGCTAGTCAGTCTTTTTAACCCAATTATCAACTGTAGAAAAAAGAAGAAAAAGGTATTTTCCTTCAGTTTGGCAGTGGCTGGACTGAGACAGTGATTGCTCAGTGACAAAGGCCAAAAGAAGTCATTCCTTCATTTCATTGAAAACAAGGAGTAAAGCTGATTGCTCTTGGAATTGACCGATTTCCTTAAATTGCCCAGTCTGGGTTGGTATGGCATGTGTTGTGGTAAATGGCAAAGCTGGTCTATTTTGGTCCCAGGCTCCTCCCTCTCTCCTGGGCACACTATCCTCCTGCCTCTGGAGGGCATGTACCCCCACTGATGTCTTCATTTCTAGCTCCTATCCTTTCCTTTCCCTGCCCCCATGGACCCAATTGCCCCATATTCTATGACCCTGCCTTCTCGCTAGGGCCAGCTGGAGAAGCATATTTCTAGGAAGATGTTAATGATTGTTAATTAATCAATGAGTTGAGGCAGACAGTATGGTACAATAGAAAATGCCCTGGACTTGGAGCCAGATGTCCTGGACTTTAGGCTAAGCTCTGTTGCTTATTAGCTGTGACCAAAAGCAAGTCATTCATCCTCCCTGGATCTCGGTTTTCTCATCTGTTAAATGGATATAATCATACTTGCACAACATACCTAACCTGACTATTGGGAAGATGAAATGAGATAATTAATCCAGTCACAATAAGAACTGATATTTACCAAGTGCTTTAAGCTTTGCATAGCAATGTATGTTATCTCCTTAGATCTTCACAATAACTTTGTGAGGTCTTGTATTAATTATCATCCCAGTTTTAGAGATAAGCAAATTGAGGCTAAGAGGGATTAAACTCAGGGTCATAGCTGGCAAGTTTTAGAGGTGAGATTTCAGCCTGGGTTTTCCTGATGTCAAGTGTAGCACTATACCATGGGGCAGCTAGTTGGCAGAGTGGATAGAACCCAGGTCTGGAGTCAGAAAGACTCAACTTCCTGAATTGAAATCTGGCCTCAGACACTTCCTAGCTGTGTGACCCTGGGCAAGGCACTTAACCCTGTTTGCCTTAGTTTCCCATCTGTAAAATGAGCTGGAGAAGGAAATGACAAACCACTTCAACATCTTTGCCAAGAAAATCCCAAATGGGGTCATGAAGAGTTAGATATGACTGAGCCACACTACATTATATCATCCTGTTTCTCCTGTATCAATATAAGTTATTATTACTGCTGCCAAGGCCTCACTAGCAGTCCCTGGGCTCCAGCTCTGTCACAGCCCCTGGGAGGGAGAGAGGTCAACCAAGAAGACAGAGGGTCAGAGCCAGCTACAGAAAGAGCTCCTCCCTCCTGTCTGCCTTCTGGTTCTATTACAACTTTCTAGAGATAATCAATCAATCAATTAGTCATTTATTAATCATCTATTAAATACTGTAATGTCTCTTAATACAAAAGATCAGCTCTCATGGTAGGGATTTAAAGAACTGAGGGAAGTGTGTGGGAGAGAGACTTTTGGGCCTTGGAAGGTCCATCCCATAGCATAAACTACTGTCAGTTTGGTGCCTCATAGCACCCAGTTTCACTCATTTGTAGTGCACCCTATCATAGAATCACAGCATTTTAGGACTAGAAGATTCAAAGGCTTAATAAAGGACGAGGCCTTACACATCATCCAGTCCAACCCCCCATTTTATAGGGGAGGAAACTAAGGCCCCCTAGGATAAGTGACTTGCTTATGATCACACAGGCAGTAAGAGGAAGAACAGGGATTCACATCTAGGTCCTCCGACTCCAAATCCAGATTTATTTGAGCAAGTATGACTTTCCAGAACACACCTGAGGAGGAACCATCCTCACCATGTGCACCTGAACACATGACAACTGCCTAGACAAGCCTGATCCTCGATTCTGATCTACTTCTTCTATGTTTATTCTTATGGTTTCTTTTCCATCTATTGCTCTCTTTTCCCTTTATGTGTCATCTTTCCCCGTGAGAATGTAAGCTCCTTGAGGCAGAGGTTTTATTTCTTGAATTTGTATACCTCAGTTTAGCACAGCGCTTGGCATATCCTAAGTACTTGATGAATGAGTCTCTCTCTCTCTCTCTCTCTCTCTGTCTCTCTCTGTCTCTCTCTCTCTCTCTCTCTCTGTCTCTGTCTCTCTTTCTCTCTCTGTCTCTCTCTGTCTCTGTCTCTCTCTCTGTCTCTCTCTCTCTCTCTCTCTCTCCCCCATCTCTCTCTTTCTTATTTTTGTTGATCAAATTTCAGTCCCCAAACTGATATGCTCTGAAGCCACTTTGAGAGTTTAAAAGGTTTGTAGAGTTTGCATTTAATCCAGTACTCTGGGAGAGGATGACCTTCAGCCAGAGGATGAGCCTCATCTCTGACCTGGTTTACTAGAACACAAGGACTTTGAGAGAGACAGTGAAAAGTCAAGGTGAAATATAGTAATGGTTATTCCACTGACCCTCAAGTTGCTTTATTGTTCTGACTTTTATGACACAACCTCCCTGAAGATATAACAGTAGTTGTTCGTCACTGATTGTTTCAGTTTTGTTAATGTGAATTACGAATCTTTTGTGCCTTGCAGCATTTCTTTGGTGTATAGGAAATAATATTTGTTCCATACCTGATCCCTTTTATGGAGAGATCCTTGACATGGGTCAGACACTCAATACATTGATGGAATCATAAATCCCTGAATTTATTGTGTGTATATTTTTAAATTTTCTTACTGTGTGCATCTTATCCCTTTTTGAGAACAGGGATTGTTCTATTTTTGTCTCCATCCTCAGAACTTAAACATAATCATTGTTAGACAAATGGTTATTGAATTGAATTAAATTTGGTAGTCAAGGCAGGCACTATTCACTTCTCTTAACAAATGAGGAAACTGAGGCCTATTGATGAGGTGATGACTAAAAATACAGAGCCCTGTACTAAATCTATCAGCAGATAAAAGAGGACCCCCTTAAAAAAGGGGGTCTTCCTTTTCCTACTTCCCCCTTTCCCACTAGAAAAGAAGCTAGAGGCAGAAGACCTAGGCAGGCATATCTGAACAAGCCAGTTCTGGACATAATTTCTGTGTCTCTGGACTTGAACTGTCCTATATGTTCCCAGGGTAAGGACTTCTTCTTCCCAATCATTTCAGGCTAAAATACTAAGCTCCCAGTATAGTGAGACCATCAAGCCATTTCTCAGTAGAGTGGAAAGAGCTCTGGATTTGGAGTTAGAAGACCTGAATTCAACTTTGCTGTTTTAGTGACCTTGGGCAAATCACTTGCCACCTCAGAGCTTCCTATTCCTCATGTGTAAAATGAGAAGGTTGATAGGTTGCTGGAAATCCGGTGGTGTGAATGCCAACTCTCCAGTCTGTGTATTATTCAAGTATCCTATGTATTTGCTTAGAACTGTCTTTAGTTCCTTGCTGAGCGGCATTTCCTCCAGTAGAGGGCCACCAGGGCCAAGCATAGTAACAAAAATGGGGGTGGGGGCGACCACAATTCATATTTACGTAGTGCTTAAATGAGATAGAAATGCCCCCATTCGAAGTACCAATCACTCAGTCTGCAAACATTTATGAAGGGTCCACTATGTATCAGACTGCTCTGGCCTCAGTTTATTTTTTGCTGGGAGAGACAGGTTTGCAGATAGAGACTCCATGACTATTCTGTGAAGAAAAGTGTTCAAATAGTGGCATTTCCAATTTACAGGTTAAAAAAAAAGCCCTCACTATGGTTCAGGATGGGAAAGTTGGATCGTAAACCTCAAGCCAGAAGGGATGGTGGAGGTCACCTAATCCCACCCCTTCATTTTATAGTTGAGGGAAAGGAAGCTGGGAGAGGGGAGGTAGGGGACTGGCCTGGGGTCACACAGCTGGTGAAGCCCACATCTTGTGTCTCGGAGCCTGGCGCTCATTCTACCACACCAGGCTGAGAAGGGAATCCTTAAACGATTCCATCTGTTAACACATCTCATTCCAGCTTGGCAGGCTGTGGAGGTTGTAACTAACAGCCCAAATGCAGCCTGAGGGTTATCTGTGCTCCCCTCTGCCCCAGTGGTCCCAGATCACTGGGAGCTGGTCAGTTCACAGAGCATTTGTTAAGAAGACTGGGTTTCCCTCTCATCCAGGCTGGAAGTACAAGTTAACACTGATGGTCAGAATAACTGTACGGAGACAGGGACTCCCTTAGTTTCTGATCGGGGTTCATTCAACCTTCTTTAAGCAGCCTGGTAACCCCTGGTAAATATAGGTGCCAGATTTAGTTTGGACACACCTGAGCTTGAGCCTACTGCTGCTCTGAACTCCTGAGTTCAAGCCTCATCAGACTCAGCCTCCTAGGTAGCATGGAGCCACTTCAGGGGCTCATAATCCTTTCCTTGTATAAATCATGAACCCCTTTGGCAGGCTGGAGAAGCCTAGAGACCTCTTCTCAGAAACATATTTCTCAATGCATAAAATAAAAATGCCTAGGATTATAAAGAAAACCAATTATATTGAAAAACAGTTGTCAAACTATTTAAAATAAAATAAAAACCATTTCACTGACCATGGATCACCAACCAAAGCCTGTTTTAGAGGAAAATCCAGCCCTGGTGCTTTCTCCAGCTGGAGGAAGCACTGAGAGTTCGAGTGGAAAGGAGCCTTTTTGCAGGGAGCTCTGAGCAGTGAGCTACTGGAAGCTTGGGATATGGAGTCAGGGGCAGGTACAGTGCTGGGTAAAAGAAAATGCCCTGATCTTGGAGACAGAGGTCCTGGGTTTGAATGCTGACTCTTCTACTTAACTGTCTCACTTCTTTCTAGCAAGCTGCCTCCCTTTACTGAACTTCAGTTTCCACTTTTGTTTACAGAAGGTGTAGATGATCATCAGGGTTCATTCCAGCACCACATTTTATGAACAGCAGCAGAGGCAGTGCAGCATTGGGGGGTCAGGGCTGAACTGCAACCCCTCCCCCTTCCCCCAGGAGGCACAAGTGGAATGTTGAGCTGTGTTACTTCTTTCTAGAAGTTCATCCTAGACCTTTGGGGCTCCCATGTACTCTCCTTGAGAGCAGAAATCTTTTTTTTTTTTTTGCCTTTCTCTGTATTCCTAGTGCTTAGCACAGTTCCTGGGACACAGTAGGAACTTAATAAACAACTTCTCAGATCTCCCATACCTCCTGTGTGTTCCACCCCTCTTGTAATATTGTATTTTATTGTAAACTGTTATCATCTTATTTCTGACCCTGCAAACTCTAAAAGGCAGGGACTTGGACTTACCTAAAGTTTGTTCTGTCTCTGCCAGGTTTTGATTCCCTCCTCAAAGCCTAGACAATTCAGCACTGTTATCTACATGCAACAGGCACTTAATATGTGTTTGTTGAATAAATGACCTCTCCGTTCCTCAGTTTCCTCATCTATAAGACAGTCCAGCCCTGACCTTCTATGATTGCCCTTGCACATCTCACCTAATCTCTCTGTGCCTCACTTTCCTCATCTACAAAGCAAGGGGCTTGGACAAAATGGCCCCTACAGTTCTAGCTTTAAATGTGTAATCCTGAGATCTTTCCAGGGGGGTAGAATAAAAAGAAATAAGGGACAAAGATAGGAGTCCTGGGTCGCTCTTGGTAGGGTGAAGAGGGAGAGGTTTCTGAGTATGACAGGAAGAACATAACTGTGCACAAATATCCTGATGGGAATTTGAACTTAAAGACTGCTCATCGGGGAAATGGGTTGATGGAGGATGGGAGAGGATCCTTCTTTAAATTCTCCTTCCAGGAAGTGGGTTGGAGGGAAGGCTAGGCTGTCAATCTCTCCCCTCTCCCCACCAGTTATCCTCTATGTACCTTGTTTGTACAGGGCTGTTGGGATGTTGTTTCTCCTAATAGGCTGTGAGCTCCATCAAAGCTGGAACTTTTTGCCTTTCTTTTTATGCCCACTGCTTACCACAGTGCCTGGAACATAGTAAGAGCTTAATAAATGCTTGGTGACTTGCAGATCCCACTTCCCCTTTCCATTTCTTAGAACACCTCATATCAGGCTTTCCTTCCTGGGAGGGGATTGGGCTAGATAATCTCCCAAATCCCTTCCGTCTCTAACATTCTGTAGTTATTATCATCTATCACCCATGAGGCCCAGAGGTCTGGCATTAGGTCTGGCACAAAGATGTAGGTCTTCCGACTCCTGACTTTTGCATTCTATCTGAATAGTATTGGAATACTGCTGAATTATTAGGCATTGTATGCTAGTTGATCCCAGAGCTGGAAGCTGAAAATTTATGGGTTCACCTTAAGTCCCTTTAGGGAATCACTGACCCACAGTCCTAGACCGAGAAGGGACTTTAGAAGCCAAGTCTTCATTGGATCAGAAGTATAGAGTGGAATGGGAGGAGACACTAGTTGAAAGATTGGGCAGCTAGGTGGAGCCACAGTGCACAGAACCTGAGGAATGGAGACTCATCTTCCTGAGTTCAAATCTGGCCTTAGACACTTCCTAGCTGTGTAACCCTGTGCAAGTCATTTACCCTGTTTGCCTCAGTTTCCTCATCTGTAAAATGAGCTGGAGAAGGAAAAAAGCAAATTACTCCAGTATCTTTGCCAAGAAAACCACAAATAGGGGTCATGAAGAGTTGGACATGACTGAACAAGTTATGGGATCATATATTTGGAGGTGAAGGGACCTTAGAGACCACCTAGTTCATCGTCTTTATTTGACAGGTTATAGAACCTTGAACATATCACTTAATTTCTACCTATCTTAGAATTAATCCAAGACTCAGAAAGGTGGTCACTAAATGAGTTGTTCACGGTCATATAAATAGTGGCAGAGGGAGGGGTGTGAAGCCAGATTCTCTGACTACAAACCCAGTGTTTTCCCCACAATTCCATGTTGCTTCTGAATACACAGGAAAGATCACTGGACTTAGACAACCTGGTTCTAAATTCTAGCTTTGCCACTGTACTGCTACGAATAACTGAAGACAAGTCATTTTTCAGTCCAGCAAGATGAAAGAGGATATCTAGGATTCCTTTTGGGTCTGAGGCTGGGTGTTCTCCATCGGATTTCTGCACTTTCTGTCTTTGCCTCACTCAGTGTGATACTGGTCCAGAAAAGGCAATGCTATGTCTCAGACAGCCAAAACAAGGCAGTGTTTGCCCCTCCCTTCCTACCACTCCCTCTAAAATCATAGCCTTGAGACACAGAAGGGAGGAAATGTCAATAAACCATGGGCAGGTGATGAGTATTGTAGAAGGCCATGGAGTACTGTAAGCGGTAAATGGCAAATAAAAATCACAAACTTTTGTTGGGGGGGGGATTGTGTAGAGGAGTATGTTGAGAGAGAGAGGGAGAGGGAGAGGGACAGAGAAAGAGAGAGAGAGCGAGAGAGAGAGCGAGAGAGAGAGAGAGAGAGAGAGAGAGAGAGAGAGAGAGAAGAGAGAGGAGAGAGAGAGAGAGGAGAGTGGACAAAGGAGATCGGCAGCACAGCTGTTTTGAAAAATGCTTCCTGTTTCTTTAAAGGAGCTCATCTGGGCGGCTGGAGGCTGGAAAGTCTCCTGGCTGTGGGAGCAGTCTCCCCTAACAGGCGGCCTGCTGACTGATCTCACTAACAGGGCCAGGGCTTCTGTGTAAACTGAGGCTAAACAAACACAGATGGATCTCAGCGTGCATTCTCCAAAAATGCTGGCAATGCGGCGACGACTTCAGATGACACCGTGAGCGCTCCGGGAAGAGACAGCCTCACATCGCTCCTGAGGAGCCCCGGCGGCGCAGCTGCTACAGAGAAAGAGAGAGAGAGAGAGGGAGGGGGAGAGAGAGAGAGGGAGAGGGAGAGAGAGAGAGAGAGAGAGAGAGAGAGAGAGAGAGAGAGAGAGAGAGAGAGAGAGAGAGAGAGAGAGAGAGAGAGAGAGAGAGAGAGAGAGAGAGAGAGAGAGAGAGAGACAGAAAGAAGGGGACAGGGAGGAAAAAGAGAGAGGGAGGGGAAAAGTCAGGGGGAAAAGAGAGAGCGGGAAAGAGGAAGAGAAGAGAAGACAGAGAGACAGAGAGAGAGAAAGAGAAAGAGAGAGAGAGAGAGAGAGAGAGAGAGAGAGAGAGAGAGAGAGGAGAGAGAGAGAGAGAGAGAGAGAGAGATCCGCGAGACAGTGCGGGCGAGACGTCCCCCTATCCCCGCACAGGGTCCTGGTCCCCCCTCCCCCGACCCTCACCTTGTCCCTGGCAGGACCTGACATGAAAAGCCTCCCGACCCTCGAGGGGGGGCCGTGGCCGAGCCTGGGCATCAAGGAGGTGAGCTGCCCCAAAAAGCTCAAGAGGAAGACCCAGGAGGGGCCGAGGCGCGTGAACGGCTACAAAAGTTTCAGGGCAGACTTGAAAGTGCCGGAGCCGGTGGCCAATGGACTAAGGGAGCGCACGGAGCGTCTGGTCCCGGCCAAGGGAATGGCTGTGGCGGCGGCTGCTCCCGAGGAGAGCCCGGAGCTGCTGCTGCTACCCGCGGACCGTAGCAGCCGAAGCTGCGGCGGTGGCTCCCGGGGCGGCGAGGTCTTGGACATGCGGAAACGCTGCTTCCCCCCGGGGCCTGGCCGAGGTCTGCCCCCGTCGCCCCCGCCGCCGCCCCCCGGCCTGGCGGCTCCTCCGGGGAGCCGGGACGGGCGAGAGGCTCCGCAGACTTTCGGAGACCAGAGCGTGCGTCCCCGGCTCGTGCTGTGCCCGCCGCCCCCCCCGCCAGCCAGCGCCGCAGCCCCCGCCTCCTCCCGCGCCCCAGCCGCAGCCCCCGCAGCCGCGTCCGGCGGGAAGTTCCTTCTCGTCAATTTCACACGTAATTTACAACAACAACCCCGATCCTTCCGCGGCTTCGCCTAGGAAACGGCTGGGCGAAACTGCAGGCGTCTCCTCGGAGATCAAAGCCATCCAGCAGACCCGGAGGCTTCTGGCGAACGCCCGGGAGAGGACCCGGGTGCATACCATCAGTGCCGCCTTCGAGGCGCTCAGGAAGCAGGTACGGCGTGCACCCTCACACCCTCGCGCACACTCTCAGCTCACCCCTGCTCTGTGGACCCATCCCCGCGGGAGGCTGGGGGCGGCCGGGCGGGGGGGCACCTTGCTCCTCTGCCTCCCGCAGTTGTCCGAGGGTGAGGTGGGGGTGGGGAGAGAAAGCATCCTGATGATTAGGAGTCGATCGACCTGGATTTGCATCCCACCTCCCTGATGCTTACTGCCTGCGTGTGTCCTTAGGCGAATTACTAAATAACAACTAACATTTATATATCGCCTTCAGGTTCACCAAAAATGTTCTCTCATTCAATTTTCCTGAGCCTCAGTTTCCTTCTCTGCAAAATGTGAGGGTTGAACTCGTTGACCTCATGTCTAGCTAGAGGCTAGGACTCGATGCTCTGCCTCCTGTAGCCAGTTTCATCCCCTCCCCCTTTCAGACACGGCGAAGAGGCTTCTTAGTGTTTGTGGGGAGGGGGGAGAAGTGGTTTTTACTCTCTGGCCCCCCGGGGGTTGGGGGGAAACGGTACTTCTATCCTTAGACTTCCCCACCAGCCTGTAGGAGTGCTGAACCTTTCCTCCCACAATCCATGGGGTTAGTCTCCCCTTAAGAAGAGGTGTCTGCTTATCTGCCTGGAGATGGGGATGGGGATTGGAAGAAAGAGGGCCTGGGATGAGAACTGACCTTTGCCCTCATAAGTAGGAGGGAGGGCTTGCCTAGTTTGGGTGGTGGTGATGGTGATTTGCCTGGAATGTCTCCTTTTTCCTGCTTCTCAGCTCCCTTGGGGCTCTGATCAAGCAAACCACACCTACAGAAAGGCCTGTCCTGAGTCCCCTTTATTTCCTCGTGTCCCCCCCCCCCCACTATTATTCTGAATTTAATTTATGGTTGTATATGTACGTGTTCTTCTCCCCCCCCCCCCCCACCTCCCCAATATACACTTCTTGACAGGACAGGACAGGAACTTTCCTTTTTTCTTTGGTTTTCTGGCTCCTATTACTGGGCACATAGTAGGCACTTTATAAATTTGCTATATGAATGCATGAATGAATGACGTTAATGTTGATGGTAATGGTGACGCTGATGAGTCATAACTCCTGGGGCCAAGGGCTGCCATTGTCTAGTGAATTGCTTTGCAGCTGGAGAGTGAGACAGATTTCTATGACTGGGCAGTTTGGTGCCTTCTGACTTTAGACCTCGTATTTCACTTTCCTGACAGCTGAAAATTCCTGTCTTCAAAAGTGTTCCCTTGAGTTGGAGAAGGAGGAGGTGGGGGGAGGAGGAGAGAGAAAGGCAAGGGAGCCTAGAGTCCTATCACAGGGTCTGAATGGACAGAGCCCCCCTGCCCATCCACCCCCCACCCCCGAGCTCCAACCTGGGGAGTGAGGGCTGAGTGGTGTTAGAACTAGAGTTAGGAAGAAGCAGAGATTAGGAGATGGGGGCGGGGTTCTGGAGACTGAGGGAACTCTGTCCTTCACTGGCCTGAGAAGTGCATGGTCTCATGTGCTTACAGTGATATTGCTAGATTAGAGGGAAGGTACTAGGGAAGGATTGGGGGAGGCAATCCTCCTCCTCCATCCCCTCATGCTAGAGCCAGAAGGCGCCAGTCTCAAAAGAACAGATCTCTCACTCTCTCTAAAGGGACTCCCCTCTATACAGAGGCATCTTAGCCACCACTGTGTCCATCTGGGCCATTTAATATCTTGAGTAATAGTATTTATTGGAATATTCAGGGTTTGGGAAGAAGCCAGAGAAGAATATGCCCAAGCCATCGGCTCCTGCCCTTTACAGACACTTTGCAAGTGAAGTAGGATGAACCAAGAGCAGTTCCCTGCTGAGGTGTGTGGATCATCCTTCTCTATCCTTCACTAAGTAGTGGTCCCCATTAGCCGCTTAACAGCGACCTTGAGGCTACTATTACTACTACTAGTACTACTACTCCATCCTCTGACTCCAGGGGGCCCTGCTCCCAAACAGGTAGCCTCTTTGTCTGTTTTAAACAGGCATTTCCTAAATACTCCCTTGCCATGGATCAATAAAATCCTTGCTAATTGGCTAGTGTTCATATAGCGCTTTAGGGTTTGCAAAGCACCCTACAAATGCCACCTCGTCTGATCCCCACGACAATCTTGTGAGGTAATCTCATTTGACAGATGAGAGAACTGAGGCAGATAGCTATTCCCCCATTCCATTTTAATTTGGGAGTGTTACTGGTGGCTATGCCACTAACTAGTCAGAATTAGACTTCCCTACTGGAGATAACTCCCCAAGACTAGAACATACAGAGCTGCATCTGGAAATGGGGTTCACTATCCCAATAAGATCTCACGTCAAGTTCTTTTGCCTGCCCTCCCTTGTAACCTTACTAGAAGAGCTAAGGTTCTTCCATGAGTAAACACATGACAGAGCGGGATAAGTAGGTGGGAACAAAGTGGAATGAGGGATGTAGGGAACCAGGGAAGGGCTTTGTAGAGGAGGTGGACCTCAGCTGGGTCTCAAAGACTGAGTGGAATTTCAGCAGTTGGAGATATGAGGAAGGTACTGTAGGTCAAGGGAATAGGCATTTACATAGAACCTACCATCCACCAGGCACTGTGCAAAGCAAACCCTTTACAAGCATTATGTCATGTGATCCATACAACAATCCAGTGAGGCAGGTCTGTTATTATCCCCACTTTACAGTTGAGGAAACTGAGGCAAATAGGTTGAGTAACTTTCTCAGGGTCACACAGCTAGTAAGTGTTGGAGGCCCATTTTGAACTGACTCCAGGGCCAGGGCTCTATCCATTTCTCTACTGAGCTCCTCATTCCAGGGAACAACATGTGCAAAGACATGAAGGTGAGAAAAGGTGGGGTGTGAGAGGATATACACAGTGGAGATGTGATGTGAGCAGACCTATCTACTGGAAACACGAATCTGGTGGCTTTCTATGTAAGATGATATAGGAAGGGGGAAAGACCAGAATCTGTGGGGCTGGGGAGAGGTCTGGTCAAGAGGCTGGTACAACAGTCTAGGCAAGAGGTAATAAGGACCTTTGCTAGGCTGGTAACATCGAAGATGGAAAAGATCCAGTAATATGGTATATGTAAAACATTCAGCAAACTTTAAAGTGCTTACATAAATGGCAGCTGTTATTATTAGTAATAATCTTATTAACTTCAGTGTTGGATTCAACTCAATCCAACTATCATTTATTAAGCACCTACTGTATGCCAGGAACTGTATTAGGGACAGGGTATACAATAACAAAAATTAAGTAGTCCTTGCCCTGAAAGGGCTTACATTCTATGGGAGGAATTAATATTATGTGAAATATATACATATACATGTATATGAAATATATACACACATTATATATACACAATATATAATATCAAAAGGGACAGATGGGAAAGAGATTTCAAAAGTAGAGTCCACAGAACATAATGACTGATTTAAATCTTTTAAAAGTCCCTTCCATTCCATTTATTCCTTCCACTATAACTGTGAGGTCATCCAAAGTAAGAAGAATTAGGCCCATTTTACTGGATGGAAAAGCTGAGCCTCAGGAAACAAAGTAGATTGTTTAAGGTCATGTGGTATTGCAGCAGTGGAGCCAGATTTGGAATCCAAGTCTCTAGAATCCTGGCCCACGCTCTTCCCACAGACCCAACATTATCAGCTCTATCAGTCTTCCTTCAGACCTAGGGGATTTACTAACAATCATATTTGGAAATGAAAATTGGCAAGCTCAGGGCTTGCTTCTCTGCAAAAGAGGGGAGCAGTTCTCACCTCCTCCCTGCCCCATCCTATCATTCCCATTAAGGGTTTATTGAAGGAAAAGTTCTGTTTCTCCAGCCCGAAGGGGATCCTCAAAGTCCTCTCAGCAAAGAGTGGGGGAGAACCGGAGCATTATAGGATGTTACAATTGGCAGGGGCCTTAGGGACTATCCTTAGGGAAAGTCAGTGACTTTCCTAGGCTAAGTGAGAAGTAAGTGATGAAACTGGAATTACAACTCAGGTCTCCTGACTATGAAACTGGTACATGTTCCAAAGGACCAGGCGATCTCCCAAATTTCTCCATTTAAGATGAGGAACCCAAAGCCTAGAGGGAAGTGCCCTAAATCAACACCCACAGTCACACAACGAGTGAGTTAATGGAAAAGACTAATAATGATGAGAGTAATGATGATGATGATGATGGTATCTGATATTGATATAGAACCTTACGGGTTACAAAGCAATTTATATCTATCATATCGTGAAAGCTTCACGACCATCCTATGAAGCAGGTACCTGGATTCTTGTGTCCATTTGGCAGGGGAAGAAACCAAAAAGTGGGTTCATTAAGTCACTATTAGGTCACACAGCGAGGAAGTGTTGGAGGCAGATTCTGAACCCAGATTTTCTTGACTCAAAGTCTCCAGGTGCCCAGGCTCCCAAAGTGGGGGCTCCAGTCGACTCTTCCGAAGCTTCCTAAACTTTCTTCCTTCCTTGTCATCACATGGTCATCCCTTCTGCATTGGGGAGTTTTTCCTCCTCTCTGGAATCCCCAAATGGTAAGGACACTAAGTGGTTGGGAAGAAATGCCCTTTGGCCCCTAGCCCTGGGCTCTTCAGCCCCACCCCTGCCCTGGATTAGGCTTTCAGGACACCCTCTCTGGCTTCTGGTGCACATGACTGATGTCAGTGAGGGCCATTCCTCAGCTCCTGCACTTGGAATGATCACAACATCAGAGGATTTCAAACTAAAGGGATCTCAGAAGGCCAACCCCTTCCTTTTACAGATGAGAAAACTGAGGCCAAGATCGTAGAAGTGACTTAGGTCACCTAATAGGGGGTTCTGTGCCCATGCCCCAGCTTCCTTTCCTAGTCTGACTTTCTTAAGTCTTTTGGCTCTGTCTGAGCCACAGTTTTCTAAGAAAAGTTCCTTTATGTCTTTGTGGTTCCCCCCTCCACTAGCTTTAGAGCTGAAAGTGACCTTGGAGGTCTTTGGATCCAGGTTGCTCATTTTGTGGATGGAGAAACTGAGGTCCAGAGAGATTAAGTATCTAACAGATAGTAAGTACTTAATAAATGCTTTCTTCCTTTCTTGTCATCACATGGTCATCCCTTCTACATTGGGGAGTTTTCTCCTCTCTGGAATCCCCAAATGGGGATCCCCAAACTTAATAAATGTTTATTGACTGACCCTGAAGTCCCTTTTGTCCATGATCCTGTGATCACAAAGTAAGTTAGTCAATAAGGATTTATGAAGTGCTTACTATGTGCCAGGCAATATGTTATACCGGTACTTGTGATACAAAGAAAAGCAAAAATCAGACTCTGCTCTCAAGGAGTTATGTACAAATCTGAGATGGACAGAATAAACTGGAGAGCATCAACAGGGGAAAGGCATCCAATCAACTTCCTTCATTTTACAGGTGAGAAAACTGAGGCCCAGAGAGCTTCAATAAATTGCTGGAAGTCAGTGAGGAAGTCTTCTGAAGACAAATCTAGGACTTTACTTCACCCTGTTCTCCATATACTTCTTCCCTTCTCCAAATATATACTCTGTCATCAACCTATTTGATTTATACAAGTGTCCCCTCCTCTCTAGTCTCTCAGTCTTGGTTCTTTACTTTCTCCGGCTTGGTTCATCATATCCCTTTTATCACTTCTCTTAACATTCATGGGGTATGATTTGCAAATTCATCATAATCACTGTGATTCCTCAGAAAACACCTTTGCCTTCCCTTCTACATTTCAAAGCTCTCACACTTACATTTTAATCCTAACCATGAGAGCTGTCCGAAAGTAGAAACCGAGGCTACATGGAAGACGGTGCATCCCTCCTGGCTGGAGTTCTTCAGACAACGGCTGGATGGCTATTGGCCAGGGATGTTGTTGGCCATTCTTGCTCCGTTCTGGGTTGGACTAGATACCCTCCAGGTTGGTGCCTTGATAAGCGAAACTTGCTCTAGTGTTTCTCAAGGATTGTTTCTCAATTCACAAATATTTGTCATTGGTCTTCCTTAAACATCTAGGGAATTAGGGAAGTAAGGGGAGCTCTCCCCCTTCCCCAGTACAGTGACTTGGAACCCCTGAAAGACTTCTAGCCCCAAGCCCAATACAACCAAAGCCTGGCTCTTTGTGAAGTCAAGTTGATAGATGAGAATAAGGAATGTTTCACTCTCCTTGAATGTTTCTTCAGGGCAGGCTGTATGGCCTCTCCTCTACCCTTATAGTGTGTGTACATGTAGGTGTGGGTATCCTGAACCCCTTTGTCCAGAGAAACCAATGGACCTTCTTCTTAGAATAGTGTTTTTTAATGCATAAAATACATAGGATTACAAAGGAAACTAACAATAGTGAAATACAGTTATCTAAGAATAAAAGCTCACAGACTCATGGTTATGAATTTCTGCCTTAAAGAAATGCAGAATCTCAGGGTTGGAAGAGATCTCAAAGGTCATCTTGTCCAACTCAACTTGGATCTGCAAAAGATTCCCCTCGATGACATCCTAGTGGCTGTTATAGCATCCATCGAAGGGAAACTCACTACCTCCCAACTCAGCCCATTCCACTAAATATTTTTCAATCTTGTATTAGCTTTATTTGTGTGGTGTTTTACCCTCTCTCCCAATCAAATTCTTTGAGGGTGGAAATTGTAATTCTTTTCATCTTTGTAATGCAAAGTAGGTGCTCAAACACGTTGAAATGAATTTCAAGTTGTAATTTAAAAGACTTTGAGAGATCTCTTCTTTTCCCCAAATATCTCCATGTCTAGAGCCTTTGGTATAAAACAAAGTGTGTTCATTGTTCAGTTATCATTATTAATCCTAGCCACCATCATTAATGATGACTGTTATTATAAATTATTACTGAAAAACTATTAACTCCTAAAATTGAATAACATGGTTGTTAATAGAGACAAATGTAAACTTTTACACTTGAGTTTAAAAAGTCAACTTCTCAAGTGTAATCATAAGGAGGCAGATCTCAATAGTGGTTTATCCTCAAAAGGCTTATGGGTTTTCCAATAATAAAAGCCCCAAATGAGCCAACAGTGTGATGTGGCACCCACCAAAGCTAATGTGATATTAGGTCAAATTAAGAAAGCTACAGTTTGCAGAGTTAGGGAGATAATAGTACTGTTGTACTCTGCCCCAGAAAATTGTGTACAGTTCTGGGACATTGATAAGCTGGCTGGAGAGCTTCCAAAGGAGGGGAACTGGGTGAAAAGCCTCAAAATCGTTCCATTTGAGGTTGGGTCCAAGGATCTGTGGATGTTTAGCCTGGAGAAGGGAAGATTCAGGGTCATGGGCTAATGTGTTCATGTAATTGAAGGTCTCTTATGCAGAAGAGGGGGTTAAATTTGTTGAGCTCTGGTGGGCAGAAAACTCAGAGCATCAGGTATGAGCTGCAGAGAGGCAGGCTGAAGTATAAATTAAGGAAAAAACCTTAACCATTCTTGTTGTCTGGTCATGTCTAACTCTCTGTGACTCTGAGGTTTTCTTGGCAAAGATACTGACATGGTTTGCTATCTCCTTCTTGAGCTCATTTTACAGATGAGAAAACTGAGGCAAAGTGACTTGTCCAGGGTCACATAGCTAATAAGTGTCAGAGGCCAGATGTGAACTCAGGAAAATGAGTCTTTCTGATTCTAAGTCCAGAGCTCTGTGCCACTGAGCTGTTCTTCTAACAGAACCATTTATAAGTGGAATGAGCCATAGGAGGGAGGGAATTCCCTGTCCTTGTTGGTCTTTAAAAGTTGGAGGCTGGATGACCATTTGACAGGGGTGGAGGAGAACCTTTTTCTAGCACAAATTGAATTAGGTAGTCTTTGACATCCATTTCAAGACCTGAAGCAGACAGAGAGAGAGAGAGAGAGAGAAAGGGAGGGAGAAGGAGAGAGGGAGAAAGCAGGGGAGAGGGGGAGAGAGGGAGAGAGAGAGAAAGAGAGAGAGAGAGGTTTCTTATGTGCACACATAATTTCTCTCATTTCTAGCCTCCTGTCCATGCACAGACTCTAGAGTGTCAAACCACCAGCAGTGCAGGGCAGAGCGAGGGAGTGGGGGGGTGGAGGGCAGATGGAAAGACAGTAGTGTACACTTATCAGTCCAGCTGCCCAGCCAACAGCCTTCATGGTTGTCAGATTAAGACCATGTATGCCCAGCTGGACCCATTCCATGCATATATCTGCTCGGGCTACAGACCGGGAAAGATTGTGTTGGAGGCATGGGGACTGTGAGGGAGGAAGGGCAGGCTGAAGAACTGAGAGGTGACAGAGAAGAGGGGCTTCTGGTGTGGGAGCCTTCTCTCCTTTCCCCTTCCTTCCCCTATTTTCTCTCCTCCCTTCCTCTCCCCTCCTGCTTCCCTTCCAACCTTCCTGAACTTTTCCCTTCCATGCCCCGTATCCAACACCTATTGCTGTGTTGACTGGGAAATATTTTTCAGCCTTGGCGATATATGTGACTGTTCCATCTCCCCAAATAGCTTGTGAGATCCTTGGAGAGAACGCTGGACATGGAATCGGAGTCCTTGGTTCTAAACCTGCTTCCGCTACTTCTGGTCTGCATGATCTTGAACAAGTCATTTTCCATTTGCTCCCCTGCTTCTTGGTTGGTTGATTATAAAACAAGGGGGTTGGACTTGGAGATGTCTATGGATCCTTGTGGCCAAATCTCCTATGGCCTCCTCCCTGATAGAAACTGCATCTCTGGTTCCTCTGCAGCCTTCTGTGAAACTAGTCAGCACTTAAGAGACAAAGTTCACATAGATTCTATCCCTACAATTCTTTTCCTTCTACTTGGTTCAACTTTCTTCCAGGCTGCCCCAGAGCCCTGACTAGCCGTCTCACAAAGGTCCACCATTGGTCAGAAAGGGAATCAGAGAAAGGAGTGTGGATGAGTATCACCCAACCACACCTAACCACTCCAGTGGACCCAACTTTCATGCAAAGAATAGGTCAGGAGTGTCTTTGACTCTGCCGTCAGCCTCTTCTCCTTGGTAACTCTTCTCTCCCGGTTTTAATGACACTGCTCTTATCCCATTTGTATAACACTCTGCAGTGTTCTTTACTGGATTTTCAAACATGTCATGCCCACTAACTACGGCTGTCTCTCCAGACTCTGTCTTAGCCGTGCTTCTATTTTTCCTTTCTACTCTCTCACTTGTTGATCTCATCATCTCCCATTGGTTTGATGATCAACTCTATACAGATGATTCCCATATCTATCCAGCCCTTTTCTCTCTATTGGCCTCCAGCCTCCCATCTCCAACCGCCTGTTGGACATCTCCAACTGGATATGTTGACATATCACACTCAATGTGTCCAAAACTGAACTGGATATCTTTCCTCTTCCCAACTTTCTTATTATTTTTGATGTCATACCCTGAACATATACGAATGCTCCAAAGACAGAGAGGCAACAGCCTTGTAGAGTTACTGTCTTCTTGTCCCAAACCTTAACTTTGCAAACGAGGAGATCAAAATCAGGTCTCTTGCCCTAGGTTATCCAGGCAGTGGAGAACAGCTGGGAGCTAAGTCCTTGCTTTGCCTTTAACCCCAGGGCTCTTTTCACCCTGCCAGACTGCACCACAGAGCATAAGCTCCTTGAGGGCAAGGCTTTGTATCCCCAGTGCTCAGCATTGATAAGATGATTAATAAAAATAATAGCATTTCTGAAGTACTTTGAGGTTCATAAAGCACTTGACAGGTAATACTTCATTTGACTCTTACCAGAACCCTAAGAGGAAGGTTCTGTTATTATTCTTATTTTACAGATGGGGAAACTGAGGCTGAGAGATGTTACATGACTTGCACAGGGCCTTATACCTAGTCAGTGTCTGAGGCAGGATTTGAATAGTGGTCTTCCTGACTTCAAATCCAGCACTCTAACCATTGTGCAACCTATCTGCTTCCTGAGGCTTGTTGATTATTGGACTCGTCAATCCCCATTAGGGATGAGTACCCCAAGCAGCTGGGTTTCCCCTCCCTATAATGCTGCTGGCCAGGTTCAGTCTGCAGACAGTCTGTCCCTCCTGTTGAGGTCACTGCTTTTCCAGGAGGTATTTCTCGGTACTACAGCTGCTGGGGGGAAGGGACCGGCCAGGATTCTGAACTAGTTAGGAATCCAAAGGAATCTCCCTTCTCCTCCCCCCAGAGCCTAAGAGACTGGATTCCTCTGAGGGTGGGGGCAGGGAGGGATGGAAGAGGGAATGAAGGGTTCAGATATTTTTCAGATAGGAGCCATGCTCTTGTAAAGTCTGCTCTTCCGCAGCCAGGCAGAAGCTGTGAGAGCAGATGGCAAACAGGAGTTCCTGATGTGGACCCTGGAGGGGATTCCCAGACCCCTCTCTACCTTGGGCAGCCGGCTGCCCTCACCTGGTGTACCAAGACCCCTTTCTGCTCCTTCCCTCTTGTTGTCGCCACCCCCCCCACCCCCCCACAGGATACTAGCCTGCCCAGACCCCCAGCCTGAGAGCAGCTGACTTGTTTTGCCCCAGGGACATTGCTGTCCCAGAGCCAAGGGCTAATAAAAAAAGCTGGATGCTTAAATGAACCTTCTGGAAATGCTTTGGGCCAAACCTCCCACAGAAAACAATGAGGCAGGGCAGGCTCTCACACTGCCTGCCCTTGCTATCACCACCTTCCAGTCAGCCTTGGGCAGCTGCTGACCAGTTCACCTCCCCTCTGTGCTCCTTCCTCTGGATCCCTCTGCTCTCACCTCCCATCTGTGGCCACCTGGACCCAGGGCTGGACTCTGAGAATCCCAGAGGGTTCTCAGCTACGCCCTCAGAACTTCTCCTTCTGGAGGCCTGGCCTGGTCTGGGGAACTTGGGCATGATGCAGGGGGCTGCAGCCTTGGGGCTACTCACCCCCAGGGACTAGTACCTTTCCTGTGTAGCACGCCTTGTTTATTTGTCTGAGCCGATAAAGGAGTTTGGAACAGAGAGGTGGGAAGCACCGTGTTCCCCTGGATTCTTGCTGGGAACAACCTCAACTCATTGTTCTGCCAACTTTTCTTGGATGGGCCTGGCTGGGAGGGGGTAGCAGGGACCTTGGAATGTCCTGGAGTTGCCTTGTACTTCTGGTGGGGTCTCCTTCTAAAAGGCTGTATGGTATAAGGAGATAAGGTGCTGGCCCTAGAGTCAGGAAGACCTTCACTCCCTTCCCACCGGTGACATTTCCTGGCTGGGAGACCAGGCATGGGGGACCAAAGCTCACCTCTCTGAGCTCTGACTTTTTTGTCTATACAATGGGGATGAGAATTCCTATAGTACTACCTTCTCAGAGGAGTATTGTGAGGCTCAAATGAGATCAGCTCCTTAGAGCCTTCAAGGACCTTTTTGTGCTAGATTTTCATTCAATTTAGGAAGCATTATTACTCACCTACCAAAAGGCAGCAAGTGCTGTGATAGGTTCTGGGGATTCAAAGAGAAAAGTGCAAATTGTCACTGCCTTCAAGATTACATTTATTGGAATTCCCATTCTACTGCTTCCTAGTGGTGGGACTTGGTCATTCTTCTCTCCGAGGAAACTGACTTTCACTTCACCTGTAAAAGGAGGCAGTTGGACTAGGTAATCCATGAGCCCCCCTTCCAACTTCAGCTCCAAATTTATGATCCTTTGATCTCTGAGAATCTTGGATTCCGAGAGGCATTGTGGGAAAGCACACTAGATTTGCAGTCAGAAGACCAGGGTTCAAGTCCCACTGATTGTGTATGATCTTGAGCAATTCACAAGATATCTCTGGGTCTTAGTTTCCTTATCTGTAAAACAGAGGACTAGACTTGATGGCCTCAAAGGTCACTTCCAGCTCTAAATAGATGATTCTGTGACTGATTTGGAGTCAAAACAAAACAAAAATATGTATAGCTATGAAGTAATGGTTTGTGTGTGTATGTGTGTGTGTGTATGTATGTGTGTTTACTGGGTAAGCTAGCTCTAAAGGCCAGCCCCAAAGGAGAATTCATTTCAGTAATGTTTGGATTCCTTTTAGGAACCTCCTGTACCAAACTCTTGATATCAAAGAGTACTCTGAGCCTGGGTGAAAGGGGACAGGCCCCGCTGACTCAGGCAGAGAAGAATTACTCAACCAGGAGTGTAACTGGGACACTGGAGTTGACTCAGAGACCATTACGATGTTCTGAAAGACCCTTGCCTTGTTCACCTGACACTATCTGGCAATCTCAACTCTCCATTATAATAGTCTATCTCCCCAGCCCTTCCCTTCCTAGATTATGGTATAGGAATCCACACTTGCCTGGACATCTGTGAGTCTGACAAGTGAACTCACATCCTTTTCTTAAGTATTTTTTCTCTCTTATTATCTTTAACTACCTCTCCCCTCCACTAGATTACTATATTTAAAGTACAAACCAGTATTCCCTAGAAGTTGTCTCTCAAATATTTGTAGGACAGTTGGGAGTTAGTTGGGCCAGACTAAGATACAATTGCAAAGCATGTAAAATTTACCTTCTCCCCCCAAATCTTTTCAACCCTTTTACTCAAGAAAGCCTCAGGTGGAGGAGCATTGGTGGAATGAAAAGACAGGGATCAGCGAATGGGGATAGGGAGGGAGACAACATAGTATTGGTCTGTTTCATGTACTACATTCTCCTAAGATGAAATTCAGGACCAGTAAATGTCAAGTCTTAAACTTGGACTCAAAAAGTCAACTTCCTAAGTATAGTATGGGAGAGACAGCAGTTGTTCTGAAAGAGAGCAGAGGCCTTTAGTGGACTGAAAGCTCAAAGCATTAGCATTAGCTACCCAAAAAGCTAATATAATTTGGTGATGCATTGAGAGATACCTAGATTTCAGGAAGAGAGAGGTGATAGACCAACATTGTACTCTGCCTCTCATTTAGAATACTATGTTCAGTTCTGTGAAGAAGTATTTAAGAAGGTCATTGGTTAGCTGGATAATGTCCAGTGGGGAGCAATTCTGGAAGATGGGTTGAGGGAACTAGACCTGTTTATCCTGGAAAAGACGAGCCCAAGGAGGCCATGATAATTATCTTCAAGTATTTGAAAGACTAATGTGAAGGAAGGATTACTCTTATTATACTCCGAACCAGGAATAAAGAGTAAAAATTGCAAAATGGCCAGTTTGGGCTGGAGATCAGGAAGAACTTTCTACTAGGTAGAGCCTTCCAAAGGTAGAATGGACTCATCAAAGAGGTGGCAATTTCTCTCTCCTTAAAGGTCTTCAAGTAAAGGTTGGAAGACTCCATCCTGGGTAGATTAGTGGGCGTTCCTTTTGTGTATGAGTTGGACAAAATAGCCTTTGAGAGTCTTTATAGCTCTGGAATTCTGTGATTTGAGCCTAAGGCTCTTGGAAAGCTTGAATTGGGATAGTTATCTTTTAATTCATGTGTCAGTCAAGGAGTGTGATGATGATGAATAGTATATGTTATCAGGGAAAACTGACCAGGTTAATATTGTTTGTAGACACAGGGGAATTAAAAAAGTGGAAACGGAAAAAAACCTAGCTGGGTTTCATTGCTCTCTGAGCCTCAGTTTCCTTTGTAAAATGAGTGGGTTGGACTTTATAATCTCTAAATTCTCTTCCAACATTTTACAATTCTAAACCATGAAGATTATGGAACCTACTTTTTTTTTAATGCTGAAGTACCATATAACAGTAACAATTATTGCTCATTGCTATGTTTTTCTGATTGACTTTGTTGTAAATTCTGTTTGATTACATGAAACCTTCTTCCTCCATCCATCCATCTGTCCATCCATCCATCCATCCATCCATCCATCCATCCATCTGTCCATCTATCCATCCATCCTTCCATCCATCCATCCATCCATCCATCCATCCATCCATCCATCCATCCATTCTTCTGTCTGTCCATCCATTCACTCAACAAATATTTGAGTGCTTACTCTTTTATTGTTTTTGTTGTTGTCCAGTTGTCTCAGTTGTAGTTGACTCTTTGTGATTCCACTTAGAGTTTTCTTGGCCAAGATACTGGAGTGATCTGCTATTTCCTTTTCTAGGTCATTTTACAGGTGATGAAACTGAGGCAAATAGTGTTAAGTGACTAGCCCAGGGTTACACAACTAGTAAGTGTCTAAAGTCAGATTTGAACTCATGATGGAAGACCTGGTTCACATTTGGTCTTAGATGCTAATTGTGTGACCTTGGATAAGTCACGTCACCTCTAATTGTTTCAGTTTCCTCATATGTAAAAAGGGATAATAAGAGCACCTACCTTCCAGAGTTGTTGCTAGGATCAAATGAGATAATATTCGTAAAAATCTCATAGTACAGTATCTGGCATATATTAAGCACTATATAAGTGTTAGCTATTATGGCCCAGAGCAATAGTATCCAACTCTAAAGTTAAAGAGCAAGTTGACTCGTTGATGTTCAGCTAGCATACTTCCACTCCCAGTAAACTGAGTAGTCAAGTTCAAATGCAACTTTATGGCTCTCTTTAGTTTAGCTTGGTCTGGATTAGTGGGAATAAGAAATCCCCTGAAATGGTTGCATTATTCAGATTCACACTGCATATTTCCATTGGGCTGGAACCAGTTGCCTTATTTTACATAATTATAAGTTTGAATGGTGTGAGGTCAAATACATTGGCTCACTTCAGGGGATTCCTTATTCAAACTAATTGGAACCTAGCTGTATTACAAATGTCCCTTGTTAACTTGCCAAGATCTCTGTGGAGCTAGGGTAGGCCCTTGGGCAAGTTCCTGTCCTCTGAATCCCTGGGTCCTTAAAGGGCCCCAGGTATTTCTCAGATGTAGTATACCTTCAGACACTTCACTATTTTGTGTGGAAAATTCAAAGTCCTGATTATTCTTGTCTAATATAATCTTGCTTCTCCCATAACCCCTTATTGTGTTAGTGAGAAGTAACTAGGCCTCTCTTTTACTTAGGATGTTGATAACTACCTTTTACACAGGATTCTTAAGGATTGCTTTACATGTTATCTCATTTGTGAAGTTAGTCATTCAGTCAATAAGCATTTATTAAGCACTTATTGTGTGCCAAGCAATGTGCTATATTTTGGGGATATAAAGAAAAGGAAGAATCCCTGCTCTCGAAGAAGCCCATAATCCAATGGGAAAAAGCCATCCTTAAGAGCCCTGTATAAAGGGCATTGGATTCAGTTGGATGACCTGGGTTCAAATCCCAGCTCAGTCCCAGGTGTGATGTTAGAACCCTTATATGTCCTAGGTTCCAGTTTCCTCATGTGTAGAATGAGGTGGCAGGACCAGATGGCCTCTATTGAATCTTCTAACCCTGTATCTATGATTCTAAGTTGTAACCAATTCAAAGATTATTGCCTCCATGTTTCCATGGCCTCCTCCAAGCCACTACTGTTGCCTAAACTGTGTCTCTCAGCCATGTATCTGTCACCAGCCCTTGCCCTAAATGTTTTCTGTTGTTCTTTCTAGGTTCCCTGCTATTCTTATGGTCAAAAGTTGTCCAAACTGGCCATCCTGAGGATAGCCTGTAACTATATCCTTTCCCTGGCCAGGCTGGCTGACCTAGACTACAGTGCTGACCACAGTAACATGAGCTTCTCCGAATGTGTGGAACAGTGTACCCGGACCCTGCAAGCAGAAGGCAGGTCCAAGAAGAGGAAGGTAGGTTCTGGGTGATGACATGGGGATGATTTCACCATGACCTTGGAGGGGAGAAGAAGGGAAGGGTGGTTCATGATTTTCAAGGATCTGTTTGATGGAGGTCTTCTCTAAACCTGTCATAGGAGGGTATATCCACTGTGACAAGAGCAGCCAGCCTGCAGGGGCTGTGGAGATGGAAGGGTTAAGTCCTTCAGGGTCTGACCATTGGTTTGTGGGAGAAGAGCACTATGTGGAGTAAAGTGACTCTGACTATCCATGTACAGTGGACCCCATGAGACACTGGCCAATCAGCACAGCAGTGAGGGATTCCTTTCTTTAATGAACATTAAAATTTTTTTTTTGGTAACCCTAGGTTACACACATCCATGGGACTGTGTTCTAGGTGGGACCATAGTCCTCATAACAAGGGCCCTCTCTCTGGAACATTAATCACTTAAGTGTGTAGTGAAGCAAGTTGCCTAATTTCTGTGGACCTCAGTTTTCATATCTGTAAAGTGAAAGGATCATACCCAATAATTAGCCTATCTGATGCTATGTAATTAAAGATTTATGTTCTTTAATGAGGGTACTGCCAGGTTACTGTGCTATTGGGATTACTGGCTGTGTGCAGTGACAAACTGTAGGTGTTCCCTTTGGACCTCAGTTTCCTCATCTGTAGGATGGGGTTGGACCAGAAGACCTTTAACTTCTCTGCTAGCTTGGAGTCATTTTTTGATTCTTACCCAATGAGATCTGGTTGGGATGAGGCTGGCAGACAGAGGAGTGTCAACTACCCTTCTCAAGGGTAGGACCAATGACAACGTATGGGATCCCATCCCATTCACTTAGTTTGGGGACCCTCAAGAAAGTGGGGCTAGAATCACAGGATCTCAAAATTGGAAGTGACCTTGGAGCTTTCCAGTTTAATGGAGAATTTCCTCTAAGATCTCTCTAGCAAAATAAATGGTTCTCTAGCTTTGCTTGAAGCCTTCAAGAAGAGGGAAAACCACTGTTTCCTCAGGTAGCATGGTCCACTTTGGGACACCCACAGTCTTTGGAAGATTTTCTATATTCCCAGCCTAAATCGGCCTCTTTACAACCCCTACCCATGCACTACTCCTTGTTATACCATGGGGACAAAGCAGACTAGCCTAATCCCTTTCCCCGTGACTGCCCTTGAAAAGCTGGCCCATCAAACCTTCTCTGCATTTTTCCCATCTCAAGGCTGAGGGAGAGGGGGAGGGGAGAAGGGGAGGGAGGGGCAGTGGAGAGAGAGAGAGAGAGAGAGAGAGAGAGATGGGGATTTTGAATGCCAGGGAGGCAGTGTGGCCAATCAACAAGCAGTGATTAAGTGCCTACTAAGTGCTGGGGATTGCATTAAGCACTGGGCTACAAAGAAAGGCACAGATTGGCCCTGTTGTCCAGAAGCCCTCATTATCACAGGAGGGATGACATTGGAGTAACTATGTACATGTAAGATACATGCAGGGTAAATGTGCTGGAGCTTGGAGTCAGATGGCCTGGCTTCTAGTCCAGGCTTGGTCACTTACTAGCTGTGTGGCCTTGGGCAAGTCTCTTCATTTCCTTAAGCCTCAGTTTGCTCACCTGTAAAAGGAGTGAGTTGGACTTAGTGATTTAGCGTTCATTGTCTTTCTTCCAGCTCAAAAGCTGGACTCTGGCCTTCTCTCCACCCTATCCCCTTCCTTTGCCCATGAACAGATTCGTTCTTTCCTTGTCTATGCTGTTGCTGACCTCTCGCTTTTCCGGGGGCTCACCCTGATTATCTGGGGACCCAGCCATCTGGCCCTGGGATGGGTGGGGCCATCCACGAGCTGTCCCTGGGGCTCAGGCCTGTGATGGGGAGGGCACTGGGGAGGGTGTCCACAGGCCTGACAGGGCCTCCCCCTGGGGCTGCCCTCTGGACTGGCCTCTTTGTTTCCTTGCCCTGTTCTTCAGGAGCCCCCGGCCCAAGCCATGTGGGCACTGTGGGATAGGCAGGCTGGTCACTCACCAATCGCAGTGCACATTCCGACCACTTATTTACTGTGGGACCAATTAGATGAACTCACCCTCAAGCCAGGAGTGAGAGAGGAAGCCTAGCCCGGGCCAGCTTTCCTCTGGCTGGGTGACATGGGCAAATTAGGGCTATGATGGATGGCTCTGCAGCACCAGTGACAAAGGAAGTGTTGTAAACTCTGAGTAAAACGCGGGGGTGGGGGGGGGGCGGGGTGGCATGAGGGGGCCAACCCTAGGGGCACCTCCCCCTTCATTTTATACAGAGTGGAAATGGAGCAAGGGACTGGCCTAGGGTCACAGGGGTGACAGAGGAAGGATTCAAATCCAGAACATCTGACTTCCCCATCAGGAGAGCTCCTTGAGGGCAGGCTTTGTGGTTTGCCTTCCTTTCTAGCACAGAGCCCTCCTGTGATAAATGCTTGTTGACAGACAGACTGCCTGGAACCCTGTCATTCTTTCCATCCAAGCTGCTCTCTCCACGTGGATGAGGAAGCTAAATTGAAATGCAGTCTGACCCTAGGGTAGTGAACCTGGACTTAAGTGAGGAAGACCTGGACCCTATCTCAGATGCTAGCTGTGTGACCCTGCCCAAGTCACCTAACCTCTCGGCCTCAGTTCCTCATCTGTAAAATGAGGGGGTTAGATGAGCCCCTTCCAGCTTCACAGGCCTCTTTGCTCAGCCTCCCTTGGATCCCCGCTTCCCTCCAGGGGCTACCCCTCTGTTCTTTTCTTCTGTTTAGTAGCAATGATAACAGCCGCAGACAGCATGGTATAGATGCAGCATGGGGAGCCATCTTTGTCAGGAGTCAGGAAGCTCTGGCTTCAAATCCTGCTTCTGACCCCCTCTGGCCCTGCGTCCAGCCAAGAACCTACTCCCACTCCCCACTCCCAATGCTGATGCAATCACAAGTTAGAGCAAAAAAGAAGTCAGCCAGAAGGCATGTATCAAGCTCCTTCTGTGTTAAAGTACCTACCAGAGAAATCACAGGGTAAACTTTTAAAAGCAAAACAAAACTGTTTGTTAGACACTATGCCATGCCCTTGAAGGTCCTAGCATACTGAAGATATAGAATATGTAAATGTATATACATGATTATCTGATGAGAGAGACAGCGCTAACAATAAACAACTAGGGAGAAAGATTGCTAGGTGGATATATGGATGGGTAGATAGATGAGCAGATGGATGGATAGCTAGACAGATAGATAGAGAGACAGATAGATAGATGGACAGATGGGTGGATGTATACATAAATGGAGAGATAGATGAACAGTCAGATGGATGGATGGATGGATAGATAGATAAATAGATAAGTAGATAGATGAACAGATAGATGGACAGATAAATAAATGGATAGATAGATGAATAGACAGACATGGATGGATGGATGGACAAATAGGTAGATGGACAAATCTAATTGTTGTCCAAGAGACTTTGAGGCAGTAGGCATATGGGTGTGTCCAAAGCCCAAAGACAGAAGAGGAGAGAGAGAAACTATGGTACATATGGAGTATCTTCTCCAACCCTCTCATGCCTATTCCCGTATTCCACTCTCCCTCTCAGTGTGGTATACTGACCATTCAGAAGACCTGGGCTTCTTGTGTGATTGTAGTATGGCAGAAAGAGCCTTATTCCAGGGAAGGCCCAGATTCTAGCCTTTTTGGGTAACCTTGGGCAAGTTACTTCCCCCAGCCTTATTTTCCCTATCTGTAAAATGGGGTTAATAATACTTTCATATCAGACTTTAATGTCAAGTCCTCTGACTAAATATAGCATTCTTTTTGTATCTTCCTCCTCAAAATGCTATGTGAAACCACTTTGAAAACTGGAGCACTCTATCTTAGTGTGAATTACCGCTCAGTCCCAGTTGACTAGATGTGCAGGTTCAGTTGAGACCAGTACTGAGTGGGCAGGTGTCCCCAAAGATGTCCCTGGTAATTTCACTCTAGCCTTTCCCTGTAGACACTGAAGTTCTTTGCCTTGTGCATAAATGACCATAACCAAAGCTTCAGTTGGCACTACAGTAGCTCAGGTATCCCATGCCATTTACCAGGTTGGGCATAGAGACATGGAGGACAGAGCAAGCCATGAAAACTCACTGCCCTACCCACACCAAGGTACTTTTCATGGGATGAGGAAAGAAATGGAAGTTGGGGGACTTTGTATTTCCACAGCTGGGGGCCTCAGCCTGGAGGGCTTTGAACAAAGGAAGGGAACAGTATCTTTCACCTTCTTCCACCAACCTTTCAACCTTTCACTTTCCTTAGAGATCACTTTCAGGCAGTCCCATTCTGACACTCCTTAAAAACAAAAATACTTAAGTCAGTCAGTAAGTCAGACATTTATGAAGCACTTACTATGTGCAAAACAGTGTACTAAACTCTGGGAATTCAAAGAAAAGCAAAATATTTTACTTCCATTTTCTCCATCAAGTAGAATGATTTTCTATCTGGAAAGGGTACAAAGTATAGGATATGAGGGCAGGTATGTGGCTTGATAGAGAGAACACTGGCTCTGGAGACAGGTAGATCTGAGTTCAAACCCCACCTCAGAGACTTCTTAGCTGTGTGACCCTGAGCAAGTCACTTAACCCAGTTTGCCTCAGTTTCCTCATCTGCAAAATGATCTGGAAAAGGAAATGGCAAATCATTATCTTTGCTGAGAAAACTCTAAATGGGGTCACAGAGAGTTGGACATGACTGAAAGGAGTAGGATAAACCTGGCTTTGAGGGAATTGAGCAGTGCTGTCATTGAAAGATAGCACCTGGTGTGTAATTGTTTTAAAGAAGATGAAGACTACAGACCCAGAAGTGTCCCATTCCAGGGTCCTGGAAGAACTTGACGGTGTGATCACAGAACTGCTAACAGTATATTGAAAAGTCTCTAACAAGAGCAACGGTTTGGAACCTGCAGGGAGATTGGAAAAGAGCTTCCTGTTTTCAAAAGTATAGAAGGGGTGGAGGTCTGGAGGCGAATGAGTTTGATTTTACTCCCTGGGGGAAAAAATTGAAAACAGATTGATGATTAAGCAGGTGGTTCAGGAGAACTTTGAAAGCAACTCAGTGATCATTAGAAACTAGTAATCAGCTCAAAAAAACATGTCATGTCAAATTAGCCCAGTTCAGTTGTTTTTCACTTGTATCTGACTCTTTGTGAACCGTTTGGGGTTTTCTTGGCAAAGATACTGGAGCGGCTGGCCATTTCCTTCTCCAACTCGTTTTTCAGATGAGCAAACTGAGGCAAACAGGGTTAAGTGACTTGCCTAGTAAGCTAGTAAGTGTCCGAGGCTGGATTTGAACTCCGATCCTCCTGACTCCTGGCCCCCTGGCACTCTATCCACTATGCCAGCTAGCTGCTGGATAAATCCAATTAACACCAGTGCCTTAAAACAAACAAACAGTTAGGGATCATAGATTGATACACAGATAGAATATGCCTTGATTCAATAAGGTTTATGATAAAATCACTTGGGATATTCTTGTGGACAAGGTAGAAAAATGTGAACTGAATGGTAATCATACAGTTAAGTGATTGATAAATGGGTTATTGTCAACTCGAAAGTCTCCGAGGGAATGACGTAGGGTTCTGTCCTTTTCTTTGATTGTTCAACTTTTTCATCAATGCCCTGGACAAAGGCAGACCTACTGAATTTGTAGATGATCGGAAAAGAATAACCTATCTGCTAGTGACAAGCCTGAGGCATTTCCTGGCTCTGGAGTCAGAAGACCTGGGTTCCATTGTCACCTTTGATGCTTACTCCTGGTGAGATCTTGGCCAAGTTACCTCTCACATCTCTGAGTCTCAGTTTTTTTAATCTATAAAATGAAGTTAGTTGGATTAGAAGGCCTCCAAGGTTCTTTCCAGCTTCTAGATGTAGGATCTTTGGGGGGGGGGGGTGTTGTTAAATGATTTGCCCAGGCTCACACAGCTAATAAGTGTCCAAGGCTGGGTTTGAACTCAGACTTTATCTGATGCTTTATCTACTATGCCACATCGCTGTCCCTACACGCAGGATCTTTTAATCTTTTGAACTCAAATTATTTTGACAGGCTGGAATGTCAGCAGAAGGACTATTATAAGTCTTGAATTGGGGGTTCAAAAAGAAAGTCATTTACACAAGAAGATGCGTGGAAAAGACCTGGTCTCCCACCGGTTCATTTGAAGGAGACTAGGCTTTCTTAGTTGTTGACTAGAAGCTCTGGAGAGCCAAGAGTGTGCTCTGGCTACTTCAACCTTCTTCAATCTCAGGGTGTTCCTAGAAGCCCAGTAGCCACCCTGTGGAGGCCATATTGGATCAGTCAGACCTCAGGCCTCATCCTTAAGTTGGTGCATCACTTCTTTAAAGAAAAATGAGCACCAGTGGAGCAACCTCCACTTGTTTAATGACTATTTCTAGTAAAGTCAATGAATTCCAACAAATAAAATACGATCTTTTTTTTTTCTTTTTCTCCCATGTCTATAGAGACCCATCTGGCCACTTTTCCTTTCCCCCTCTCTCCAACTAGAGTAGAAGTGACCCCTTATAACAAATGTATATATAATCAGACAAAAGAAGAAGAAAAAAGAGCCTCCCCCATAGGGAGTGGGCAGGGGGGGCAGGGCTTTTCAGAGCTCCTACTCTCTGGAATGGCTCCTGTCTGCCAGAAGAAATTTCCCTAGGAAGCCAGGCCCTGAGACACAGTTTCCAAGGGCTCAGGTCCCTGCTAATCCTTCCCTGCCCCCACATGAAAAATAAATGTGCCCCATGAGCTAGTAACCTCCCAGGACTCTGGGCACATGTCCATCTGCCCCCTGGGGGGGTCTAGTTCTGGGAACTCTTACATAGCTTACATTGAGGGTCATAGGACTAAAAGCTGGAAAGGGGTCCAAGAGATTATTTGGCCCTCTGACTCCTAACCTTGTCCTTTTATCGGTAGCTATGCATTCTCACTATTGGGCCACACTGCCTCCACTTGAATGAATGTACGTTTTGGAGCAGTGGAAAGGGTGCTGAACTTTCCTATTGATCGAGGAGTCCCGAGTTCAAAACCAGGCTTCAAAACTTATTATCTGTGTGACCTTGGGCAAGTCACTTTGCCTCTGGGACTCAGCTTTCTCATCTGTAAAATGAAAAGTGGGTTTCAGTGAACTATGAGGTCCCTTCCAGTTCAGATATGTGATGCTATCTGAGTATAAGGGAAGTAAAAAGAGGCTCAAAGTCTTGGGACTCTCTGATTTAGGAGAGATAGTTTGGTAACTATAGGATCATATATGCATCTTAGAGGCATTTGAGTCAGTCCCCTTATTTTTACAGATAAGGAAACTGAGGCCCAGAGCAATTAAATGATTTACCCAAGGTAAATGTTGGAGGTAGGGTCAGAAGCCAGATCTTCCCAATTCAACACCTTCACTCTTGAAGTCCTGTTCAGTTAAACAGATGCCTCAAAAGGGGGAAGGGTTATGCTTTTGTCAGCCCTTCCTCCTCTTCACCCCATCCTCTTTGGGTGTACCAAATTGGACTTTTTCACGTTCACATCTCAGCCTACGTCTTCCATGTACATCCTCACCATCTTTGCCTTTTGGACACCTACTCAGCCTTTAAAACTCAGCTGAAAGTCTTTCTTGATCCCTGATTTGGGTTATAATCTCTCCACCTCCTTCAATGGTACTCTTCTGCCTCCCCAAAGCATTTTTTTTCTGTGTTTTTGTGTCCTATTGATTGATTATAGTTATCTATGGATGCAAGCTATCTTCTGCTTCCCTAGCACCAAGCACTGTGACCTATACACAATGGGGATAGGGAAAGGACTAGACTGGGGTTTTCAGTGGTAGAATCCACCAATGAACAAACTCCCTCTACCCATCCAGACTGACACCTTCTCTGTAGTTATGGTCTTAAAGAGTTGTCCGGAACATTGAGAGATTCAGTGACTTCCTTATCCAGGGTCACACAGCCTATTTACTTCAGAGGCTGGATTTGAACCCATGACTTCCTGATTGCTAGGCCAGCTCTCTATCGGCTACATAACCCTGTCTCTGCATACACAGTAGGAGGAGAAGGGAATGAACATTTAGAAAGCCCCTACTGCATTCTGGGCAATTCACTTGGTTCTGAGAGTTCATCTACAAAGGGGAAATGGTCCCTGCCCTCAAAGATCTTCCATTCTATGGGTAGATACAAAATAAATGCCAGGTAAATTTGGTGGGGGAGGGAGCTGGGGTGATGGGGAAGGGATCAGGAAAGATGTAGAAGGTAATGCTGCAGCAGAACCTTAAAAATATCAAGAGATTCTAAGAGGAGGATTAAATGAGGAGGAAGGATGTTGGAGGCTTGGAGGACAGCCATTGCAAAGATTCAGAGATGGGAATTCAAGCATAGTGTTTAAGGAACAGAAGGAAGGCCAGTCTGGTGGGCAAGAGAGGGTGTGAAGGGGGGCAGTGGGTAAACAAGGTATTATAAAGGCAGTAAAGTGGAAGAGAAAGAGTGGGGGATTGGGGAGGCCCAGAAGACCCAGGTTTTAGTCCTGGCTTTGTGGCCAATTCACTGTGTGACCCGGAGCAGTTCCCGACTTCTCTCCAGTCCTGGATCTTCGTACAACGTGTGGGGCTTTGGACTAGGTGATTTCTAAGCTCTCTTCTTGCTTCAGAATCCATTGACCCAATTCCATAATCAGGCTGAAAAGACTTGGGCCTCTCCCCTCCGGCCCCCCCACAGAGCAGACAGGGCCCTGAGCGGGAAGGCTGTGCTCCTTTCTGCATAACCCTTTTCATCTAATCCTACCCCCTCCAACTTCTGCCTGAATGACTCACATCCTTGCCCTGACCCCATTCTTCCCTCTGGCTTTCATCGGAGACCCAGATTTGGAGGATTACAAGGTGGGCAGGGTCAGTGGGAAAGGACATTGGCTTGGGTGTCAAGACTCACAGGCCCCTCATTGCCTGGGAACAGTCAGATTCCAAATGGATGGAAGAAAGAACTCCCTTTCCCTCCCTTTCCCTCTTTCTCACTTTTTTCCTCCATCCCCCCTCATTTTCTGCCCCTTCTCTTCCTTTCTTTCTCTCCCTCTTCCTCTCTCTCTCACTTTTCACCCCCTGCTTCTCCCTCCCTCTTTTTCTTCTTCTTTCCCACCCTTTCCCTCCCTCCCTCCTTTTCTGTCCCTCCCTCTTCCTTTCTTGCTTTCCCTCTCACTCTCTCTTCCAGACAACTTCTCTTAGATGTCCCAGTCTATGAAGTCTGTCCATAGTGGGGGAGTGAGAACAAACAAATACCGAATTATCTTCTGAGCATAACAATGGATGTGATTTCTCTTTTCTGGCATTTGATGACATCGCCATTTGCCAACAGCTGTTTGTCTGAAGGCAAGGGCTTTAGCTGCTGTTTCTCCTTTCATATGTGACACTGTTCACTGGAGATCTTGGATCACAAGAACAGCTTGAATTTCTAGGGCACTTTACGGCTTACAAATTACTCCCCTTCTCTCAGTCTGGTGGTAAATATTCTTTTCCCCCATTTTGACGATAATAGTTAAGGAAGGTTGTAATTGAGGTTTTGAGGCAGGGATCGTGGTACAGTGGGAAAAGCGTTGGATTTGGGGTCAGAGGCTACAGACTGTAGGACCTTAAAGAAGCCTTCATCTCTCTGGGCCTCGGTTTCCTTATCTGTAAAATGACAGGTTGGAATAGATAGCCTCTGAGGACCATTTCAAATTTAGATTTTATGATCCTATGATTAGATGATTCCCCCCCCCCTTCCAGTTCCCTCTCAAAATCCAGGGAAGTCACACAAGAAGTAAGTGGCAGGCCTTCGGTCCATGGGATTTAGGGTTGAAACTTTCTAGATCATCTCATCTACTCCTCTTGTTGTACGGTTAAAGAAACAGAGACCCAGAGAGGGCAAGTCACTTGCCTCAGGTCACAAAGCTCGTAAGGGGCAGAATAGAGATTTGAACTCAGGGCTTTTGACTTCAGATGTAATGCTTTTCCTACTATGTCACGCTCCCTCAGGTTTCCTTTGTACATTTCTGGTCTGTTCCAGTGTTTGTATTCATCAAGTTTTAGGGGAATTTGAACTTAGGGGAAGCTTTTTTCCCTCATTCTTCTATTCAGAACCCCTCCTGCCTGTTTTCCCTTTCATATGGATGGATATGCCTAATTGAGAGAGACATAGGGAGGGAGAGAGAGACAGAGGGAGACAGAAAAGAGATAGAGAAGGAGAAAGAAAGAGACAGAGAGAGGGAGACAGAGTCAGAGCCACAGATAGACAAATAGGGAAGTGGGGGAGAGGGAGGTTGAGAGAGAGAGAGAGAGAGAGAGAGAGAGAGAGAGAGAGAGAGAGAGAAAGGGAGAGAGAGAGAGACGTGCTAAGGAGTTCCCACTCTGAAAACAACGAACGTAACAAACCACAGGATACACACAGTGATTAACTAACACAAGTGATCCAAGAAATACAGACATCCTTAGTGAAATACACACCCACCGCTTTGAAATGTACACGATCCCCAGTTTCAGAGCCACACACGCAAGTCAAGCCAGAGCACCCAAGATTTAACCGATACAGTTTTAAAAGGATACAAAAACACACATGGAAGCAAATCAGCCCTCCACAGCATTGTTCCATCTGCCTCCAGAGCCTTTGCTTCCCATTTCCTCATTCCCCTCCCCTCAGCCTATGACCCCTTTTAGAAACCTAGAAACCAAAGAAACTTAGAGGTCATCTCATTCAGGACCCTCATTTCACAAAGTAGAGAACTATGGTCTGTGGGAATTTGGTTTGCCTAAAGTCACTCCCATTTGGTTTTATGCCTTTCTAATGAATTTATCCTGTAATAGTGCATGTTAGCTACACTGAGCAGCAAGGAGACCTAGAGCCAAGTTCCACTTCTGACTCAAGTTTTGTGTGACTCTGGGCAAGTCACTTAAAACCTCTTGGTGAGCCAAGAGACTCTCTAAGACTAATCTAATGTAAAGATGGGTTGCTCTCAATTGGCAGAGTTGCGTTAGCGTTACTTGGGTTTCTCTGTGAGGGCTGGGACTGTGTCTTCATCTAGACTATATATCTCCTCTGACATACCTTGTCTAAACTTTGTAGCCCCCCCCAACACAAGTGTGATTTTGTAGGTGTAGGGAATTCTCTGTATGGGCAATCTCTTCACCGATCTGCAACTTAAGTCTTAAAGGGTTGCCTGGGTCACTGAGTGATGTGACCAACAGGATTTGAACCTGTGCCTTCCTGACTCCTTACTGTCTGCTTGCTCTGCCCATAGGGAATACCTCCTCTTTCTTCATATCTGTATGGATGTCCTGGAGACACCCCAAATTCAGTCTGTCAAAGAAGGACCTCATTATCTCCCCCCTCAAACTTCCCCATTTCTCTTGAGGGCATTACTTTCTTAAATTCTCTGGGTCTTGGTGTCCTGTCTGTAAAAGGAGAGGACTGGATCTGATTTTTGCATTCCCTTCAAACTCTAAATCTATATATGCTTAGCACAATGCCTGGTATATGGTAAGTGATTAATAAATTTTCTCTCCCTCATTCTGTCTCTTCTCCTCCCTCCTCCTCTCCCTTCCCACTTTCCCTTTCCCAGTCTCTGTCCCTCTCCCTCCATCTCACCATCTAGGCTCTGATTCTTCCAGACATCCAGGTTGGCTTCATTCTTTCCCTTTTCCTCCCCCTGCCCAAGTCCCATAATGGAGCAGTTGCCAGGTCCTCCAGTAGATTGTAGATGGCTTGAAAGCAGGGCTTTTTGCTTCTGCCTCTTCATTTCTAATAGAGAATGAGTAAACAATAAAAGCTTATGGCATTGAATCGGGTGAATGGAACTGAAGTAAGCAGACCTGGTGTGAGAATCCAGTTTTTCTGACCCCAGCCCAGTGGTCTTTTCCCATATACCCCTCTGACTTTCCTTTCCAGGCCACCCCTCACCCCAGTTCCCCCCTTATAAGCACTTCCTCTATTATCCGAACTCTGCTGGGCTGCCCCAACGTTGAGGCCACTGGAGCTCACCCCCCCCAAACTTCCCTTCCCCCCCCCCCCAGCAGCTCTTTCCCCTCTGGGATGCACTATAGAGAAACACACATGCTTTGATGAAAAACGTTCACCCCAGAGCATGGGGGGGACCCCACCAGAGTTGGAACCATCCCTGACTCCAGTTTGGGGGGGAAAGAGGAGGGAGACAATAGGGGGGGTGTCTTAACGCCCCCAGCAAAACCCTCCCCATTCCCCCCAGCAGCCCTGCTAGAAGCGGCCTCGCATCTGGCTGCAGCTGGGGCGCCGGCCTGCTTCTCATTTGGGCCCCTTTTGGTTTCGATTAGTTGTTCTGTAGTCAGTAACGCTGTTGAGTACATGGGAGCCGAGATGGAGCAGAGAGTTTTTTCCCCCCTCTCCCTCCCCCTGCCCTCCGCCTCTCTCCCCCTCCCACCCCCCCTCCTGGCAGTCGCAGACTCCAGATGTTCAGAACGCTGGTTGGGAAGTTCTCCTGGCGCCACTGAGGGCAGAGGGCAGGGGAAAGGCACGCGAGCTGGAACCAAAAGGACTCAGTCACTGAAGGATTTGGCCGCCTGCCCTGGCCCTCTGCTGGCACATTCCCCAGCTCTCCCCTGGCCATCTGTTCCCCCAAAAACACTTTCAGAGCCTCATCATCACTCAGGATACAACACTGAGAGCAGCTGTTTTTGAGGCAGGAGGAAAAACCATGCAAAAGGTCCTTTGTGAGAGAGGAAACTTGGTTCTGAATAGCCGCTGCACAGCCAGAGCGCCGCCGCCGTCAGCGCGGGGGGACGGCGGGGCTGGGGGCCGGCGGGGGCTGGGGGCCGGGGTCCCCACGACTTCTCCACCCCAGCTTTTTTTTTTTTTTTATTAATGTTATAGCCTCTCTCTGCTCCACCTTAGCACGGGTTTTTCTCCAGGTGTGTTTAAAGGCCTTCTTTAGTGCTCCCTTTGGCCTTTGGTTCCCTTGGACACTCGCTCGGGCTGGGGACGGTGGGAAGGGGATGGAGTCCAGTCTGGAGGAGGAGCAGATGAGGCGGCGCCACTGGGGAGGGCCGAGTGTGGAGGGAGCCTGATTGATTTTTAGATTTGAAAAAAGAACGACACGGCAGCAGAAAGTAATTATATCCGTCACCCTAAATAAACCCAGAGCATAAAGCTGTTACAGTGCAGAAGGGGTGGGGAGAGGCAGGGAGGGACTCCAGGGGAGAATGATATAGAGACCTTGTCAGGTCATCAGAAAGCCGGCTGAGCCCAACTTCTCGTTAATAACCGCCCCACCCCCATCTACCCACCGGTGGTGTGGGCAGCTTAGTTTAGCCTATTGGATCATACCACGGTGTGCAGTCTTTCTTGAGACTTGGCTAATGGGAGAGCCCTCTGAGGTATGTTTGTTGGCGTGAGGAATCGGGGTGCTCTGCGGAGCGTTTGTCGACTTCTTTATCCAGTGCAGCCTCTTTGGGGTGAAGTCTGCTGCCTGGGAGAGTGACTGGAAGGTCAGAGGGGATGAAGGAACAGAGCACAGAAAGAGTAATTGAGGCAACGGCCCAACTTCAATTCCCTCCTCCCCCACCTCACCCCAATACTCCAGAGCTGTCTAGAGTACAGTTAACCCCTAGGGTCGTGTTGTCCTTTCCCCACCTTATTTAACATCTGAAATGGACAGAAATTCCTTTCTGGAGCTGGAATTTCTTCTGTGTGTGATGTCTGACGGTGAGAAGGATCTCAGGCCCCCTGAGGCTCAGGGTGCAGGGGGAAGGGAGGAAGGAAGGAATGTTTTCATGTGTCAGATAATGACAGGAGACCCTGAATGTCACATGGAGTTTTTCTGTTTTCCTCTTTCAGTCCTTCCTCTTCCCTACCTTTTCTCTGGATCCCCTCCCCTCCCTCCCTCCATTACAAGGCAGCCACTCCACTCCAGCAGTGGAAAAAGTCGATCATAAAGTTTGCTGGTGGGTGGTCAGCTTTTTACAGCCCAAAGCATGGGGATTTGGAGGACCTATTTGCATTTCATCTGTACTTTGCTCAGCCTCCAACACTTCATTTTTCCTTCTTTCCTCTCCTCTGTTTTGCTTTTGGGTTGCAGTTGGAATGAGCAGCAGCCCAAGAAAGGCTAAATATTTACAATTATCCAAATATCAGGGACATCCATCTCATCTGTCCAAAGTGCCTGGGTTCCCCTACAGTATCTGGACAAGTGTTCCTTACACAGGCTCCCTCTCCTGGGGGGAGGGGTGGATCGGACCAGTGTGGGGAGCTGAGTTCGAGAGGTGTCCCAGTCAGATGACATCTAGAGTATTGAATTCAGTGCTGAGAGTCTGAACTAAGGAAGGACGTTGAGAAACTGGAAAATTTCCAGAGATAGGCAACCATTGCATCCTCCACATGGCGGCCAAGGGCTACTCTGACCAAGTCACTCCACGAGAGTTGGCATGTGAGCTCCTGGAGAGCAGGGGCTGTTTTTTGTTTTGAGTTTGTATCTCCAGCACTTAGTGCAGGGTCGGGCAAATAGTAAGTGCTTAATAAGTGCTTGTTGACTGTTATTTCTAGGATCCAGTACAAGCATTGCATCACCTCTCAGTGCTCTAGACAATTCTCTGACTGAACATTGCTGAAAAAGTGCCCACCTGCATTTGTACAGGGAACTTACTCACCCCACAGCTCCTGACACAGGAGCCTCTCAGATATGGGCTCTTCTGTTATCTAGGGACCACTAGGGGACACCATGGTGCACAGAGCCCTGGGCCTGCAGTCAGAAGACTTTCCAAGTTCAAATCTAGCCTCAGATACTTATTAGCTGTGTAATGCTGGGTAAGTCCCTTCACCCGGTGTGCCTCAGTTTCCTCACCTGTAAAATGAGCTGGAGAAGGAAACAGCAAACCACTTCACTATCTCTGCAAAGAAACACCTACACACACACACATACATATGCTGCCTTCCCCTTATAGAATGTGAGGACAGAAGCTGTTTCATTTCTATCCTTGCAGCCTTGTTGCTGGCCCTTGAAATGCTTGTTTGTTTGAACCAGGAGGGTTCATTTTATATGAGAAGAGGGTGAAGACAATGGAGACTTTTAGGCTGAGAAAGAAAAGATTCATGAAACAGTGATAACTGTCTTCAAGTACTGGAAAGGAATAAGCTGTATGTATAAGAAGTATTAGCTTTGTTCAGCTTGGCCCTAGAAGGGAGGTGGAAATTGCAGAGAGGCAGAGTTAAAAGTGACTTGCCCAGGGTCACACAGCTAGTCAGGCCAGATTTGAACTCAGGAAGATGAGGCTTCCAGATTCCAGACATGGTACTCTATCTATAGATGCTTTTGAAGTCGGGGGGGGGGGGGGGGCGGCGCAAATTCAAATCTACTTCACACATTAAGCTGTGTGATCTTGGGCAAGTCTGTCAGTTTCCTCAACTCTAAAATGGGGACCATAATAGCACCTGCCTTCCAGGTTTGTTGTGAAGATCCAGTTATTTGTAAAGTGCTTAGCACAGTGTTCAGCAAATAGGGGGCACTAAATAAATGTTTCCTTTTCTCCTCTCTCCTTCCCTTTTCCCTCCCTCCCTTCTTTTCTTCCTTTCTTCTTTCCTTCTTGAAGAACCTGGACCCAGGTTCTTTTCTCTCACTCATTGGCTCCTCATGCTCCCTCTCAGTATCCTTTGGGAAAATCACTTGGTGTAGGTTTAGTAGGAAGTCCCAAAAGAGTGTTGAAAGGCCCTAAATCTACAACACAGATCTGGTATAGGATAGCTATTTGTTTTTTCTGGTATCAAAGAAATGCTTAGAGTACAAAACAGTCACAAACTTGCATTGACCAATACATGAAGTAACTTAAAACTGTTCTTAAAAAGTTTCCCTGGAGACTGATATTAAGACATTAGAACATAAAGTAGTTTGCAGGATGCTAAACGACCATTTCACCCTCAACTCAGCTCAGCACAATCTCTCTCAGGTTTGGTGTCTTGTGCCAAGCCGTGCCAGGGGCTGGGTACTCCCCTCTGTTGGTGATTGCCTTCTCCTCCAAGAAGCATTATAATAGCCATGGGGAACATCTCCCAGAGTGCAGCTGGCACTGACTGAGTGAGCAAATAGCTCCTGACCTGTTGTACTCACCTGGCTACCTCCAAGGCTAGAAACACCCATCCCCAAGATTACTTTTAGCCACCTTTGCTCAGGGAAAGATATACCTGTTTATCTATGAACAGGTCACATATGTGACCTGTATCACATGTGAACAGTGATCATTTACATTCTACCCATCAAGAGAAGTGTATGTGTGTGCTTGGTGGGGAAAGGGGGAAGGGAGAGAAGACACGTGTTCTAGAAATAAAAAAGAAGAGGGACAGTTTCTATAGTGCTATAGTTTTGCTCACATCCCTCCCTTCCCCCCATCACCAAGATGTAACCCAGGGTACACCCAGAGTTTGCTCTATTATCCCAAATCACCACTTTAACAAAAATGGCCCAGGCTCCAGTAAAGGGGGTCAGGGGCTCACCTGGTCATCTCCCTTATATTATTGTCTGAGGCAGTTAAGTGAGCAGTGGATAGAGTGCTAGGGCTGGAGTCAGGAAGACTCATTTTCCTGAGTTCAAATCCGACCTCAGACACTTATTAGTTGTGTGACCCTGGGCAGATTAGAATTTGAAAGTTAGGCAAGGCCAGCTATAACAGGGGGTTTTAATCTTTTTGGATGTGTCCCAATCCCCTTTTCATTCTGTTGAAATCTATGGACTCCTCGGGATGTTTCCAAATACATAAATAAATAGAATTAGAAAGATAGCCAATTACAATACATAGTTAACAAAGAATATATTTTTTTAAAGTTCATGGACCCCAATTTAAAAATCACTGTGCTACATTTCTTGCCTTCTCTATGGGTAGGGAATAAGTGGGAGGGAGAGAATTTGGAAGTTGACATTTTTTTAAATGTGAAAAATATATATGTGTGCGTGTAAAAGAATCACTGTGTTAGAAGAAGGTCCAGTAGTCTCAAGAAGAAGTGATATCCAAGGAGAAAGTAAAACCTATAAAGAAGATACGAGAACTTAAAAAAGTTAGCAATCATGGACCATTCAGTATAATATTAATATTAATAACAGACATTTTAATAGAATTTTAAGGTTTGCCAAGAGCTTTTTTTACATATGTTATCTCATTTGGTACTCACAATGATGCAGGGAGGTAGGTGCCATGATTATTCCCATTTTACAGATGGGGAAACTGAGGCTGAGAGCCGTTACTTGCCTTGCCTAGGGTCACCTAGCTAACGCCCAGCGCTGTATATACTGCGCCCTCTAGCTGTTGATTTGTTAGTTCTGAGTGTAATCGGTGAAATTCCTCATTTGGGTTCTTTCTGCCTTATAGAAGATTAAATTCCATTCAAGGCTTCTATTTAAGAACGCCTGACGGTAGGCACTGTGTCTTTCGAAGGATCTCTATCTGCAGAGGTTAATTTTTTTTTAAAAGGTTAGCTGATGAAAAGTTGAAAAAAGGGAGGCAGCTAGCTTCTTAGTCCCTGTCTCCCTGTCTCCCTGTCCCCCTGTCCGGGTTCTCCGCAGGGAGTGGACAGCGCTTCTCCCCGCCGGGCGTCAGGTAGAGTGTGAGCAAACGTGTGTCCCAGTCGGTCGGGCCGTGCAGGTGTTGCTTTTCAAGGAACTCTCCTATTACAGATGCAGTCATCTGGAAAGCATCAAAGGGTTGGACACAGGTGGGAAGCCTTACAGAGCTAGTCCCCTGGGCGGCGGGAGATCTCCGGAGCCATGGACCCAGGGACTCAGCTCTGACTCAGAGGGAGCAGGAAGGAGCCTCCCTCCGCGGGGAAAGACCCTTGTCCCACACAGATGCCCCCGGCTCAGCAAGGGGGCCAGCCGAGGCTGCCTGGGGTCTCCTGCCCCAGATCCATCCTGTATCCCAGCTGCTTTCTCCAAAGCTACCCCCAAGCTCGCTCCCTGACACGGGTCAGGCTGCTTTCAGAGCTGTTGTAGGGGGACAGGAATCCTGATAAGGCGGCTGATGGAGGGCGGGAGTGCCAGGCTTGGAATCAGGACAACTGCAGGCTGGGAAGCTCTATGACTCAGTCAGACTCAGTCACGATCTTGGTTAGTTTTATGGAACTACTTTTCTTCCCTTTCTCCTTCCCTCCTTCTTTCTATCCTCTCCTCCCTCCCTTTCTCCTTCCCTCCTCCCTTCTCTTCCTTCCTTTTTTCCTTCCTTCTATCCTTTCTATCCTCTCCTCCCTTCCTCCTTCCCTCTTTCTATCCTCTCCTCCTTCCCACTCTCCTCCCTTCTTTTTCTCTTTCTTTCTCTCCTTCCTTTCCTCCCTCTTTCCTTCCCTACTTTTCCTCTTTCTCTTCTCCCCTCCTTCCTTCTTCAAACCTCCCTCCCTTCTTTCTTGCTTTCTTTCTCTCTCCCTCTCTTTCTTCTTCCCTCTTATCTCTTGTTCCCTTTCTTTCTTTCTAGACTATATGTGTAAGTGAAAGTGCTAACAAAAGATAGCATTTTTTAAAAATCCTTCTTCCAGCACTACCTATCTACACGATAGACCCTGGTCAAGACATTTTAACCTCTTTGTGTCTCAGTTTCCTCATCTGTAAAATGGGTATAATGATACTGTAGCTCTACCTTTAAGCTGCCGTGGCTTCCTTCAGTACTCAGTTTTATCTCACTTTCTGCAGGAGGGCTTTCTTGGATTCCCTAGCTGCTAGTGCCTTCCTGTAGGCAATATTGATAATATTAATACATGAAAAATGGGTATCAATAATTAGCTGAGACTAAAAAGAATTTTATCACGGGGGGAAGACAGGCCATGGAGTGAAATGAAGGGGATTCCATATGGAAATGAGAGGGAATCTATGACTCTGGAAAGTGTTTGGAAGAAATAATAACTATTGACAACAACCCATGTTTCTTTACTTCTCTAAGGTTTATAAAGGTTTTTCCTCATAACAAGCAGATGAGGTAAGCCGTAAGGTATGGTTTGTTTCTAAATTATTTACAGATGTGGAAACTGAGGCTTAGAGAAGTGATAGGACTTTTTCATGGTTTTTGTGACTAGGAAACAGCAAAGTTGGATTGGAACCCAGGTCTCTAGATTCACAGTCCTATATTTCGTTTCCAACCTCCAGGCTTTTGCATAGGCAGTAACCCCAGGCCTGGAATGTGCTCCTTCCTCACCTCTGCCTTTGGAAATCTCTAACTTCCTTAAAGGCTCCAATCAAGTGTCCTACAAAAAAAAAAGGCATTTCCTGATTTACCCAGTTGCTAGTGCCATCCTCCATCCAATTAATATGTACTCATTTTGCATTTACTTCCCTGTTTCTATGTTGCTCCTTCTCAGCACTGTGTAAGCTCCTTAATCAATGGCCGTGTGTTTCTTAAGCATCTTCAATGAGCTGGTCATCATGCTGGGCTCTTGGGGTACAAAGACAAAAATAAAAGAATGCCTGACTTCAAGGAGTCCACATTCTACTGATGAACCCAGAAGCTTGACCCTACAGGTCATAGGCAGCCACAGCAGACTAAGTGGGGGAAAGGGAATGAGGTTGGAGTAGAGGGGTGATACATACTTTAGGATCACTTTTGGTATGGAAAATTACTTAGCAACAGGAGAGACTTGAGGCACTTTCAAAAACCAATAACGATACTTTCACAATAGTCGGGACAAGAAGCACTAAGGACCTGTTCCCCTTTGTCTTTGGATGCCCAGGGTCTGCCATAGGGTCAGGCAATTCTTAAGGACTTAATAAATGTCCTGAATGAAATCAATGCCAAAGGCTAGGTGAGATGCGAAGGGGGCAGAGGACAGCTTTTGAGCCAGCACCCAGAGCATCCTCATAGCGGGAGATTTCCAATTATATCTTGAGGGTCAGCCTTGTGCCACCCCTGCAGGATGGCAGGAAGGCTGGGAACACCATGTGCTTGCCTCTGCGTCTAAGTAGGTGCTGCCTAACCCAAGTCCCTTCTCAGCATCTATGTATGTCTCTCCCTGCCCTTTTGTAGGAAGCCTTTGTTAATTCTGAGGTAGTGACGCTCACGCTAAAAAAATTTAACCATTAGCCCACAAGAGCCAGGCTGAGCACATCCTTGGTGGTCACTCTCAGGGGGAAAACAGCCCCTCTCCTTCAGCATTGCTGGTACATCTCCTGTCCTGCCACCTCTGGAGGCAGGAAGGTGTCTCTGCCCAGGCACGCTTCTAATACTGGCCCCTGATTCTTGGGGCTCTTTGAATTCTGTGAGTTAAGCTCCAAGCTTAGTTAAGGGCGGTGCACCAGGGGTGAAAGAAATGTCCTCAGGGCCCTGTTGCTTCTGTGCCCACCTGGGAAAGTACCAAAGGTACAGGAAGGGATGACCTGCACAGCCTGTCCCACCCCCTCCTCGCCCATGAACAGAGTAGGTGGCTGCCTGTCTTAGAAGAAATATGATGTGAGAGGCATTGGGAAAGTCAGCCCAACCCACCTCAGTGCCTGAAATACCATTATTACTCATTAAGGCATTGAAGGCCATTGCTCAACAGTTATTAAGTACCTACTCTGGAAGTGAAAGGTGGTGTAATGTGTAGGGGATAGGGTTGGAGGTAAGAGGGCTAAGAAGACATGCTTCTGGCCCAGACTGGCTTTATGCTGCCGCTCAGTCAGTTCAGTCCTGTCTAACTTTTCTTGACCCCATTTGGGGTTTTCTTGGCAAAGATACTGAAGTGGTTTGCCATTGCCTTCTCCAGCTCATTTTACAGATGAGGAAACTGAGGCAAACAGGGTGAAAATACCTGCCCAGGGTCACACAGCTAGTAAGTATCTGAGGCCAGATTTGAACTCAGGTATTCCTGACTCAGGGCCTGGTACCCAGGCCATCTACCTGCCCCTATATGTCTATACGGCCATGGGCAATTCAGTTAACCTTTTTTGAGCCAGAAATCCAGATCTTCCAGGAAGTTTCTACTCCTGAGAGTTCTCGACATTCATCAATGAAACCAGATCTAGAACTGACCCCCTTCTTCCCATTACACAAGGCACTGCTTCAATGAACATTCTATCTGCATTCATGAAGCTCTTATTAGTCATTTCTTAATCCACATTGTTCTATCCCATTGATCAATTAAGTCATATGGGTGATTACAAAATCCTGAGTGTGTAAGAATGAAGCTGGGGTGGGAAAAATGAACTTGGAGCAGAAACCCTTATGGGTCAATCCCCAGATTAGCAGGGCAAAGGAGACCCAATCCCTTGTCCTGAGGCTCTGAAGCAGAGAGGATCATGGGCCAGACTGGGTTCTTAGCCTGGGATTCCTTATCTCCTCTTGAGTTTACCTTGACATCTATGTCTGAACTTGTATATGTTTTCCCTTGTAAATAACCTCTAGAAAACATATCCTATTCTGGAGTGTTTAGAGACAAGGGTAGAAAAAATTACAGGCCAGGCATGCCTGGAATTTCTGGGACTAATGTGGAATTCAAACTCAGGTCCCCTGACCCCTGGCCCTGTGCTCTTTCCAGGACCTTTACTTAGTCTAAGGTTTAGTTATATACTGAACTCTGGGTGTACTGTATTACTGGGACTGAGATGGAAAACAGGAAAGGGTGAGAAGAATTTAAAAACCTTCACTGAGGAGCAGCCCACTACCTCTGAGGGGAAGAGGGCACAGACATTGATCTAGTGCCTACTATGTGCCAGGTGCTTTACAAATATTATCACATTTGATCCTCACAAAAACCTGCTGAGGTGGGTACAGTTATTATACCATTTTACAGGATGAGGAAACAGAGGCAGACAGAGGTTAAGTGACTAGTCCAGGGTCACACAGCTAGTTCGAGAAGGTAACTTCAGGGTCATTACATGCTGTCCAGGGTCAGTACAACCTCTGATGCTCCATCTAGCTGCTTTCAGAAGGGAGGTCAGGCAGCTGCTATTCTAGCACCCATTTTACAAATGTGGTAACCTAAGCTGAGAAGAGTTATGTGATTTACTTAGCATAACATATTTCATAAATATCAGAGCTAAAACTCAAACCTAGATCTCATGTATGAAACCCCATGGCTGTTACCAGCCTAGTATAACAGACATGGTTTAGGGGGATGGAAATCAGGATCTGAGTTCAAGTCCTAGCTTAGGTGGCCTGTGTGACCTTGGGCACGTGATATAATCTCTCTGGGCTATGTTTTTCCTCATCTGTAAAATGAGGGATTATGTTCTATCCATTCACAAGCATTTGTTTGCATACCTACCATGTGCCAGGCATAGGTTTAGACCCTGGAGATACAGAGACAAGAGTAAGGTAAGTCCTGTCCTCAAGGAGCTCACAATACAGATAGGGGAGGAAACATGTATTTATAAAAGTGTATACAAAATAGAATTATCTTGCGGTAGGGGCGGGGAGGCATTAGTAGCTATAGGGATCAGGATAGGCATCACATAGAAGGTAATGTGAAATCCTTGAAGGAAGACAGGCATTCCAAGGGATGGAGGTGAGGAGAGAGTGCATACCAGGGAGACAGCCAAGGCAAAAGCCTAGAGGTGAGAAATGGGGAATCCCAAGAAGACCAGTTTGAATGGACCACAGTTTAGGTAAAAGAGAGAAATTCCAAACCGGATTGGGGAAGTCTGCTTTCACCAAGTTCATCATTCCTTCTTCAGTACCTCCCCTCTCTGCCCATTCACATCTGCCTCCTGGGTACAGGATTTCTTCACGCCTAGACAATTGCAATAGCCTTCGGATTGGTCTCCCAGCCTCTAGTCTCTCCATACCCCAATCTATCCTGGCTGGATTTGATGACCTCTGAAGTTGACTCCATGAGAGAGAAGGCCCAGGGCCAACCCAGCGGAGGATGGTGCAGAGACGATCCTGCCCCCTACTCCTTCCCCTAACTTGACAGGCAGGCTTCTTGAGGAGTTAGCTCCTGTATCTTGACCACCAGGAAAGATGAGGGCAGTAAATTACTCCCCTGCTGACTCCCCTCCCCCCTCATCCCTGAGGACCTGCTTTCCGTTCCTAAATCCTTCATCCAACTCTAACAAAAAGCAGATTCTTGGAGGCTCCCAGAGAGCACTGTGGCCTCTGAAAATGAGAGAGCCATATTTCCCACATCAAGCCTCTTTCTTTCTCCTTTCCATTTTAGCCACTATTCACTGGAGAAAGCTTTTCTCTCTTTGCCAAGAATAATTTTTTTCTTTGGACACTTCTTATCCCCATCTCATCACAGGCACAAACCCCATCTATTTGTAAACTGCTGCATTTAAGCTTTGTGGAAGTGGGTTGTTTTACCCAGCAAGTCTGGCTCTTTCCATGAAATTCCGAGGCTAGATCCTAGACCTCTCTCTCCACCAAGCAAACATTTCAGAAAAGGCCCTTACCCCTCCTCACTTGCAAAATCAGTGGATAACCACTTCCAGCAGGAGCTTCTCAGATTATTTTATACATCTTTGCGAGATCAAAAATGAAGGAATATTAGAACTGGCAGGCCGAGTTGTAACTAGGGTGGGGCCTCTGGGCCTTCGCCCTGGGGTCTGAAATGGAAGGAGGATTCATTGTGCTTGTATTCCTTTAACAACCTAGAAACAATTGAGTTTAGCTCCTAGTTAGCAAGAGTAGTTAGTTAAAATAGGAAGCAGCCAGATGGATCATGTAGTCTTTCTCTAATAATGGCTCACCCCCCAGGTGAGTTCCTTCCTGGCTAGGTGACCAATCTCTTTTGTGCTACTTGCCTCTGGTGGAAAAATGTCTAATTATGACTTTGCTAGAACAGGTCTTAAGAGCAAATGATGTGTGCCAGGGTCTTAGGGATCTTTGGGGTCCCCATCTCCTTAGCTCATGATCCCAATGAAGTTGAGTTCATGGGTTTGATTCTGAAGGAGTCACTTGGCTTAGTTTCAGAATCAGAGGGTTGACCCCTAGCTCAGAATCCCAGAATCTGAGTTTGAAAGAAGCTCTAAGATGATTCCAACCTAGAGCTGACCAAAAATTCTCTGTCCAGTGTAAGAAGAAAATGGTAATCTTAGTTTTTGCTTAAAGCCTTCCAGTGATGGGGAACTCATTACTTCCCCCAACCCAATCCACTTCCATTCCACTCTAATGATTAGGAAGTTTTTCCTGACATCAAGCCTACATTTGCCTCAGTAACTTCCATCCTTTCATCCTAGTTCTGTTCTCTGAGGTCAAGCAGAAAGAAATGAAATTCCTTTTCCACAGGACAGCCCCTCAAATACTTGGGGACAGATATCATGTCTCCTTGAGTCTTTCCTTCTCTGGGCTAAATGTTCCTTCCCAGTTTTTCAGTCAGTCCTCCAGTGGTGTAGTATTTAGTCCCCTGAGATTCTGGTTACCCCCTTCCAAATACTCTCTAGTTTCTCAATATCCTCCCCAAAATGTCCTTTCTAAAATACAGCACCCAGGATTGACCACAATGCTCTAGATGTGTTTTGAGTGAGGACGGAGAGCATAATATCAAGAGAGGAAATAAGAAGGTTAATTTCCTGGATTTGGGGTAAATAAGAGTGCATGGCAGAGGACCTGAGTTTGAATCCTGACTGATGTCTTTGGGACATGGGCAAGTCACTTGATCTCAGTAGGCCTCAGTTTCCTCATCTGTAAAATGAAAGGGTTGAGCTAGATTGAAGGGTTCCTTTGGATCTCTGGAGATTCCGTGTTCCAGGAAGGGCATTGGGATCATCTCAGATGGCCCCCATTGAGTTCTGTGTTCATTCATCCATCCATCCATTCATTTATTCATTCAGAATTAATTATTAAATCTCACCTTGGCAGAAAATCCCAGGCACTCTGGACTCACTCTTCCCCTCTAGTACTGAGAAATTCTGCTGTAATGAACCCTTGTGATTTCTTTCAGGAGTGATGTGGATCTGAGTGGATTCTCCAGCCCTCCCTGCTAAAGAGTCTTTTCTCCAGCTGAGACCAAGGACACAGATGACCTTGACCCAGTGATGCCACCTGTAGCTCACAGCCTCCAAACCACCTCTCTTCCTATGGGATGAGCATCCATGCTCAGATTGTCAATGGACTGGACAGAGAGAGATCATGAAAAGATCTCCCTTTCTCCTCTTTTCTCTTCCTTCCCTGACTTCATCCAAGCCTCACTGGCCCTGTTTGATGCAATTGAATACGTCTCTTTCTCCTTTCCCTTTTTGGCAGGGGAGAGTGGAGACAGAAAATGGGAGGGTTTCCCTTTGCCCAGCATCCTTGGACCGTTGCCAAAGATTTAACTGACTTTTATCTGTTTGAATGTCACATGGTTAGTTTTTATTTGGAAACATCCCTTACCTCCCCAGCCCACTTCAAGTCACAGAAAAGTCAGGAATTCCATCTGGATCCCACCGAAACAGCCAGATCCTAGGGATGGACAGATTCTGAGCCCTGGATGCTCCCCCTCCACATCTTTTTTGGCTCCCAAGTTCCCAGCACCTTGGTTGGGCTACAAATAATCATTTCCAAATGGAGACCAACTGGGACAATCAGAGGGTGGGAAGATTTGATTGTGTTCTCTGCCACACACTTCCCCTCCCATTTGCCCTAAGCTCAGCCTTACAGCTCAGTGAGCACTCCCCTTTATCTCTGTGGGGTTGGGAAGCTGTGGTTCCAGCTCCTTTGCCCACTTTGGGGGATGAGGAGACTGGAGGCTTGAGAGAGGGCATTTCCCCACTTTCTTTTAGCCAAAGCAAGACACATGAAATGCCTCCCAGGATCTTGTTGCCAACAAGATGGGTGCAAAAGGATTATTTTTTTCTTTTCAGGGAGGTGGAGGGGTAGGGGGGAGAGCAGGGGGCTTATTCATTCCAGATCCTACAGGTAGAAGGACCGACTGAATGCCTGACTTGGGGAAGAAAAGATGTGGGGAGAAATGGGCTAGCCTGGAGAGGGGGCTAGCCTGCGGAGGAGCTCCTATGGCTTCTCCCAGACCTCCCCCTGCCCTAATGGCCAAAGCATCTTATTTCTGTGCTTTACTGTTTGCTTCAAATTGAAGTAAAAACCAAAAAAAAATCTATATGGAGAAACACACTTGCCTGGACTGAGTGGATTTTGTGGTGGACACAGATTTGTATTGTTGAAATGATGACAATTAGCACGAATATAGTATTTGAAAATAAAAAAGGACGTTGTTCAAGGCAGCGTGGCATAGAGTGGTGGTCACCATCTTGCAGAAGTGCCCCTGGGTATTTTTGACAATGGTCCAACGGATTCATTGCTAAAAATCCTTCAGTGGTACCTTAAGCAGTAAATAATTGCAAAATATTATAAGTAGCATATGAAGGTTTACAACATATTTTAAAGGAACCGTGGAGAGATTGGAGTCAGAAGACTTGAGTTCTAATCAAAGCTCAGACATTTACTAGCTGTGGGACTCTGGGCAGGTCACTTAACCTCTGTCTGCCTCAGTTTCTTCCCAGAGTTGCTGTGAGAATCAAATGAGGTAATAACTGTAAAGCGCTCAGCAAAGGGCCTGCACATAGTAAATGTCATATAAATATTAGCTGCTGTCATTATTTTGTTAAAATGGTTCAAAGAGCAAAAAAAGTTAGGAACCCTTGGTATAGGGGGGATGGCGAACCAGTCTTGGAGTGAGTGTGTCCTTGAGTGAGTCTGAATCCCTTCTCTGATACATGTTTGCTGTGTGATCCTGGGGAAGGTCATTTCAAGGTGTCAACCTAAATTAATAGAGGGAGCTTCCCCAACTGTGAGCTTCCTATACCCAGGACATCTTGGGCGTAGTCCATATCCTTTATCTCACTCAAGTCCCACAAAGAGCCAGTGAGGTAGGTAGTATACGTAACATTATGCCTATTTTACAGATAAGTAAATAGATTCAGAGATATTAATTCAAATCAATAAACGTTTCTTAAGAGCTTACTATGTGCCAGACACTGTGCTAAGAACTGGGGATATAAAAGGGGCGAAAGACAGTCTTTGCCCTCAAGAAATTCATGATCTAATGGGAGAGACAACAGACAAACACATAGATCCAGGCAAGCTATTTGTCGTTGTTCAGTCAGCTTTACTTCTCCATGACCTCATTTGAAGTTTTCTTGGCCAAGATACTGGACTGGTTCACCATTTCCTTTTCTAACTCATTTTACCCAAGGAAACTGAGGTCAATAGGATTGAGTGACTTTCCCCTGGGTCACACAGTTATTAAGTGTCTGAAGCTGGACTTGAACTCAGGACTTGAACTCCAGGCCCAGCACTTTATCCATTGTGCCACCCAGCCACCCAAGCAAGTATATACAGGATAAGTAGGAACTAATTAACCAAAGGAGGGCACTGGAATGAAGAGGGGTTGGGGAAGGGTTCCTGTAGAAGGTAGGATTTTAGTTGGAACTTAAAGGAATTGACTTGCCCAAGGTCAAACAAGTATTATGTGTCAGAGGTGAGATTCACAAGTGAGTCTTCCAGACTCCCAAGCCCAGCCCTTGAGCTATGAGACTTTTTGATAAGGGAAGGATTGGCAAGAGGCCAGGATTGATCAGTGATCTCTTGTTGATTACAATGCATCTTCATCCATTTTGGACAGCAGGGCATCCCAATTCTTCTCCCCTTCCCCATTCACCCCCCCCCCCCCGCCATCCTCCTGCTTCCCATATCTCTATCTAACCCTAAATGCACCATAGACACTGTGGCCTAATGGAGACATTTCTCATCAGGACACCTGGGTTCTTGTCGCAGCTTTACCAGTGTGTGCCCTAGGGCAATATTTCACCTCTGCAGGCATCTGGTTGCCCATCTACAAACTGGGGACAACTGTCCCATGGAGGAAAAACCTGAGGTAAGGGATCAAAAAATGGGCGAACGAGGCTGAGCACACACCCTGTGAATGACAACTCTTTCCCAGAAACCTGGAGGTCACTTTGGTCCCAGAGAAAGCCCCTGTGGGGGCTCAAGCTGGGGTGGGAAGGGAGAAGAATTGGGATGCCCTGCAGACCAGAATGGAAGAAGATGCACTGTAATCCATTGGAAAGCTCAATGGACTAAGTGACAGGGCCATGCCACTCACTGGTGCCACTCACTGGCACTATGACCCTGGCAATAGGACATCACCCCTCTGAGTCTCGAGTTCCTCATCTGCAGAACTAAGAGCCTAGATTAGAGGAGATAGCCTTTTCAAGTCCTACTGTTCTGTAAGATCCATGAGTACCCTTCCTCACACCAAACCAACTTGTGACTACTCCTTTAGGGCACAGACCAAGTCAATCTGACTAAGGACTACTATGGACCAGGGGTATTCCTGTAGATACAAAGACAAAGGAAAAAGTCCTCAAGTCAAGGGGTTGATGTTCTACTAATGGGACAGACAATTTGTACCCAGATAAGTCAATATAATCTCTACCTGGATGAATACACAAAATAAAAGGCCATTTTGTGAGGCCTGGAGAATCGGAGAAGGTCCTCTTGTGTGGACAGTCCCTTGGAAAGCTCTTGAGTTAAGGCTCAAAGGGGGTTGGGGTTTCTTAGAGGTGGAGAAGAGGGAAGGAGAGCATTCTGGGCCTGGGTGAAAATCTGAGCAAAGTCAGGGAGGAAGGAGATGGAATGGAATATTGTAGCCAACCTAGGACCAGATCAAATGAAAGTTTAGTTAAAGGATGGAGGGTAAGGAGGTGGAACAGTAAAGAATATGACCTTGTGTGCAACTCTAGGGATCCAGGAATAGGAGGGGAAGCATAGGTCACCAAACCCACCCAACCAAATTTCTCTTCAAGCAGTCCCTAAATCCTATTTTCTGTGGAAGTAAGAAGTGTGGACAGATTATGGGACTGATCATACTTTGTGGACTTCTCACTTTGGAGGGTGGGTAAAGGTCCCACCCCCAAACTGAAGTTGATGCCCAATTTCAGACTGAGGACCATCATTCCATTCCAGGCTCAAAGAATATAGGAGGGGGCACCTGGTATAGCGGAAAGAAAGAACACGGACTTTGGGGTATGAGGACCTGAGTTCAAATCCCAAATCTGACACTATGTAATCTTGAGCATAATCATTAAATCTCCATGAGGCTTGGTTTCCTTATTTGTAAAATGACAGGATTGTATTAGAAAGTCTCTGAGATATTCTACAGTCCTAGACCTATGATCCTAAAAATAACCCTGAATCAGACCTACATCCCACCCTTCACGTCATGTCCCCTGCAAGCTGTTGGAGGGGACTCTTCTCTGGAGAGTGACCTCAGTGGGTAGGATCTCTCGAAGGTTACTTTCAGTTTAATCCCACCATAACTTTCATCATCCATTTATTCATTATCCATTTATTCTTGTTCAAAACTCAAGCCACGATTCCCCAACCAACAGAGATAACTATGCAGAGATAACGGCACTCACAATGACATTAGTACATCTATATGCATGTACGGTAGATATTATATATATAAAGCAGCATTTAGTCAACAAGTGAGCAAGCATTTGTTAAATAACTGCTATATGCCAGTCACTGTGCAAAGTTCTGGGGATACAAAGAAAGACAAAATCAAAGCAAATCAAAATAAGCAAAAAGAAATCCATGGAGGAATGTAAACAGTTTAACGTTATTGAGTCTCTTATGATCACTTTTTCATGTTTACATTTTTATACTTCTCTTGAGTCTTTTGTTTAAATGTCTAATTTCCTACTCAGTTCTGGTCTTTTCATCAGGAATTCTTGACAATCCTCAATTTCATTAAATATCCATTTTTCCCCCTGAAGGATTATACTCAGTTTTGCTGGGTATGTGATTCTTAGTTGTAATCCAAGTAGCTTCGCCTTCTGGAATATCATATTCCAAGCCCTCCACTTCTTTAATGAGGAAATTGACAATCTTGTATGATACTGACTGTGGCTCCGTGATAATTGAATTGTTTCTTTCTATCTGCTTGTAATATTTTCTCTTTGGCTAGGGAGCTCTGGAATTTGGCTGTAATATTCCTGGGAGTTTTCATATTGGGATCTCCATCAGGAATTGATTGGTGGATTGTTTCAACTTCTATTTTATCCCCTGGATCTAAGATATCAGGGCAGTTTTCCTTGATAATTTCTTGAAATATGATGCCTAGGCTCTTTTTTTTATCATGGCTTTCAAGTAGTCTAATAATTCTTAAATTATCTCTCCTGGACCTATTTTCTAGGTCATTTATTTTTCCAATGAGATATTCTCATTTTCTTCTATTTTTCATTCTTTTGGCTTTATTTTATTGTTTCTTGAAGTCTCATAAAGTCATTAGCTTCTACTTGCCCAATTCTAATTTTTAAGGAACTATTAAACTTCAGTGAGCTTTTGTACCTCCTTTTCCATTTGGCCTATTCTGCTTTTAAAAGAGTTCTTTTTTTCAATGAACTTTTTTATGTCTCTTTTACTGTTATGCTAATTCTATGTAAGGTGTTATTTTCTTCATTTTTTTGTGTGTCTCATTTACCAAGCTCTTAATTCTCTTTTCATAATTTCCTTGTGTTACCCTTATTTTTTTCTCCATTTTTTTCCTCTACTACTCACCTCTTTCTTTAACTCTTCCAGGAATTTTTATTGGCTTTGTGTCCAGTTAGCATTTTTCTTTGAGGTTTTCCTTGGAGCTGTTTTGATATTTTTCTCTTCTTCTGTTTATGTCATGGTCTTCTGCTGTAGTAGCTTTTTATGGTCAAGTTCTTTTTTGTTGTTTGCTCATTTTCTTAGCCTATTTCTTGACATGAAACTTTATGTTAAAGTTGGGCTGTAATCCTCTAGGGGTGGGGAGGCACTGTACCAAACTTTGGGCTTTTTCTTGCTGCTATTTCCAGAGCTAGTTCTGGTATCTGCAGGTTTTCAGTGTTTCCAAGGTGATGTGATATGGGGAAAGGTATATTCACTGTTCTCTTGGTTTGTGCTGTGATCTTTACCCAGGAAGGGCCCCTGCAAGTACTAGTGCTTCTCTTGGCCCTGAAACTATAACCAGGGCTTCTGTTGCCTTGTGACCCACCACAAATGCTTCTCTCCACCCTGGGACTGCAACCCAGAACAGCTTATGGGCAATAGAGTTGCCAGTCAGTGCCAGCTGCACCCAGTACCAGCAGAGAGTCCTCTATAGTCTCTTTCTGACCAGTTGTCCGACCACCTGACCATCTCTGGGCTGAGAACTGTTGCTGTTGTGGCCACTTCCAAGGCCTATGACTGATGCTCCTGCTGCCCCGCCCCCCCAGTCCTGAGCTCACCCTAGTATTATAGATCTCTCCTGTAAACCTCCAAAGCTGTCTTAGACTGGAAAAATGTTTCCCTCTGAACTTTTGATAACTCAACTGCTCCAAAATTTGATTTGAGGCATTATTTTACAGTTGTTTAGAGGGGAGAGTTGGGAGAGTTCATTTGGGCCCTGACTTGTCTACTGCCATCTTGTCTCCCACATGATGTGTTATTTCTGAGGTGGGATTCAAACTCAGATTTTTCTGACTTCAAGCTCAGCACTCTAGACATATTACATGTTACTTCTCAGAACTTTCCTCCTGGTGATATTATTATAGAGAGAAGCATGATGGGTTGGATAGAATGCTAGGCTGGGAGTCAGGAAGGGCAGGGTTAAAATTCTATCTCAAAACTCTTACCAGCAGCCTGCCTCTAGTCAAATCACCTCCCAGAGTCTCAGTTTCTCCATTTAGAAAATGGACTCTGTACTCAGGAAGCACTTAATAAATACAACACCTGCATGGCTTCTCTCAGCATCAATAGACACCAGTCATGCTCATCAGATGCCCCAGACCCCTTCTTATTATCAGCCTCTTCCATTCTGAAATAACACAAGTCATCATTCATCACTTGATTCATCTGTCAGAAGGTGACATCCACGGAGTAGGATGGTCCCAAGGAAATTGTCTGAGTACCACTTAAGATACTACATGACCTCTCTCACCTTGTGGTCCATTGTCCCCTGCTCCTGATATCACTCTGGGTCCAAGGGTCCCACTCACCCAAGCCCCTGGGCCCCATCCCAGTGTAGACCCACTATGCCCAACCTGCCAAAGATTCAAGACACTTCTCCTAATCCAAATTCCCACACTCTTCTCCATACCAGCCCACCAGTCCCATGCCGACTGGATCTCATATGCCCACCAGACTCTAGCTAAACCATACCTCCCAACATCAGACGCATAGCAGGCCCATTGACCCAACGCAGCCCAAATCCACACAGTCCTTACAATTCCAGCTCCAAACACCTATCCCACACCAACCAAAAAATGAGAAGAGTAAGGGGTGAAAGGGTTCCATTTCCTCCTCCTAATCCTAGGATCCCATGACTTTAGGATTACAGATTTAGCATTGGAAGGACCTTACAAAGTCATCAAGTCCAATTCTCTTATTTTATAAATAAAGAAACTGAGGTCCACAGAAGGCTTGAGGGATTGGCCAAGTCCTTTACTTATTATTATTAATCACTTAATTACTTATCAGTGAGCTCATTTGCTTCTCATAACAACCCTGAAAGATAAGTATTCTTATCCCCATTTCATAGAGTGGGAACCTGAGGCCCAGAGAAGCTAATGAGCCCCAAGATGACACAGTTAGTAGCTGAAGCAGGATTTGAATCCGGGCCCTTTGATACCAGGTGCTGCATCACCCTTCATGACAAGAGCCTCTGGTCATCTAAAGCCAGTTTACTTACTTAAAAAAAAATTCTGTAGTGATAATAATGATAATAAAATAATTATAATCAAATCAAATAAAAAAATTAAAATATAAGTATAATGAAAAGAATTATGCTTATATTTAGTCAACATGAATTGATTAAGTGCCTACTATGTGCCAGGCACTGTCCTTGGGGCTAAGAAAACAAAGAAAGGTAAAAGGCAATCCTGGCTCTCCAGGAGCAAATCCCTGTGTGTGAAGGAGCTCCCAATGGGATAAACTAGAGATAATCCATAGAGGCCAGCACAGTTTAGATAATGCTTCAGAAGCTCCCAGAATGTCCATGCTGTTTGTCACATCAGGGGCTTACAGCACCCCTAGGGAAGTCTCTGTGTTTCCATTTGACAGGAGTAGCTAGAACACAGGGTCAGTGACTTGTCCAAGGCCACATCGCAGCGGTTCCTTGACAGAGAAGGACTCTGTCAAGGCAGCTGCCTCTCCCAGGCAGTGTCTATCCCTTCTCCCTTGGTGTAGTAGCTGTCTTTGAGGACATCAGGGGAATACCTACAGTGTGCAAAATGTGAGGAATACATGAGAGAGGCTCTCCATGAAGTTTGTAATCACTGTGGTAGGCTGGAAATAGCGCTGAATTTGGATTTGCAGGCCCTGGGTTGGACTCCTGATTGTGTAGTGTAATAGCTGTGTGGTCTTGGTCAAGTCACTTAGGATCAATCCTAGCTTGAGAGCTCTCAGGGAGCTCAGAGGAGGCAAGTCCAATTCCCTCATTTTACCAACAGGGAAACTGAGGCCTAAAGGGATGAAGGGGCTTGCCCAAGGACAGAGTCAGGAGACTGAGCCCTGGGTCCTAAAGTCAGAGCTCTTCCCACTGGCCCACACTACCTGTCTCAGATTTGGAATCAAAGTAGAGACCCAAAGATGAAGGAGAGGAAAGGGCATTTCAGAGCATGACGGGAGCAAGGGCTATTTGAGGGACAGCATGAGCAGTCTCAATAGAGCCCCTGCTGCTTGTTGGGAAGGGACATGGAGAAACTTGGGAAGGCGGATGGAGGAGTCTTGAAGCCAGGCTAAGCAAGGAATATGAGCTTCATCCTGTGATGATGATGATGATGATGATAACAATAATTAACTTTTACCTAGTAGTTAAGGTTTGCAAAATCCTTTTACATAGAGGCATCTAGGTGGCTCAGTAGATAGAGCGCTGGACCTGGAGTTAGTAAATTCAATCCAATTTGAGTTCAAATTCAGCTTCAGACACACTGTGTGACCTCGGGCAAGTCACTTAACCATTGTCTGCCTCAGTTTCCTCAACTGTAAACTGGAGATAATAATAGCACCTACCTCCCAGGGGTTTTTTTGAGGATCAAACAAGGTATTTTGGCACAGTGCCTGGAACATGGTAGGTGCTTAATAAATGCTTTCCCTTTCCCTTCTCCCTTCATTTGATCCTCAAAATAACTCCAAGAGATCTACTTTACAGATGAGGAAACTGAGGCTGAGAGAAATTAAATGACCAGGGTCATATAGCAAGTCAGTGCCTAAGGACCAGTATGAACTCTGGTCATCCTGACACTAAGTCAGGGCTTCTTAACCTGTTTTGTGCCCTAGATCCCTCTAGGAGACAGTCTGTGGACCTTTTCCCCCAGTAAGGATTTCAGTTAGAGAAAAGTATAAATAAATATTCCTATTTTTTTTCCTTTCCAGTTTTCAGACCTCTCTGAATTCTATTTATGAACGCCATGGATCCCAGGTGAAGAATCCCTGCTCCAGGACACACACCCCCTTCCCCACCCCCCCACTATACCCACCAACCTCTACCACCTTCCCTTGGGCAATGGGGAACCACTTTACTTTTAAGCTGGAGAGTAATCTGATCAAAGTTTTGCTTCTTAAAGCTTAATTGCTGGGAGTGGGTGGGATGAATGAAAGCTACTGGAAAGAGACCATTGAAAAGCTATTGAACTGGCTGGATGAAGAGAGCTTGGAGGAGAGGAAGCAGCCAAGTCATAAGCATAAATCCCTTCACAGCTTTTAAGAGGGAGATAGGGGAGAAACTTCAAATTCCAAGGCAGGTGGAATTTCCTCATCAAGGGCCAAAGTCAATGTTTGATTGAGGAGTGGGAGGAGAGCAGGGGAGTGGGGAGGGGGTTCATGGTCAGGAGGGTTGAGAGGCTAGGCAGGGCTCCAGATCTCTCTAGAGACACCTCAGGAATACAGCTGGAGATTGTGTGTTCCAGGGCATTTTAACTGAAACCAACTGCCAAGCCTATGATACCCCTAGTGAGTTCTCCAGCTTCAGGCAGGAGGAGGAGTTTGGAAGTAGGGGTTAATAGGGGCATGTAGAAGACTAGGAAACACATAGACTTCCTCCACCCTTCTATCTCCCATCTTTTGCCTTCTCTGCAGCCTTCAAGGATCGCACGATCATCAAGTTTGAGTGATAAGGGACCCTGGAGGTCATTTAATTCAACCTCCTCATTTTACAGACGAGGAAAATGAGGTCCAGAAAAGTGAAAAGTTTACATTGGTGATAAGATTGTAGCAAGTAGTCTCTGGCATCCTCTCACAAAGACAGGTTGCTAGATCCCTTTGTCAGGGTGCTAGCAACATTTTGAAGGATTTGTGAGTGTCTTCTCTTTTGCCATCAGCCTTCACCTATTGAAGAGGTCTCAACAAGTTTACCTTCAAATAACATCACAGCCAGATGTGACCTTGTCTCAGCTACTGCTGGGATAGGTCCTGGAGGTTACTTCCTTGCACCTCAGGGCATCTACTAGGATCCTGGGATACCTGGGGATTCACTATCCTGATGTTTTGAAATTACAAGGTTGTAGTCTCCAACTCCTTCTCCTAAAATGGAAAGAAACAAATACAATGGCAAAGGATTCTAATTATTGTCTTTTATTTATTTTTAGGTTATCTTTCATCCTACAGAGTCTTTAAAAGTAATACGAGATTATGAGCACCATGAGGGCAGAAACCATGTTTTACTTTTCTCTTCTCGATCTCCTTCCATGCCGAGTTTAGTTCTGCAAGGGGGTAGGGTGGGGACATCATCTGATATCTATTCTTTCAAGTCATGCTTATTCTTTATAATTGTGCAACATTTACTTTTGATTTTTAAAAATTGTTCTTTCTCTTTTCTGTAGTCATTGTGTATTTTGTTTTCTTGGTCATGCTTATTTTACTATGCATCAATTCATGTAGATCTTCTGTGTGTTCATCACATTTCTTATTTCTTATAGCATAGTAATATTCCATTACTAAATTTATGTACCTCAATTTAACTGTTTCCCAATCAATGGACACTTACTTTCTAATTCTTTGCCATCACAAAAAGTGCTACAACAAATATTTTGATGTATTTGTGGAATTTCTTCTTATCAATGGCCTTCTTGGGGGTATTAACCCAGTAATGGGATCTCTAGGTTTCAAAAGGTATTGTGGAATATGGTGTAAGAAGTTGGTCTAAGCCTAATTTTTACCAGTCTTCTTTTCAGATTTCCAGGCACTGAGGTTCTTTCTAATTCTTGCACAAAAAGTGCTGCAATAAATATTTTGCAAATCCCTCTACAAAATACCCAATGAGTGACCATCTAGACTTTGCTTAGGGATTTCCATTTGAGGGAAATGATTATCAATAACCAATGATTTGGGGAGATCCAGAGTTCCCTCTTTTTAATAGTCATTTCAAAACTCCATCTCTTGAAGGATATCAATGATAATGAGACTGGATGAACTCTCAGGTTTGGGTAGGGATAAATTCTTTGAATAGATTGCAGCTGGGTGGTTTAGAAGTAAATGACATAATTGAAGTTCGTTAGAATTAGCTCAGACCCTCCTTGTAATATTCATTCTCTCATTAGTTGTTAACCAATCAGAGCTAATTGCCACCCTCATGACCAGCTCTTTTCCAAAGGCATATAAGGCATGAGTCTGCTGCCATGATCACCTTTGGTATTCAAGAATGCCATCTACCTCTTTTATTAAAATGGTGGCATTGCTAATAAACGACTAATTAATTACCCTGAAATTGTCTCTTGAACTTTTTAAACACCACATAGTGAAGGAAAACCACTTCCTACCATTTCTGGAGGTAACCGTTCTCCTGTTGGACTGCTCATTTCCTACAAAGTCTTTCTTTGCATTCAGTATAACTTTGCCCCTTTTCTCCTTCTACCCTTTGCTTTTAATTCTTTCCTCTGGGACCAAACAGAATAAGCAGGTTGCTCTTCATGTGATAGTCCTTCAGATACTCACATATAGATACAGCTTGTTTCACTGTCTCTTCTGGATGAATATCTGCTGTTTCCTTAGAGTTTCTCCCCGGCATACTGTCCAGCCCTTCCCTGCCCTAGTTCCTTCATTCTCAGAGTAAGTTAGACTGGGGGGGAGGGGGAGGCCGTGTTTCTCACCACCTCACATGCCTCACAAACAGTATTCAGAACCTTTGACCATGGGGGCTCAATATGTATTTATTCTCTAATATTTCTTCTTATACCACTGAATGTTTGAATTCTCATTCTTTTTTTTTCAGTGGGTCCAGTGCTTTATTGTTTACCAACTTCTGTGCTAACCCAGGGGTCCTCGCTATTCAGGCCCTAGTTTTCCTTCCTAATTTCTCCCTCCAGATCTCCTCTCTGCCCTTCTAAGCCCTCTCAGAATTCTTGTGACCGTTCTATTCTTGATTCTGGGGTTCCAGTTACATTTAGCACATTTATCTCCCTCTCAGACTGACCTTATGATTCTCTCACATCGTGTCTTTCTCATATTTGGAGCTTTTCTAGACTTATTCATTTTCTTAGGCTCTCGGCTATTTTCTCCCCTTTTATGAGCTTCCTTACGGGGATTGGTCTCCTCTCCCCTCTTTTGTCATTGCTATTTCGGTGCATTTCTCCAAGGCTGAAGTTAGAGAACAGGCCTGGGGGCCAGGCTCATCCCTTGCCTTTTCTCAGTTTATCCATCTTGGCTGGAAGGGATCGAGGACTTGAAAGATTCTGCTGCTGACTGTGATTTTTTAAAAAAAAAGGTTTTTCCTCCAATAATTCTGATCCATCTGGCCACCCTAGCACACAGACATCCTTGCTCACACCCTGTTGCACCCACACTTAGCCATGCACACATACACAAATGCCTTGCAGAGGGGAGTTCTTTTCACATCCAGTCTCAGATTACGTTGACAAGCGTCCAAAGGGTTTTCTGTAAACAGCCGTGCATGACACACATAGAAATCTACATGGGGAAGAGGGACCAGGATCATGACCAGCCTTGTCAGAATGTAGTTTCCCTGCCTGGAAGAGGGTTTTGTGGTTACAGACCCTGCCTCCAAATCTGGGGTGAGACTCATTCACTGACTTAAAGATTCACATGATGTGGCTGTGGGGGTGGGCATTTATGAGAAAGAAAAACCGTTCTCCTTAGGGGAGGGGGCACCTTGGGTGTCATCTTGCCCAGGGGCTGGGGCAGGGACCAGGTGAGGTCAGTCTCAGGGGTTTTTGGAGCACTAGGATTATAGGCATACACATTTGCATGGTCGGCACAGGTCTCATACATGAACACACACACACACACACACACACACACACACACACACACACACATGCTTGTGTTTGTTAATGCTTAGGACTCAAGCGCCCAGCTCTTATCCAAAAAAGCAAAGATCCCAAGCACAGCTGGAAGATGTAGGAGACTCCCGGGGTTTGGAAGCTGAGTTTTATGAGGACTTTGTGTGGACTATGGGAGCAGACAGCTGACAGCTTCTTTCCTTTCTGATGACCCTGGGTGGGCAGGAGAGCTGAGGGAGAGGGGGAGGCAACAGGCTTATTGCAATAGAATCCCTTCACCCAGCACCTGTTTCCCCAGGACACCCGGGGGTAGCCCCTCCACCAGGATTAAACCCCTTGTTTAGGTTCCAACACAGATAAACTCTAGCCTCTCCCTATGGCCTCCAAGGTCAAACTCCTCCACTTAGCATTTACAACCTGGCTCTAATCTATCTTTCCAGGCATATCTCACTGCCTGTTCCTACACTTTTTGGGCCAATTACCTCCCACCTCCATCCATGCCTCTTTTACAAGCTTACCCTGCCCCTCCATCTCCATGCCTGGAATACACTCCCCTCTCCACATGTGCCTCTTAGAATCTTAATTTTTTTTTAAAGTTCAGTCCAAGTTCTACTTCCTTCTACATGAGGACTTTCTTGATCTACCCAGCTATTAGTGACTCCCTGTACCCCAAATTATCTTATATCTACTTTTATGGCTTACCATCTTCAGGGTTACTCCTCCAACTGGGTACTCCACTCACAGGTTAGGGTCTGCAAAGAGTGGCTGACTACTACTCTCCTTACAAATCTAAAGGTAACCCTAGGGAATTGGGCATTCTAGTATTGTAACTCAATTGTTTGAATGCCATTAAGTTTTAGAAAAGAAATTTGCTGAAAAAAAAGAGAAAGCAAGTCAGGGTCCATACTGCCTACTGACAAGAAAGTAGAGGCTAGAGCTGGAACCCTCCTACAGTAAAAACTGGTGGAATGAGAATTATGCAGAAACACCCTCCTAGCGGAGATGCCAAAGAAGAGAGGTAAGGATGATCAAGAATGTGAAAGCGCTAGCCCACCTAAAACAACTTGTACATCTCTGGCGTTATTGCAATGGGTAACAAAAATTATCCCCCTGCTGAAGTTCAGGTGGCTCACCCAAAAGCACACGACACTGTGAAAAATCATCCTTCTCACAGGACAGCACAGCCCATCCAACAGCCCTGAAAGTGAAGGTCCTGATACCACCCTGTCTGTCTGGTTCTTGGAGAAGAGCACATGATTTCCTCTTAGGTTTGACATTTATAGAGCAACAAGAACTGATAAGATTTTTTTCCTACTTTTTGCTCTGTAGAGAAGTTTAGGACAAAGTAAACCAGTAACTTCCTTTAGATTTCTTTGTTTACTGACTGCAAATAGATTAGATACTCGTGTATCTTGTTCATCTAAATGCAAACAATACTTGTGTCTCATGTTTTTCTCCTGATCTAGAATCTTTACTCAATTTCACCTTATCTGCAATTTTGCTTACAGAACACAATGATGTTTTTAAAAGTTAGTTTTAGTAGTTGTAACGTTGCCTTTGATTTGTACCATAAAATGAAGTGGGATATTCAAAAATAGTGGTAAACAGGATTTGGGAAAGGTGAGGTAAAAAAAAGTTAAGAAAAAAATTGGTCATTTTATAATCTTATTTTTTCAGACACTAAAAGTCTTCCCATGTAGTTTAAAGCAAAATGGGGAAAACTTAAAATTTCACACTGTTTTTTAATGAATAACCAGAACACATATTTCCTTTAAGTGTCTTGTTGCTGGAGAATGAGGATCCAAGATGACTTACTCAGAATGAAACAACTTGCTTTGAGTCATAGTACTGGGGAATTTGTTATATCCCAGAAAGTCCTGGCTGGAGAAATAGGGGAACTTATATATCTCTATAATTCTCTTGTTGTTTGAAGTTGAGGGGGACTCTGAGGACTCCACAGATACTGTGGTGGGGAATCAGAGGGAAGATACATAGATAATAAAAAGGTTTAATAAGATAATTTAAAGCAAGGGTGGAATAATAGGTAAAAACTCACCAAGTTCACAAAGAGATCTAGTTTTCCTGCAAAGGGAGATTAATCCCATGGTCAAGGAAAGATAAACACATTGCACTTGTGTTAGAGCAATCTGTTTGCAGACCTCACAATTGTGGTCAGACTCCCTTTTGCCCTAATTACATAATTACTTCTAATGCTTAAGTGTTGGATGTCTTTTTGAGTTATTTTGTGTGTGCTTCCCACCAGAGGATATTGGAGGACTGCAGCTGCAGTGATCACTCTACCATTTCCCTACCGGGAAAGAAACTAATCCCTGTTATTTGCACATGTATATATGCATATGCATATGCATAAAGCTCTCAAACAATACAGTTTTGTGGAGAAAGTGTTGCCTTGTTAGTTAGGATACTAACAGCCTGCTTTGAAGTGGTTGATTGCTACAGGTCAGCGGCGGTACCAAGAATGGCTGCCTTCCTACAATACCAGTCATCCTCAGATAGAATGATGAAATTCACACCCTTCAATTGGTACAAATACTTGCAATTCTCCCTTGATCAAGTTCTCTAACCCTCCTTTCAAGAAAATGCTTCATTTTTTTGCTTCATTTCATATTTTCAAGAAAAATTAGGGTTTTCTTATCTCCAGATTAACAGCAGGCCAGTTTCCTATAGCAGTGACATTATTTCAGGTATGGTGTTACATAATGGCAGAAGTATTAATGTGAACATTTTCTGCCTCCATAAGGCAGAGTGATTTGTCTTTACTTCATAGTCAGAACACATACCCAGAGGCTTGCTGGTTGATATTCCTAAGAAACATATGCCTAAAGACTTGCCATCTCCTTAGAACTCTGTTCAGAAACAAATATTTCAGATAGGAAGGGGAGAGCTTTATAACATTTGGGAAAACAATTCGAAGTAGAGTCAGTATAGTATAATCTAAATATCACACCTTCTGCTGTAAGAATAATTTAGGAAGCACCTCTCACTTCACTTTCCCCTCAAACCTCCACTGAGAGATAGCTGGAAATGATAACCTATTATGTTTCCAAAAATTTCATTTTACATATATCTTGATATAGTGTTTATCCACATGTTCCAAATCATTGAAAAGAAACACTTATATCAAGTGTTTCCTATCATAGTTATTCATTTGGTTTTTTCAATACTAAAATGAAAGGAGGAGGAGGAGGAGGAGGAGAGAGAGAGACAGAGACAGAGAGAGAGAGACAGAGAGAGAGAGAGAGAGAGAGAGAGAGAGAGAGAGAGAGAGAGAGAGAGAGACAGAGACAGAGAGAGAGAGAGACAGAGAGAGTTTGCTAAGAGGGTATAGTGAGAAAAGTTGTTAAGAAACAATCCCCCCTAAACCAAGGAGCTACTCTCCCATGTACACACAAGGTCCTTAAGGACAGTGAATAAGATAGTAGTGAGGTTGAGAAGGTGGTTTTGGAAGTCCTTTTCTCCCTTTATGGAATCTTCATGAGCTTCCCCTTGGGTAGAGTTCTCTGCTAGGTGCCTTTCCAGTCCATAGGCAACACTCCCACCCATCCCAAGGAGCCACAGTCTCTGAAGCCATCACCATCCTTGGACCAATGCCACTCCACATCCTTCTGTAGGCACTTACTATAATCAGCTGCTTAACACTTTGGCAGCCACTACTTTTGGCTCCAGGGGACTGTGCTATCAACTCTGGTTGCCTTTAGGGCTTCTGAATGACTTCTGGATCTTCCAGATTCCAAATACTTGGACATGTTGACCCTCGAGAAAGGACAAATGCAATAGAAACAAAGGCACCATGTGCTCAGGGGCAAATGGAAGTTGGATTAGAGAACACAGCTTATTTCTACTCCCCTTGCCAGCTACTCACAGAGGTCCTGATCTTGTTAGCCATCAGGAAGAAAAAGAAAAAGACATTGGTCTCTTTTGTATGGGCATTCAATTCTGACAGAGCATATCCACAGTCATTGCTTACATTTTCTGCATCCACTATTCATACTTCTCATCATTACACCAGTAGCAGCCTAGCAGTCATGCATGGTTGGAAACAAGCTCCCAAGGTACATGTACAGGGAAATCTCCTTCCAGACAAAATATTTCATCTTGATAAGTCAAAAAAGAGACTGAAATCTGAGGACACTGTTATCACAGGGAATTCTTCGAATAAAATAAATAGAATTTGCCTGACAGAATTAAATTTCATTGGTCATTTTAACAGTCATAATCCTCAGTTAACACATGATGGAGATTGTTAGATTGGACCAAGACAGGGGATAGCTGTGCATGCTCTGTATGAGCCACCAGGAAGGGCAGATGTGAGTGTGTGCCAAGGTCTGGTCCTCACCAGTCAGTTCTCCCATTACACTTTGTATATAATTATATGTTACTTCTGTGTCCTGCTGCTCATCATCTCTTACCTGGATCATTGCTATGACCTCCTATCTTATCCCCCTGCCTCAATTCTCTTCCCTCTCCATCCCATCCTCCACACAATGGCCAAAGTGACATTCCTAAACTACAGGTCTGACCGTGTCAATCTGCTGCCCAATAAACACCAGTGGCTCCCTATGACTTTGAGGAATGAATACAATGCTTCTCTTTGATACAGTATTTAAAGTCTTTTGCAACTTCACTCCAATCCGCCTTAGCATGCTTATGATAGAGCATCCTCTTTCATGCCATCTACAGTCCGGCCAGACTAGTCTGTCTCCTGTCCTCATGCCTTAGCCTGGCTTGCGCCCTTTGCCTGGGATTCATTCCCTTCTCACTTAGGTCTTTTCAAATCCCTGTAATCTTTCAAAGCTCAGCGTAAGCACCACTTTCTTTTTAGATGAAGTCTCCTGATCCACCTAATTGCAAGGGTGTTCCCTCCCAAATTTCACTGTATTTATTCTGTCTATATTTTGCATGGCCTGGTGGCTAAGCCTCAAAGTCCTGAAGACCTGAGTTCAAATTCTACCTTTGACTTACAGCAGCTGTATGACTCTAGGTAAGTCATTAAACTCTCAGTGCTCTGGGCAAATATCTAAGATGAGAAGTTTCAGAGGCGATGTCAGCCTGCATTGGTAGAGGGAATTTCCTCAATGGGGAGTTCTCTATATCAAAGAAATCACAGGCTGGTCTAGTTCTTGTCCCTACCTTACAGTTTGCATATACTTGTATGTGGACTCTTCCTTTCCCTGATAGAATATAGGTTCCTTGAAGGCAGGGACTGATTCATCTTGGTCTCCTCTACTCCTGGCACAGTGCCTAGCCCATAGGGGTACTTCAGAAATTCTTATGGGTTGATTGATAGATGGGAGGCAGAGCTGAGATTTGAACTTAGTCAGGAAATTATGGTCTCCATCCCAGCTGCTGCTGTTTCAAAGCAGAAAAAAGTCAGGGGTATTGGGAGAAGGGAGAATATTCCTTTTTCAAATTCCTCTGCTGGAAATGTGAAGGCTGGGGATTGAGACAAGAGTCAGGGGAATAATGCAGGTGGAAATATGGTCATGTGACTGGAAAGTAGCATGTAAAAGGATGGAGACAAAGGCAGCAACAGTGGGCATACAGAGGTCTGAGATTCCAGGGTGGGAATGATAACCATGAAATTATTTCAAAGAGAAGGAAACGGAGGCGGCAGCAGAGTAGCTGGTGAGAACTACAGGAGATCTGAATGGGACAATGAGGCAGTGCCAGAGGTAGGGGGCACGGCATGGGGGGAGAGAGCACCCAGGTGTTTGGGGTCTTTGGGACTCTCCTTGAGAGCTGACTGAGCCCTGTTACCCTATAGAAGAGAAATAATGTAAGGACAAGGAAGGTCTGAGAGGGAAGAGGTCAGAGGCAAAACAACTCTACTAAGAGGGATTTCAGTGCCTCCCTGGGACCAGGCATACACAGACTCTCCGAAGGTCAGAGCTGGGAGGGGCTGTGGAGCTCATCTTGGCCAATGCCATTGACAGAAGAGGAACCTATGCCCAGAGGGGTCAGGGTAGCCAAGCATGAAGCGGAACCCAGGATTCTGAACCCAGTCTCATCTGCTGGTTCTTCTCCTCTAAGATGAGGCAGACAGAGAGTGGGAGGGTGGAGTGAATTTCTGAGCATTAATTACGCTAGAAGGTTTGATGCCAACCAAGCCTTCCTCACTGGAGAACAGTAAAGAAGCAGTAATCTTGAAAAGAAAGCATGACATTTTAAGTCAGCCTAGCAAAGTGGAAATTAGCGCCATGTGATTTTCTTCTTACCTTGTGTTTGTTAGCTTTTCCTTACACAAGATTGAAGCTAGGTGGCACAGTGGATACACTGGGCTTGGAATCAGAAAGAATCATCTTCATGAGCTCAAATCCAGCCTCAGACGCCTACTGGTCATGTGACCTTGGGCAAGTCACTTAACCCTGTTTGCCTCAGTTTCCTTATCTGGAGAAGGAAATGACAAACTACTCCAGTATCTTTGTCAAGAACACCCCAAAATGGGGTCACGGAGAGTTGGACACAACTGAACATCAGTATGAGTGTCTTTTCAGTTATTACTTTTTCCCACAAGTTACTTGCCTTGGTTATATGCTCTCTGAGGCCTGGCACAGTCTTTTGCCTCTTTGTATCCCCAGTACTTAGCACATAGTACCTACTTAATAAATTTTGATTGATTGATTGACAGTGGGTTTAGGTGGTAGCTCTCCATCCATATTCTCTTTGGGATGTTGGAGATCTTAAAAAAAAAACAAACACCTGGGGTGAAGGAAAGGCTTGGCCTTAGGGTTAGGGATAATATTCATGACTGAGGAAGAGACTGCACTGCCTGGAAGTAAACCCAAAGCACTGGTCTCATGAGACAAAGGAGCCGACTGAGCCAATCAATTCCAGCCCATCCATGTCGGCTTAGGCATCATTAGACACCATACTACTAATAGAACGGATATTAACATAGTGCTTCAGAGTTTCGCCAAACACTCTGCTTGGGGCAGGAGTTCTTAACCTAGGGTTTTGGAACTTATTATATTTTATTTTTATCCTAAAAGTCATTTAAAAATATATTTTGATAACTGTAAATTAATATAATTGGCTTCCTTTGTAATCCTTTGTATTTTATTTTATGTATTTTAAAAGTATTATTTTGAGGAGAGGTCTGCGAGATTTGCTAAACTTCCCAAAAGAGTCATGACATACACAAAAGGTTAAGAATCTCTGTCTTAGATCACATCGTTCAAACTTCACAAAAACTCTATAAACTAGGGACCATTTGTAACCCCATTTTATAAATGAGGAAATGTAATCTGAGAGAAGGTAAGTGATTAGCTCAAGGTCACACTGTTAGTAGTCAGAGGCAAGATTTGAACTCCTTTCTGTTCAGTAGCCTCCTATGCTATGGGCTGAATAAGTCCGGAATAAATCAGAGGAAGATGATTTAACACCTACAGTATTCACCTTCTCTATATCGTCCTTTTCCCCTATATCATTTTTCATGATGTTCCACCACCAAAACAAACAAATCCCCATTCTGGATGATTTAATTTATGCCTGGATTTCTTATAATTTCTTATAATCCTCCAGTTTTTGGAAAGAAGAGATAGGATCCGAGAGCAACGATTCTGTAGACAACCAGTGTAATTATCTCAAACTGTCCCTGAGGATGGGAGTCAGATGGATTGCAGGTTCAATTGGGGATGGGGAGAGAGGAGATAGAGACCCTGGGATCCCAACTCCAGGCTGCCCCTGCGAAGGTTGCTAAAGGGGGAATGGGACACAGTGAGGGAAGAGGATAGTATGGTAGCATCTTCTTTGAAACAATTATTCTTTGTAAGTAAGTGCCAAGCTGATTTGTGTTTATGCCTTTAATGTTGTTCGTCCTTCATTCTCAGAGGACCATGACATCAGGAAGGTGATGCCATGACAAGCAAGTGAATTGGATTTAAGTAAAGAGGGCTGTGTAAAGTCACCAGCCTCACTTTCTCCTCCAGAGCCATCTGAGTCCAGTGGCAAGATATAGATCAGGACTGGAGATGGCCCTGATTTGTTTTTATGCTGCTGAAGCATGTCTGATTTTGGTGCCCTGGGGCAAAACACCAGCCACCAAACCCATAAGTGCACTGCTACCAAGCTTCAGAGGTTAGATTTGAACCCAAGTCTTCTGACTTTAAAACTAAAAATTTTTTTTACTTGTCACAAAGGGAGAGGATATGTGGATGTGCCCAGTGTTATATAGACTGGGAAGGGGAAAGAGAATATGGTTGATGAAACTGAGCAAGATCTATTTTTTGGGGGGGGCGGGGTTCTTCAGGAAAGGATTTGTCTTAAGCCAAACTGTGAAATAGACAGTGTGTCTTTGATATTCTCTGTCCCATGTGCCCAGAGCTCACCTCTTCCCCCTGGACTGTCCAGACAATCCCACTTCGGCATCGCACCAAAGATGGCCCATCCTTTGCTCCTCTTTCCTCCTCTTTCCCAACATCTTCATCCCTCAGAGTCGGACTCTCTAGTGGATGACACTAGGAAGTAACATGAGCTCCATTTAAATAGAATCCTTGAAAGCAAGAACCATTTTGTTTTTTGTTTTATTTATTTCTGAATTCCTAGTGCCAACCACAGGGCCTGAAGTAGTTTAGACAGTCATTAAATGTTTATTGAATTATTTGAATGCCTTAATTTACTCAGGTTCAATTCAAGGAACATTTATTGAGGTCCTACTATGTGCCTGATAACATGCTTAGAGGATACACAAAGGGGAAAACTGTCTCTGCCCTCTAGGACCATAACATCTAGTTAGTAGAAGAGATAAGATAGGCACAAGAATAGTTTTTATTCAAGGTGGAATGTCATGAGGGCACAGGAGAGACTACTAGAGAAAGTTGCCAGTCTAGGCAAGTGTGGGTTCAAGTATCAAGGAATCACACTAACAGGATCACCCGATACCTGACACATTCTTCTGTGGCCTCAGTTTTCCAATATGTAAAAGGAAAGGGTTGGCCCAGATGACCTCTGAGGACCCTTTCAGCTCATCTCCACTGGTAGCATTCTCCTCAATTTTATGGGGCCAGTAACAAGTTTCATTTCATTATTTAACATCACATAGCTTTTACAAAGGAATTGTCACTTGAAAAATACCATCAGAACAAAGTGCAAACACTGGGGAGGGCATAATTCTGCCAATGTCACCTCATTTTGGGGAGAAGGGGTAACAGGTTCACAAACTAGCTCAGTTTCTATGTAGCATTGCTCTTTAGGGGAGGAGTATTTAAGTTCAGAATGAAAAATTAAAGTAGAAAAGGGAGGAGTGGGGATAGGGTAGAAAGATTTTGGGAAGTGATGTGATGGCCTGGTTTTAGGAAAGATGAGGTAAAAACTTGCCTGTCTGAGCCTAGGATCAAGGAGACCTGAGTTCAAATAAATCTGGTATAAACTGCCTGGGTGATTGGCCACATCCCAATCTGTCAGTGCCCCAAGGGAAGCTGGTAATTTACAGAGCTGGTGCTGCTCTGCATTGGTGGAAGGTATTTCCTCACTTCGAAATTCCTAGACCCAATGATCTGGATTACGAATTCCAGTAGGATGTAGAGGAAGATCAGAGAAGAGGTGACAGATATGGATGGGATCTGATTCTAGGTAAGGTAAAATCTATAAGGTACATTTATATAAGTGTGCATGTGTGTGTACATACACATATATGTATCTGTGTATGTGTATATATACATGTACATCCTCACACAAAATGAATACAAGTGATTTTTGGGGGGAAAGGGAATGGCACTAGTAGCTAGAAACATCAAGGAAGACTTCATTTGTGCTGAACTTGAGTCTTAAAGGAAGCCAGGGATTCTGAGAGGTGGAGGTGAGAAAAGAATGCCACCTAGGCATGAGGGACAGTAAATGCAAAGACATGAAGATGGGAGATGGAAGCATTCTAAAAACAAGTAAGCCAGTGTGGCTGATCACAGTCCACCATCTACTACTCCATGTTGCTCGTGAGCAAGTACACTAGCTTAGCCTAATGTAGTAGCTAAGACCTCAGAAAAAATTGTCCCATTTGTGCCCAGTTTTCCTTGAGGAGAAAGAGGGAAAGTTTCCCCTTATGATTCATGGCATGGTTGAATGATGTCCTGGCAAGAGGCACAGACAGAACCCCCATCCCCACCCAGGTTACTCACAGAAGTCTCAGTATCCTGTACAGATGAGACCTTTGGACCCAGATGGCTCTGGAGGAGAAAGTGAGGCTGGAAAGGTACAGCCCTCCCTCCATCACTTCAAAGTCAACTGCAAGTCATGTCATCATTCCCTGGTGTCATGGTCCTCTTCCAGAACAAAGGAAAAATACAACCAATGCTGAACAGACAACCAGAGGGGCCTCTTGGTCTGACAAAGACAGTATGGCAATCCGATTGTCCACAGTAGGCTTGAACTGGACAGCAAAATCCTGCCACATCTTGTTCTCTTTAAAAAGTGAAAAACAGCAGCTGCACTTTGGGTCCTGAGAGAGACTCTTCTCAGCCAAAAAATTGCTTCATGAGGCACAGGCCTGTTCTAGTTAAAAACCTTTGGAAAAATCTATAAACTGAAGGTCCCATTTCTAAGCTGGAGAAAGGTCATGAGGAGGACTCCCTTTGGATTCTTGATAGTACGGCACAGTTTAATAACTTGCATTTTTATGCACTTAAAGGTTTTCAAAGCACCTTACAAATGTGATATTGCAGCTATCCTAGGAGGTAGATATGATTACTATCCCCATGTTACAGTTGAGGAAACTGAGGCAGACAGGCGAAATGACTCAGGATTCACAACTAGTAAGTATATTAGGCTGGATTACAACTCTGATATTCTTAACTGCAGGACCAGTTCAAATTATTCTACATGCACAGAAGCAGGTTCAGAAGGAAATATAAATGGCACAGTTTTGAAATTAACATGTGAAATTTATCACATACTTTTTTAAAAAAGCAAATGATATGAAATGGATTCACAGTTTCATTTAGCTTCTTTTTGTGTGTGTTCTGAGTGTATGGAAATGCTCTTTTAGGGGGGTGTTTAAGTTCAGAATAAAAATTTAAATTAAAGTAGAAAGGGAAGGGGTTATGGAGATCATGGGATATTTCTGAGAGGTGATACGATAGCTCAAATTTTTAATAATTTGAACCTAGACTTCTTGACTCTTCTACCTACTGCATTAGCTATCAGCAAAGGGTATGAGAGATGACTTCTAGATGTCTCACAATACTAACACTGACTTGTTGAGCATTTGGTTCAGTTAGAACAAGAATGAAACTCACCTTTGCCCTAGGTGAATGAGGAACATATGTCAAACTGAAGTCTATGTGACTGATTTGTTTCGTAGACACATGACAGGACCTTGGCTCCAATATGGCTTTCTGGTACATCCTGACTGTGTGAACCTGGCAAAGTCACTTAACCTCTGAATGCTGTAGGCTGCTTTCTAAGACCATGCCCTGCAGAGTAGGGGTATTTCCTCACCAGGAGATCCTTTTATCAGTGAAATCACAGGGCTGGTTAAAAAACAAAACAAAACAAGAGTCATAAAACTACCCAAGTTCAATAGCAGTGAAAAAACTTGTTGAGTGTTGAGATACAATGTTCCTGATTACACAAACATTCTGTTTGATACCAACAAAGACGTAAGTGGAAGCCAGGGCAGCAGAGAATTCCCTTTAAGGATAAAATCACAGATCTGAACTCAGAACAAACAAACAAGGAGCCAGGCTCTCTTAGCTCCTGTACTGACAACTATTGGCCTCCAGCAGTTGATGTTCTGTGGGATACAACTTGAACCCAATTAAGTAAAAAACGTGAACAAGGAGAGAGAATCAATACCTGTAGAAATGGGAAAGGATGTTAAGGACTGAGAAGATGGTAAAAAGGGCTAGCTTCATGACCTTGAGTAAGTCACTTAACCTCTCTATGCCTCAGTCTTCTTATCAATAAAATGGGGATAGTAATATATCATAATAATGTAATAGCACCTGCCTTCCAGGGTTGTTGTGAGGATCAAATAAGGTGTTTATAAAGTACTCCACAAACCTTAAAATGTTATGTAAATGCAAGCTACTGTTTTTGTTATTATTCTGACAACCAGAGGTAAGGAGGAAATGCATTCCAGGCAAGAAAACCAGCCTAGTTCAGGGAAAAACCATTAGATCAGTTTGATTGGAACAGAGAATGTTGAAGTGTTTCTCATTTATTGACCTAACTTACACTTTTATTGATGTAGAAAACTGCCAGGTGAGGAAATTCTCTCCATTAATGTGGATCAGAGTCTTCTCTGCAATTTCTAGTCTCAAAGAGAGGCCTGGGCACTGAGAGGATCAGGGACTGGCCCAGGGTCACACAGCCACACAGAGCTAGAAAAAGAGCATTTATTAAGTACTTACTGTGTGCCAAGCACTGTGCCAAATCTAGGAATACAAATACAAACAAACCCCTCTATTATCCCCCCTAAACCCAGTCCCTGTCCTCCAAGGCACTCTCTAATCGAGGAAGGGAACACAGAAAGGAATCTGGGTAGGGAAGGAGGGTACTTGTGTGGCAAGAAGTTGGGAAGACCCAGAGAGTCAGAAATGGAGCAGGAGAGAAGAAGCTCCCAGTCTCTGGTTTCCTCAGTGGGGTCATGCTTGGGTGGGAGAGCTTGGCTCTGCTTTGGCGAGGGTTTGGCCACTTTTCCTCTTCCTTACAAGTAGGCCCTAGGGATTCACAGCTTTGCCAATGAGCCATGTTCTGGCCAGAGTTGCTGCAGGAAGTGTAGGATTGATTCCTAAAAGTCCTGTCATCCTGCACTGGCTTGGGAGTCTACTGTTGATTAGACATAATTAAGTGATGAGGAAGAAGGAACATACTATGAAGGGAAGTACACTGGGTTCCATATTGTTCTCAGATGAAGCACAATTGAACTCTCACCCTGTCCAAGTCCTCCTGAGTCAGTCGTCCCTGTTTTTTTTCTCTGCTCCCTCACACCCTCCTCTGAGGGAGACATCCAGTTTTACTTCCATCTGCAGGATCCCAAACCTCCTAGACTTGGAATAGATGCACTATTCCTCCCATTGGAGATGGATCAAGCTTCCTTGACTGAGGTAATCTTCTGCTCTCCTCTTACCACCCCTCGTAGCCTTTTCCTGGAGTCAATCAGCCTCTTGGCTCCCCAGAGATCTCCAGTTCTTGACTGGTCACTCTGACCAGAGAAAATAAGTTGAATTAAGTTGAATGAAAAGACCTTTACTCTCCTTTTCCTCTGGAGACATTGGAAGAAATGCCACTGATACAGATAGAGCTTGTTCATGAAGCTGGATTTGGGGGAATGGTGCCATGCGTGGGACACTATTTGGGATACATAGCAATGCTGGCCAACCCACTTGGTACTCCTCCCCTATTCCAGCATTGTCTCAGTAATGTTCTCGAGACTTCCTCGATGTATTAAAAGTTGCATGCTTTGACAACTTAAGTGTGGGTCACGAAGGGGAAAGTTACATTGTAAAAAACCAACAAAAACCCCTTTCTTTTTCTTACAGCATCTCCCATCTTTATGGGAATCAGGACGTGGGGAGGGGAAAGATATGATCAGAGGATCTGGATTCATATCTTGGCTTTACCACTTCTTAGACATGTGGCCTGAAGCAAGTCACTCAACCTTAGTTTCTTCATCTATAAAATGGGAATAATGATGTTTGGACTGCTTGCCTCTCTGGGCTATTATGAGGATTAAATGAGATTAATACTGATAATAATAATCATATCTAGTATTCATAAATTAAGGTTTACAAAATGCTTTACAAATACGATCTCATTTTATCCTCACAACAACCCAAGGGGGGAGGCGTTATTGTTATCTCCATTTTACAGATTAGGAAAATGAGGTATAAATTAAGTGACTTACTGAGGATCACACATCTAGTAAGTGTCTGAGGCTGAATTTGAACTCTTCTTCCTGACTCAAGGTCCAGCACTCTATCCCCTGCTCCATCTTGCTGCCCACAATGTGTATGCTAAGTTTGTATTTGTATTGTAAACATGAAGGACTATGTAAATATTGGCTTTCCTAGTTCTGTTCCTGTGTAACACTGGCTTATTAGCTCTCACTATATAGCTCATTATATGTCTTCAACTAGATTGTGGCTAACTCCTCGAGGGTAGAGGCCATGTTATTATGTTGTCTGCTGGTCCATAATAGTTCCTCATTAGACGAACCACAGAGCTCCATTGTATTCAAGGACTGCCAGCTGGAGATCCCAGCTGTGCCCCATGTCATTTGGATGGGGATGGAGGGAACATGCTCAAATAGAATCCTGGGATCCCCTCACTGAAACGGGACTCGGGAAATCATGCATTGCAGTCAAGAAAATCAATGCTGGTTCATCTCCCTAGGATATAAGAGAAACCAGACCACAGGTCTTGAGAAAACCAGCTCTGATAATAACGATAATAACAATAACTTTTTAATGTCAAATCTATTATTGTCTGTGTGGGGGGTGAACAATGTCAAAGTGAAGGAGCATCGGACAGGGTGACTCTATGTACCCTGAGACCATCTGGGGAGGTGTGAAGGTCTGACAAGACCCCTACAACATCAGCCAGTTAGACTCTGAGGATGCCATTCATTGGCTTAACACTGTGGCCAGTATGGTAGATGGAGCAGCAGAGGGTGCAGGCTGGTTCTACTCAGAACAGTTGTGATGCTCAACTTGACATCGAGGCCAGTGGAGCAAAGAGTGCTCCTTTGTGTTCTGGTCCAACAAGAAGGCAGGATATGTGGGAACCATTCAGAAATGGCAATACCCCATCTAGTAGAAATTCTTGGATACATATGATACTGACCACAGGCCAATGCTGAGAACCAATGAAATGGATTGGTGATATAAAGGCTCTTGTGTTCAGGCATTTTTCAGTCATGTCTGACTCTTTGTGACCTCATTTGGGGTTTTGTTGGCAGAAATACTGGATTGGTTTGTCATTTTTTTTCTCCAGCTCATTTTTCAGATGAGGAAACTGAGGTAAATAGGATTAAGTGAATTGCCCAAAGTCACACAAGTAGTATGAGGAAGAGGAGTCTTCCTGACGCAGCATTCTATCCACTGTGCCACCTAGCTGCCCCCGAATGCTTTTATTGTGCAGCATAATAATAACATTGGAAATAGATCAGCAACCTAACCCTAGGGCAACTCTCTAAATTTAAAAGTTGAACTAGTTGTAGACAAGGGCTTCATCCTACCCTCATCATATCAAGGATATCATCTGTTTCAAGCCACACAAAAATATGTTGTAGGCCACTACATGAAATTAGCAAGAAATCATTTCCCTCTGAAACTCAGATTAGAGGAAATAAGATTTAAAATTGAGGAATTACTTAAATCTGGAGAGAGAAAAGCCAGAGAACACAACGGCACTAAAAATCTAAACTTAACGAAAACTCCAAAAATGCTACTTAGTAAGAAAAGAGTTGGCAAAAAATGATGGTGATGGTTTGAATGATTTTGAAAAGGAGATGAGCCTACTTAGATTGGAATTTCAAAACTCTTTTTGAACATGGTGGCACAAATTCAACTGAGAGTTTGGTACCAACTGTACCAAAACAGAGTAATTTTAAAAATCTACTTTCTGCTATAACCATCATGAACTGATGTATTCTCCCATAATATTTGACAGAGGATGTAAAATTGTGCACCTGACATACCATGTTGGAATTGTTGGGATGGTAATGACATTAGGAGCAAAAGTAGAGCTCCCTAGGAATATTCCAAAGGAAGGACATTAAAGATCATCTTGGCAGGAGAGGTTTGAGAAAACTATTGAAAAAGTCATGGAAAGATATTGAAATGTTACATCCATATCTAGTAGATACTTGCAGCAAAATACTTGAATGTCATGTTGTCCATTTTTGTGGGGTTTTCCTTTGATCTCCAGGGCTTAGCAAAGTGTGTGGTACACAGGAAATCCTTAACAAATGTTTGTTGATTGACTGACTACCCAAGTAAAGGCAATAAGAAAAAACATGAAATGGAATCTAGAAAGCCAAAGCACATCAGAAATTCTTGGTATCCTTAACTGATATTTGACAACCAAAATCAAAGGTGATATATGCATTCAAAGAGTACAGAGGAAACAACTAAAAATCAATCACAAACCCTACTACAGAGTCTTAAGACACATTCTCATGTTATTAAGATACGAGGTCATAGCACTTTAGCCCTTTTGTTGGTGGAAATACGGTGATTTGATTGATTTATTCCATTGACCTCCACCCTTATAATAATATAGTGAGAATTCTAGAGCATGGGGGTCAAATGCCAATTTTTTGTGGGCAAAGTTTAAATCTAGTTTAGCTCAACAAGTTCAAAGGGTTTTTGTGTCTTAAAAATTCAGTAGGTCTTTGTGAATCATAAAAAACCACTTAAACAAAAATCCAAGTATTACGTTCATAATTGAAAATACATAATATAAGAATGAAAAGAATGTAAAATATAACTCCTCTTCTGTGGTCAGAAAGTGAAGGCAACACCTTCCAGGTAGTCTGCACTCTATAAAATATTTCTGGCTTCCCCTTGTTCTCAGGAAGGAAGTCTTCTTGCCCTAAGGAAGTCTTGTCTTCCTCCATCTTTAAATCTATGGTCTTAGTTAGCTGAACTAGTAAGAGTACATTTTTTTAATGTAATTTGGTATGGTCATAAATCTAGGTAGATTTAAGCAGAGAAGTTTTAAGGGTCTGGAAAAAAACATGCTTTTAGCTCAGCTTGAGGAGTAACTAATTAATATGACCCACAAAGTAGTGACTATGTCCCCAGAAGTGTGTCCATTTAGGACATGGAGTATCTACCTGGCACTGCAGGGGATAGAGCATCAAACCTGCAGTTAGAAAGACTCATTTTCCTGAGTTCAAATCTGACCTCAGGCACTTCCTAGCTGAGTGACCCTGGGCAAGTCACTTAACCCTGTTTGCCTCAGTTTCCTCATCTCTAAAATGAGCTGAAGAAGGAAATGTCAAATCATTCCTGTATCTTTGCCAAGAAAACCCCAAATGGAGTCACAGAGAGTCGGACATAACTGAAACAACAGCAAGAGAATTTGAGTGACTTGCCCAAGGACATAGAAGTAGTAAATTACAAGGATTTGGACCCAGGTCCTCTTCTTCCATATCCAGCACCCTTTCCACCACATTGTGTTCCTTTGAACTTTGGATTTAATGATTTTAAGGTTTTGTTATTCTCCGTCTGGGACTGTAACACTCATACCACAGAGTGGCAGTGGACCACCATCCCCCCTCCCCCATTATCATCAGTATTTGTAGAGAGCTTTAAGTTTTGCAAGATACTTTACAAATATTATCTCATATGGTCCTCCCAACAAGCTTGGGAAGTAGGTGCCATTATTATCCCTTTTTTACAGATGAGTAAACTGAGACCCAGGGAGACCAAGGTAGTAGCAACCATTGTAGTAAACATTAGAGGTAGAATTTGAAGCCAGTGGAAAGAGTGTCTGCTCTGGGTGTAAGGGACCTGCATTCATATACCACTTCTGAGGCTTACTACCTGGGTGACCTTGGGTCTTAACTTCTCTGAGACTCAGTTCCCTCATCTGTGAAACAAGAAGGTTGGACTAGATGACCTGGTTCTACAGATCTAGTCCTTTCCTTACGATCTTGTGACTGTTCTCTCTCTTCAAATCGAGGATGATTTCACAGCACCACGCTGCCCCATGGGAGGCAACAGGGCCCTATCACTTACACACCGCCCCAGAGTGCTCTGGGCAGAAGCCTGACCAGCATGGACAGAGGCTCCGACCCAGGCGCCAGCTCTTAGGAGCTCCCTGTGTTTTCAGTTTCGTTGCTCAGAGCATCTGCTTGGTGACAAGTCAGGATGTGGCGGCCTGTTCGTGAGAGCTGGATTCCAGGACATCTCATGACAGCTGTTTTCGGAAAGTGTTTGGAGGTCCTCACTGCTGGGGCGTTGGGCTTTTTTATCATCTTACACCAGAGGGCAAACAGCTGTTGTGGTGCTGAGCAAGGTCATTGCATGGGTCTATGGTCTGAGGCTGGTAAAAAACAAAAAAAGGCAAAGCAAATGAATTGCTTTCTCTCCTTTCCCTGAGATAATTATTTTGGGGGAGACACTGTCCTCTGGTGAAGTGGGAGCAGCTCTGGACTTGGAATCAGGAAGCTGGAGTTGGAATCCTGCCTCAGACACGCTACAACTGTAGGAAAGTCATCTCACCTCTTCTAGCCTCTGTTTCTTCATCTGCAAAATGGGAGATAATAATATCTACCTCACAAGGTTGTTGTGAGGACCAAATGAAATAGTTGTAAAGCAGTTTGCAAACTATAAGTACTATGTCTGCTACTAGTGCTATACAAATTGCCTTATAAATAGAAGCTTTTAGCATTAATATACTTATTATCATTATTATTGGTCCAGGTTTGTGATTTTTTTGGTCTAGGGGACTCTCAGAAAGAAAAATCCAGGAATCCTTTTGCGAATCAGAAATCGCTGTCACACAGCCAGTATGTGTCGAAAACAAGACTTGAACCCAGATCCCTCAGTCTTCTTGACTCAAAGACCAGCTTTCTACCTATCACACACTTTGGTCATTGTTACCATCATCACCATTGCCATCTTCATCATTTATTTCTCCTTCCTCCTCCTCCTCCTTCTTTTCTTTCTCCCTCTCTCTCTTACCTTCTTTCCTCTTCCTTTTTCTTTCTCTCCTTCAACTTTTTTCTCCTTTCCCCACTTTTCCTTTCTTTCTTCTCTTCCTCCCTCCCCCCCTCTCTCTTTTTCTTTCTTCCCCTGTCTTCTTCTTTCATTCCATTTCACTCTCTCTCTCTGTCTCCCCACCCCCTTCCTGGATGGAGCACTAGACCTGGAGTCAGGCAGACCCAAGTAACCTTGGACAAGTTACAGAACTTTGTGGGTCTCAGTTTCCTCCTCTATAGATGGGGGGAGCTTGGCCTCAGGGGCCTCTGAGGTCCCTTCCTGCTCTAGTCCTGTGATGCCAAGTTCATTTTCCATGGTCAGCTGTGTGCCCTTAAGGAAATTGCTTCCCCTCTCTGGGCCTCAGATTCCACTGTCAAAGGAGGCAGGAGGACCGGATAGGGTCTAAAGCGGCTTCCAGCTCTCATGTCTTTGATTCTAGCTCTGGTTTTTAGAAGCCAATAATCTTGTACACAATAAAGGAATACTCATTGAAGAAATTCCTCTTCTTTGACAGTTTTAAAGGGATGAAGAGAAGGAAGACAGGGGAGGAGGGTAAGGTTTGGAAGATAAGGTGCGAGGAAGAATTCCCCCTCTGCCCCCCACTCCCATCACAACAGTGTAACGCCCATTGAAGACATCTGTGTTTGTCTCTGGGGAGCAGAGAATTCCCCCACGATGAAGTGGAAATGGTTTTCTGAGAATCCTGGCTCCCAGGGTCATCTCTCCCTCCTCCCCCTCTCCTCACTCCCACTTCATAACACGCCCCCCCCATATTTCTCAGTTGCTCATCTCCACTGGAGGTAGGAGTGGGGGAACATGTGTGTCCACATGTGTGTGTGGCATGTGGGTGTTTCTGGACCTCAATTGTGTGTGCGTGAGTGAGTGTGTGTGCCCTGTGTCCCCCACCAGATTTACAGCTCCGCGGTTACTGTGTGGGCTGTTTTGACTCTTTGCTTGTAGCCAAGCCCAGACAAACCACGTAGGGCTGGAAGCCATTCAATCTTTTACAGGCCTTCAAATTGGGGCTGGAGCCGGAGAGGAAATACTAAAATCCTGTATATACAACTTCTGTCTGTGAGCGGGAGAGAAATTCCATGAAAATGAGCAACACGGTGGTGGGTGAATATGCACTGGGGCTTAAAGGCTGCAGTTTCTCTCTCTCTCTCTTTCTCTTTCTCTCTCTCTCTCTCTCTGTCTCTGTCTCTGTCTCTCTCTTTCTCTCTCTCTCTCTCTCTCTCTCTCTCTCTCTCTCTCTCTCTATCTCTGTCTCTCTCTCTGTCTCTGTGTCTGTCTCTGTCTTTCTCTGTCTCTTTCTCTGTGTGTCTCTCATCTTTAAAATAATAAAATAAGATTACTTTAGTAATCGTGGGGTTTATGAGTAAGTCGGGGTGTGGATGACTATTTAGATATGGTCAAAGAGTTTGATCTGAGCCCTGTAATTAACAAGCCTCTTGAATAGATTTTGTAAGAAGTTGATCTGACTGAAGCTGGTTAGAAGGGAAGCCCAGTTTGTTATCTCCTTTCTCTCTCTCTCTCTCTGTCTCCACACACACACACACACACACACACACACACACACACACACACACACACACACACGCTCCCACACACTCACTCATTCACTCTCACTCCCACCTCTGCCTCCCACCATTCCAAAAACATGCCAGCTGCACAGAGTAAGCAGGATTCTGCCATCACCTGGATCTAGCGGTCTTTCCTAGTAAACCGTGTTCTCCCTAGGTGTCTGCCCTCCTTCCCTCCCTGTTTTCCCCATCAAGAGGGGCCTTGGAGGAGGTTAGGTCTACAATGATATTCATAGCTCTAGGGAATGTCAGAGCTGGGAGGGATCACACAGATAACATCCCATCCATGCTCTCCAGTGAGCACAAAGGCCCTCCAGTGCAGTAAGCTCCCCAGGACCCACACAGATGGTTAATGGGAGACCTAGGAGAAGAGACAACCTTGTCATTCTCACTCCTAGAGCAGATTCCTCTCCATCCAATGATGGCACTCTCCAAGTACAATCCAAGGCAACAAGGATTTACTAAGAACCTCCTATGTGCCAAGTAATAATAATGATAAATAATAATACTTAGCAGGTTTATAGTAGTTTAAGGTTTTCAAAGTGCTCTGCAAACATCTCGCTTGTGCTGAATAATCACTGTGGGAAGTCAGTGCTATTATCCTCACTTAATAGGTAAAGAAACTGCAGCCAAGTGACTTGCCCAGGGTCACACAGCTAGTAAGTGTCTGATGATGAATTTGAACTCAGGACTCCTGGTCCAGCGCTTGTACTACCCTGGGAGTAAGGGCAGGAACTGAGCCACAGGGCTACGAAGCAGGTAGAATGAAGGAAGCTGCAGCTGTTCAATCATTTTTCAGTCGTGTCCAATTCTTAGTGACCCCCTTTGGAGTTTTCTTGGTAAAGATACTGGAGTAGTTGCCATTTCCTTCTCGCTCATTTGACAGATGAGGAAACTGAGGTAAAGTTAAGTGACTTAATAGACTGGGTACTCTATATACTATGGCGTGCCCTAGTGAGCCCATATTAAGTCCTTGTGCCCAACTGACGGTCTCCACTATGGTAGCTGTCATGCAAAAGCATTGACCTAGGATTTGAGAGACCTGGGGTCTATTGTCAATGATGACACCAACTTTCTGTGTGATTTTTGGGCAAGCTACTTGACCTCTCTATTCTCATCTGTAAATAAGGGGAGGGAATAAGGAGGGGCAGGGGGATGGGCTTCATAAGCTCTCGGTTCCGGCTGGTGCTAAGATTCTCTGATTCCCAATTACTTCAAGTCTCCGTTAGCTCTGGCTGACAGCCAGTGACCCTCCCTTTATTTTTTAATACCCACCTTTGCCCTTCCTTCTATTACCCTCACACCCTCCCTGTAGACAGAGTGTCTGTCCCACCCTCATTCTCCAATCATGAGAACCTTTCTTTCGCCTCTGGGATAAAATACAGACCCCTCTGCTGGACACTTAACAGACTGGTTCCAGTCTCCCTTGCTAGGCTAATCATACATTCCTCCCCTTTCCATGCTCTGTGGTCCAGCTAAACTGGCACACTTGTTTCCCACCCATGCTATTCCATCTCTTGCCTCCATCCCTTTGCACAGGCCATTCCCTCATGCCTGGAATGCCCTCCCTTCTAACGCCCCACCCCTTGGAGTCCCTCCCCAGCTTCCCTCCCAGCTCCCTCTCCAGAGAGTCCTTTCCTGATTCCCCCAAGTTGTTAACTCTTTTGCCCCCCTGAAAGATGACTATGTTTATTTTTCTGCATGCCTATTTTATTCTCCCAGTAAAAGGGAGCTCTTTGAGGTCAGGCACTGTTTCCCCTTTGTCTTTGTATGCCCAGTGCTCAGCACGGTGTATTGTGGGTGCCAAATAGATGCTTACTGAGTGAGTAATGGATGAATGGCCATGCCAGGACCTCTGCCCTGTTATCAGGCAATACCCAAGCATTTTGAAGTGCCAGCTGTAAGTCAGAGACCTGGGACAGGAAGACAAAATGGAGAGTACCTATACTTAAGGAGATCCAGTTGAGTTATAGGAGAAAACTTCACCTGTAGATATCAGAGTTCTTCCAGGTGCAGTTTGTCACCTTTCTTTTTGTCATGGACCCTGTTGGTGACAGTTGGTGAAGCCTAGGGGCCTCTTCTCACAATCATTTTTTAAATTCATAAATTAAAATACAGTAGATCACAAAAGAAACCAATTCTATTGACATATAGATGTCTTTCTCCCCCTCAGTCAAGTTCATGGAACCCCTGAAATCTATCCACAGACTTCTTGGAGTGGGGAAGGCTGTGGACACTGGGTTAAGAATCTCTGCCTTATTACTGGATCATTGACTGAGAGTTGGAATGAAACTTGAAGACCCTAAAATCCAACTCCATTTTACAAAGGAGGAAACTGAGGAATAAAGAATTAAGTGACATGGTTAATATCACAAACAACAATAAGTGTATGAGGCAGGATTGGAACTTGAGTCCTTCTAGCCCAAGTCTACTGCCCCATCTAGTGCTCTATGCTGTCTGTTCCTAATTGATGCCAGGTTGCCCAAGAGCAAAAAAACAAGGCAGAAACCTACCTCTGCCTCAGGGTGCAAAGTTCACTCCAGGGCTGCCAGTTTCAAGTAGATAGATAGACAGATTGACAGACAGACAGGCAGAGAGATGCATGGATGATAGATATAGATAGGTAGCTAGATGGACAAATAGATGGATAGATAGAAGAATGGATAGATGGTCAGATCTATGGACAGATGGGTATACAGAGAGAAAGATAGACATACAGACCGATGGATTGATCAATTGATAGATACTTGGACAGATGGATACATAGATACACAGATAGATAGATGATAGATAGATAGATAGGTGGACAGATGGATAGATGGACAAAGAGATGAATGAAGTGAATGAACGAAGAAAGGGGTTGAATTCAGTAGCCTCTAAAGTCCCTTCCAGCTCCAAATCCATGTTCTTTTGAAAGATGGCAAAACTGGAATTTGGATCCACACTCTGTCAAATTGAACTAATCTCCTATTAGGGATCCCTAGCACTTTTCCCCAAGCCCCATAAACTTGACTCTCCCCATATGGAGGATACATTGCTAGCCAAGGAAGCCTTTAGGGTATCACCTTTGCCCTACCTCTAGGCATTATTGCAGTGCCTATGTGAATGCCAGGCTGCCTGAGTTTTTCACAACTGATAGTAATGACTCCAAGTTCATCCTGCCTTTCTTGTCTTCTCTCTTCTTTCTCTGTGTCTCCCCCTCTACTCTGGTCTTTTCTCAAAGAGCCACATCAGTAGTTATGTGTCTGACCATTCGTTCTGACCATTCAAACAAGGCACTGCCTCCACCTGGTGGCAATCTGCTGAAATTGCAGCTTCAATTCCCTCTATCCCTGCTTTTTTTTGAGCGGTCAACAGTCACTTTAATCAAGCCCATATATATCATTCGCTTAGTTCAGGGGAAAAAGTCAGCACCCTGAACTTCAGAGAAAATACAGAGGAACAAAGATCAACCAACAGATAGTGCTTCCTATTGTCTGACCATACATACATAGTCACTAGAGAGAGAAGGACCAACGTCTGGGTTTTCAAAGCTGGGGGCTCCTTAGCGGCTGCCCAGAGTCTCATCTGGCCAAACAAACACTTCCAATGAGTAAGCCCCTCAGATTCAATTCTTTTAAAGAGAGTGATTAGAAGTCATGGAGGTAGAGGCTGTTAAGCAAAGCCTCTGCAGTCAGAGAACACACAAAGTGCTTAAGGTAGAAGGAGCATGGAGAGCACATGGTCCTCATATTCTAGAAGAAGAAATGGAAGGTGGGAGAGGCAAAGCTTGCCTAATGTCTTGTGGCACTTGCTGCTACAGCTCCCTGTCTTTTCAGGGGCTGGCTCCCCCTGGAATGCTCTCATTCCTCATGTCTGACTTTTGGAATCCCTACTTTTCCTTCCTACAGGGCCAGGAAGTCCTAGTTCTGACACATGACCTTGGACAAAATGCTTAACTTGTCACAACACCAGGCAACTCTGTAAGGCTGAACTGTGGATACCTCTAGGGAGGGAATTTCCACACAGGAAGTTCCCCACACTGATGAAATCACAGATCCAGACCTGAACAACCTCAATGGAGAGGGTAAAGAGAAGGAGCAAGCACTTATTAGATGCCTACTATGCGCCAATCACCATAGGAAGCACTTTACAAATGTTACCTCACTTGATCACAATGCACTGGGCTGGGTGCTAGGAATAGATTGGGGTTTTTAAAAAAATGTTCCAGAACCTGGGCTTCTTAATGGGAGAGGGACCACTCCCTCCCACCTTGCAAGTCTTAGCCCCCACAGACTAGGTTCCATCCTGGGGAAATGTGACCTCTAAAAGGGGGATGTCATGTTTTTCTTGCACTCTCTGGCTCATTATACATCAATTCCAGAGCCCCATGGAAAATGTCCATTTTGGTGCATGTCCAGGATCTTCCCCCAAAAGATTAACAAGGTTATTTCTAGAGAGATGTTCAAACTAAGTCAGAAGTAATGGGGGACTGGACACTGAGCCAGTCCTTATGGGCATGCACAGGGCACCACTGATGCAATTCTTAGCCACTATTTCCATACCATGTCTTCCACTATCCTCAAAAGCCCCTTGCTTGATTCATCCATCTCCACTGACTATCATCCCAGATCTCTCCTGACTTTTGTGGCTGAGCCCCTCATGGAGGCCATCTTCAATGGGTTTTTATACTTCTTTTCTTCTTCTTAACTCTTTCCAGCCCTGTTTCCAACCCCATCATTCCACCAAACTGCTCTTTCCAAAGTGACCAACGATCTCTTCGTTGCTACATCCAATGGCTCCTCCTCAGATCTCATCCTTCATCTCTTTTCAGCCTTTGATGCTGTCAAAAGCTCTCTCCTACATGATTCTCTCTTTTCTTTTTCAATTTTCTTAATCTCTCCCACATATTTATTCTGTCCTTTCTTTTTTCCATTTAATAGTATTTTATTCTTTGCAATTACATGTAAAAGTTCTCAATATTCACTTTTATAAGATTTTGAATTCCATTTTTTTCTCCCTTCTCCCTCCCCAAGATGGCAAGCAATCTGGCAGAGGTTATTCATGTATTATCATATTAAACATGTTTCCACATTAGATGCTCTCTTCTCTCTAGGTTTTTGGGACACTGTTCTTTCCTAGTCCTCCTTCTACCTATCTGATCCCGCTTCTCAGTCTCTTTGGCCGGACCTTCAACTGGATCGTATCTGCTAGCCATGGGACACCACAGAGTTCTGTTCTGGGTCCTTTTTCCTTCTCCCTCTGTAATGTTTCAGTTAGCAATTTCATCAGCTCCCATGGGTTCAATCATCATCTATGCCAGGGGAGGGGAACCTGTGGTCTCAAGGTCACATGTGACTCTCTAGGTCCTTTAGTGTAGCCCTTTGATTGAATTCAGACTGCACAGAACAAATCCCCTTAATAAAAAGAGATTAATAAAATAGATTCTATGCTGATGATTCAGTCCTAACCTCTCTGCTGACCTCTAGCCTTGCATTTTCTATTGGATATCTTGAACCAGAGGTCTCAACATCTTAAACTCAGCATGTTCAAAACTGAACTCATTAACTTTACCCCACAAATCTCCCTCCTTCCAAACTTCCCTATCACTGTTGAGAGTACGACCATCCTTCTGGTCTTCCAGGCTCAAAATCTAGGTGTCATCCTTGACTCCTCACTATCTCCCCCTCCACCCTACCCCCCCCATCCAGTCTGTTGCCAAGGCTTGTTGACTTCTCCTCTGTAACATCCCCTTCTCTCCTCTGACAAGGCCGTATTCTAGTTCAGGCCCTTATCTCTTCACACCTGAACTACTACAATAGCCTGCTGATTGGTTTGCCTACCACAAGCCTCTCCTCACTCCTGTCCATCCACCATTTAGCTGTCAATGTGATTTTCTTAAAGGTCTGACCACCTAACCCCTTCCCCCAATATACTCATATGGTCCCCTACTGCTTCCCAGATCAAATATAGAATCCTCTGGTCTTCCAAGCCCTTCATAAGATGCCTCCTTCACCTACCCCTCCAGTCTGCTTACTGCATACACCCTACCATGGATTCCTCATTTCGACAACACCAGCCTATTCCATGTACTTGGCACTCCATCTCCAGACTCTGGGCATAGTTTTCTGCCTATCTTCCATTCCTAGAAATACTCCCCTCTTCACCTCTGGCTTCTGTCAAGTCCCAGCTAAAATCCCACCTTCTCTAGGAAGCCTTTCCAATCCCTCTTAATTCTAGTGTATCTCCTCTATCAATTGTTTCCAGTCTAGCCTCTTTATACTTTATTTGCATGTTAGCCTGTGAATTCCTTAAAGCCAGAAACTGTCTTTTGTCTTTGTATTCTCAGTGTGTGGGACATAGAAAGCCCTTAATAAATGCTTATTGACTGACTGACTGACTGAAAGAAACTAGGAAATCTGCTTTCCAGAGAGTCAGGATGTTGTATGATAAAAGTGAGAGACTTTGGGGTATGAGTAGACATTCTGTAACTGCTTCCAGTCTGCTGAAAAGCAGCCTTTGTGATTGGGTGTGCATTAAAAAGGGACTAGCTGGGCAGAACCTGGGCCTCTCTTGGTTGGTCTTCCTCCAATGTGGTAGAATGCTAGTGAGAGACAATGCTTTGAGGGAAGAAGCTTTGAGTCTTTCCCATCCAAAGTCAACATGTGCCTTGTTGGATATTGGCTCAATTTGTTTTCCCAAGAATCTATGCTTTCATTTTAGGTGAAGGCGATGGATTCAACTTTGTGCATTTTGAAAGGACAGGAGGGAAATCCTCTTGAGATCCAGGACCTCTGAGTTTTGCCACCAGCTCAACTTTGAGGCTCCAAAGAGTGTGGAACCACCTTTGAGATACAGTCCAGCAATAACTGAGACAAGGACTTGTCCAACAGAGAGCCCTTTAGTCTCGAACTGGTAAGACCAAGACATATGTAGAAATGGAATTAAATGAGCCTACTCTCCTTAGAGACCTATAGAGGAGAGTGTGCCCTTCAGGTGTTGGAGAAAGTGTTTTTACTTCTGTTCATGCTTTTTCTTTGAAGCAAATAAACCTTTGTTAAAGCAAATTAGTGTTAGTTGGTTAAATCAAACTGGAGCATTAGCTATTGGTATTTAACAGTTGGGGGGCACATTTAGACCTGAATTAATGGCATTAGAGAAGAGACACTCTGGCCTCTCAAGGGTACTCCTAGAACCTTGAGGAAGAGATGTAGCAGTCTGTCATTGAGACCATAAACTCAGAGAATATTTACTGGTTATAGGATAGTTACTTTTTTCCTTCCACTAAAGAAATGTTTAAAACACAAGATTCATAAATGTGCATTGATAAAGACTTAAAATATGAAACCATGCTACTGTCCCAGGAAGTTGAGACTTAAAGCATTAAAACACAAAACACTTCGTGATACTGCTGAACAGAGAGGGTGAAAGATGATAAAGTGAACTACTTTGGTACATGAAATTGAAATGTTTTTTACACAAACCTCCCAATGCATCTAAAATTATAAGAGAAAGAGTTAAATGGGAAAAAAATCTTCACGGCAAGTTTTTCTCACAAACACACACACACACACACACACAATCAGTCGAAATTTATCAGTAACTACTATTCCCCAACTGGATATAAATAGGCAATTTTCAAAGGAAGAAACCTAAAGTATCAGCATCCATATGAAAAAGATTCTCCAAATCATTAATAATTAGAAAAAAGTAAATTAAAGCAACTCTGAAGTTCTACCTCATCAAACTGGCTAAGACGACAAAAATGGAAAATGGCAAGTGTTGGTGGGGCTGGGGGAAAATAGACACATTAATGCATGATTGGCTGACTCAACTTTTCTTCTGGGAAGTAATTTGGACTTATGCCTCAAAATCACTGAACTGTCCATACCTTAAACAAATGATGGTACTGTTAGGTCTACATTTCAAAGAACCAAAACAAAAAAGAAAAGGACCCATACATAGAAGAATGTTTATAACAACTCTTTTTATAATGTCAAAGAACTGAAAAACTAAGGGAGCGCCCATCATGGAGAATGATTGAACAAATTATTGTATATGAATATAGTGTAATACCATTACACAAAAGAATGCTGTGTTTAGGAAATGATGAAAAGGATGCACTCTATTATGGTGACACCTTCACATCTTAGACATTTTCTAGCCATTTTTTAGTCTTACACTTTACTTTCCTCTCTGTACTCTATGATACAGCGACATTGGCCTCTTTACTGTTCCTTGAATATGACACTCCATCTGCCTACTCTGCCCTAGCGCTGGCCATCCGCCATGCCTAAATGTTCTCCTGTCTCCCTTCTGTCTTTTAGTTAGCCTTTCTTCTAGGCTCAGATGAAATGCCACCATCTGTAACAGGCTTTTCCCGACCCCTCTCAGCTTTCTCCCCACCCTCTTCAGCTGATAATGCTTTTCCTCCCCAGGTACCTTTTAGAGGTGAGTGTTCTGACCCAGATGAGCAAATGCAGTGCTGTACATCAAATCTCTGAAAGCTACCCACTCCTTTTCTGCTCCACTGTTGCCAACTGTGTGTTGGTTCAACTTTCCCTCCATGTTAGCAACAAACTGTTCACGCTCAGAGAAGGGCTCTAATTTGTTGCCATTAATTCTTCTGGTGGTCATTTTGCCTTGGGGGAGGCACTTTTGATGAATGCAAATATTTAGCTTGGAAAGGATAAGTCTGTGATCAGTCCAGCATTCTGCACTGCAATGCAAAAGCATTGCCTTTGTCACTCTCAAATCTTGTCTGTCTCTTCTCCTTACAATCACATAGTCTATTAGATGCCCATGTTTGCTGCGAAGGTGCATCCATGAAGTTTTATTGCATTTAAGTAAATGGAAAACACTGTGGTGATGAGGTCATGCGATGTACAAGTCTTTAGCAGTAAATGACCATTGCTGTGGCTATTTCCAACTCCATTCCTCCCTAGGACTCCCTGTCAAGCCTGGTAGTTTGAGCCTACTCTAGCATTGAAGTCACCCAGATTTATGTTTGTCCTCTTTTGGCACATTGATGATAAGGGCTCTAGGTCTTCACAAAATTTTTCTTTGACCTCATCAGGATTCATCATGGTGGGAGCATAGGCACTGATGATGGTGGCATGGCTTTTTCCTGCAAGTGGCAATCGCATTGTCATGAGCCTGTCATTCACTCCTTTTGGAAGGCATAGCAACTTGCTGACTAGATTAGTTTTGACTGCAAAACCTATGCCAGCTTCACAGCTCTCCTCTTCACTGTGACCACTCCAGAAAAATGTGTATACAGCTCCAACTTCAGTAAGCTGGCCTTCATTTGCCATCCTTGTTTCACTCAAGGCTGCTATTTGGATGCAATACCTGTTGAGTTCTCTTGCAACAAGAGTAGTTCACCTTTCAGGTCTACTGGATTTCGTATTGCCTATAAGTGTGTGCATGTTCCATGTGCCGATGGTGAGTGGATTCATCTTTGCAGTTGTTTTTGTACATTTTGTACATGTTTTTGTGTTTCAAATGCATAGTGGGATCCCTAGCCTTCCATGGTAATCAGGTCAGGGTTGGGTAAGTAGACAATTTTTAGGGTACCTTTTCTAGCCCCCTTTCTCACACCAGGAGGTGAGCAGTGCGATCCTTCAAAGGTTACTTAGACACCCAAGGAGCTTCCAAGTCCCACTGCTGCTTTCAGTGAGAAGTGACCCTATGGCCTGGGCTGCCTCTGTGCAGGGTTGTGATTGCAGCTCCCAGTGTATCTGTACTTGCTGTCATCACTTGCCTGTCACCACAGGACTTTGAGGTATAATAGTAAAATGGCATGGGTGATGTCTTTTGATTCGTGCATAAATTGGATTTAAGTGAGGCAGAGTTGCACAAAGTTGTCAGCCTCACTAGAGGCTCCAGAATCATCATAGTTCAGTGGCAGGACAGAGTCAAGGCAGCTGGCAATTGCTCAGGATGCAGTGGATGACCTTGGTATCTTTGATATTTAAGCAAGCTCTAAGGGCTCCACATCACCTGCTGCAGCTGCCTTCATAGCTGTTGGAACAAATTGTTCTCATCCACCCATTCCACCAGGGAAAGTCTTTACATGCTTGGGGTAGACACCCCCATAACTCAACAATGGGTTTGAGACTCATTGGTTACCCTCAACCTGCTTTGACCCGTCTGCTGAAACGGTTTACTGGGGTGTGGCTGCTGCACATGCTGCTGCTTCTTGGAGCCATGGGTGAGAGTTGCGTGGAACAGGTGGACACCAAAGGTGGAAAGAGGTCCAAAAAGGCCTTGGCACCAAGACTGGTTTGATGAAAATGATGGGAAAATTCAGAAGCTGCTAAATGAAAAATGAGAACTTCACAGGATACACCAGCAGGATAGTTCATCCACCTCTAAGAAGGCAGCATTTAATTTCATCAAAAACAAAGTACAAGCAAAGCTTAGAGAGATGCAGAATTCCTGGCTCAGTAAGAAGACAGATGAAATTCAGTTTTATGCTGATAATAACAATCCAAAGCACTTTTATAATTCCCTGAAAGCTATTTACGGACCAAAAACCTATGGTGCATCACCACTACTCAGTGCTGATGGAGCCACATTGATTAGTGATAAGGACATGCTCCTAGAGAGATGGGCTGCACACTTCTATAGTGTTTTCAACAGACCATCATCAATCAATGCTGAGGCCATAGATTATTTACCTCAGGTTGAAGTCAATCCCTCCTTAGCTGAACTTCTAAGTGAAGAAGAGGTTTTGAGGGCCATTAGGCTCCTTTCATGTGGCAAAGCACCTGATGCTGAATTTATTTCAGCTGAGATTTACAAGGTAGGGGGACCATTGCTCCTACAAAAGTTGACTGAAATTTTCCAGGTTATATGGCAAGAGGAGGCTATCACTCAGGAATTCAAGAACGCCTCCATTGTCCATCTCTACAAAGGTAAAGGGAATAGATTGTCCTGTGACAATCACAGGGAGTGGGAGGGGATGGTTTCTCTCTCTCTTAGTCATTGCTGGCAATATTCTTGTTTGAGTCCTCCTTAATAGTCTGATCCTTCACCTAGAAGATGGTCATGTACCTTCAGAAATGGCCAAGGAACAGTCGATATGGTGTTTACTGCCTGACAACTCCAGGAGAAATGCCAGGAGCAGAACAGAGGTCTGTACACAACGTTTAGATCTGACTAAGGCCTTTGATGTTGTTAGTCATGAGGGCTTATGGAAAATTATGTCAAAATTTGTTTGCCCAGAGAAGTTCATCAGTATTGTACGTCAATTTCATGATGGCATGTTTGCCCGGGTTCTGGATAGTGGACAATGCTCTCATGCCTTCCCAGCCACCAGTGAAGTGAAACAGGGCTGTGTGCTTTTAGCATGATGTTTTCAGCCATGTTGTCAAATGCTTTCAATGAGGATGAACATGGCATCAAGGTCAACTACCATACAGATGGTAAGTTCTTCCATCTGAAAAGGCTACGAGCCAAGACCAAAGTGGAGGGAGTGTTGGTGCATGATTTTCTGTTTGCAGGTGATTGTGCACTCAATGCAGCTTTTGAAGCTGAGATGCAACAAAATATGGATCAATTCTCTGCTACCTGTGCTAGTTTTGGCCTAATAATTATCACCAGGAAAACACAGGTGCTCCATCAGCCACCACCACACTAGCCATATAGGAAACCATCAGTTACAACAAATGGAGAAGTTTTGAATGCTGTGGATAAGTTCACTTACCTTGGTAGTGTACTTTCCAGAGATGTACACATTGATAATGAGGCTGATGTACACATTGCCAGAGTTAGCTCAACGTTTGGGAGGCTCTGAAGAAAAATTTGGGAGAAAAGAGGTATTAGACTGACTAACAAACTGAAAGTCTACAAAGTTGTTGTGCTGACCTCATTGTTGTATGCATGTGGAATATGGACAATCTACCAGTGCCATGCCAGGAAACTGAATTGCTTCCATTTGAACTGTCTTAGGAAGATTCTGAGGATCACCTAGTAGGATAAGGTACCAGAAACTGAAGTCCTTGCTCAAATTGAACTGCCAGCGTTCAAACTATGCTTCAGAGAGTGCAACTCCAGTGGGCTGGCCATGTTGTTTGAATGCAAAATGTACGCTTGTCAAAAAGACTATTTTATGGAGAACTCACATGGGACAGGTGATCACAGAGGAAGTGATACAAGGACACTCTCAAGATCTCTCTCAAGAATTTTGGATTTGACTGTGTGACATGAGAGACACTGGACTATCCAGCATGGGTGTGCCCACATCAGAAAAGGTGCTGTACTCTATGAGCAAAGCAGAATTAAGACAGTACAAAGGAAATGTAGGATGCACAAATTTGAAGTAACCACTCCAAATATTCACATGGACTATCTGTGCCCAACCTGTGGTAGAGCATTCCGAGCTTGTATTTATCTGATCAGCCACAGTCAGACTCACTGAAACTTCACTTTATCACAGTGATGTCATTTTGGTCCTCTTTGAGAGTGAAGGACAACAACCAACCTTTTAGATATTTTGTATGTTTCTAGTTAATTACATTTTGTTTGACGAAGTTAGGTGGCACATGGAAAGAACAGTGGAGTCAGGAAGACTTGAGTTCAAATCCAGCCTCAGACATTTCCTAGCTGGGTGACTCTGGCCAAGTCACTTAACCTCTGTCTGCCTCCATTTCTCCACCTGTAAAATGGGGATAATAATAGCACCAGGGTTTTTGTGAGGATCAAATGAGATAACTGTAAAAGGCTAGAAACAGTGCCTGGCATGTGGTAAGTGCTCTAAAAATGTTGGTTATTATTATTGTTATTTTCCTCATTGTAATGTAAGCCCCTTGAGGTCAGGGGCTGTTCTTGTCTTTCTTTGTTTCTCCAAAACCAAACATGGTACATAGCAAGTACTTAATAACCTAACTGTATTATAAGTGTAAGATCATAAGATGGATTCAGAATGGAAAAGGAACATAGAAGTCAACTGATCCAATTCCCTGAATTTACAGATGAGGAAACTGAGGTCCAGAGAAGTCAACTGAGTCAGCAAATTGCCTGAGGCCACAGTGGTCACAAAACTAACACTCTACTACATTACGTAGCAGCAGAACTTAAAATCAACAAACAAGCATTTATTAAGCACGTACTATGTGCTAGACACTGAAAAAAAATCTATTCCACTATATGTGATCATAGTATCCTGGTAGAATATGGAGCTGACTGAAGATGGCCTGAGTCCTGGGATCACATGCAGTAGGCTCTACCTGCTGTCAAACCAAACTGAGGGTTTGGTGGGGCTGCCTCCAAAAGTATGCAATGATGCCCCAGTTCAGAGCATAGACAGGTATTTCCTGCTTCCAATCCACTTACTATGTAGCAGCAAGTGAAGCCTTTTGACTTGTTGCTGGGCTGGAACGGAGTGTGCACCCAAAAGATACTAAACAACCAGGTGAAGGTCTTTTCCAACAACTCTCTGTCCTCGGATGGGCTGATGTATGGGAAGGGACCTTTCTCTCCATGAGGCAAGCCTACGTCTGCAATGGGGCCACCTCTAGCTTGTACAAGGATATTGAAGAGACATGAACTAGTTCAAATGATATTAGGGAAGACGCACCATAATGGGACTTGAGCCATTAACAATGGAAGAACTCCATTAATCCTTAAGAAATTTAAGTTTTAAATACTAAAAATAACTGCTGAGAGGCAGTATGGTGCAGTGGCTAAGAGAATCAGCCTCAGAGTCATGAAGTCAGTGTTCAAAACTTGTCTCTGCCACCTACTGGCTATTACCCCAAATCTAATCTCTTAGTTGTTCAGTCATTTTTCAGTTGTGTCTTATTCTTTGTGACCCCATTTAGGGTTTGGTTTTTTTTGGCAGAGATATTAGAGTGGTTTGCCATTTACTTCTCATTTAACAGATGAGGAAACTGAGGCAAACAGGTTTAAGTTACTCACCCAGGGTCACATAGCTGGTAAGTGTCTGAGGCTGTATTTGAACTCAGGAAGATGAAGTTTCCTAATTCCAGGTATATTACTCTGTGCACGATGGTGCCACCTAGCTGCCTGGACCACTCAGTGCCTCCAGGAAGCTAAGACTATAAATTATTGATGTGTGGCCAATCTGCTTCATTAATGGGAGTTTCCACACATTGATTTTGCCAATGAAAATTTACTTAGCTGAAGAGAAAGACCAAGTAATGATTAATTGCTACCTTTATAAGGCCCTTTGTTATAATGCATGTGCGTGCTAGGAAATAAATGTATTCCTAGCTCAGTCCCTCCATCTCCGGATCCATCTCCAGGCATTTTCTCTGGCTATCCCCCAAGCCTGGAATGCCCTCTCCTCATCTTCTCATATTGGTTTCCCTGGCTTCCTTCAAGTCCCAGTTAAAGTCCTGCCTTCTACAAGAAACCATTCCTGATATCCTTTAATGCCAATGCCAACCCTCTGGTGATTACCTCATTTATCCTGTCTATATCTTGTTTGTTCATAGTTGTGTACACTTTGTCTTACCCATTAGACTGGGAACTTCTTGAGGGCAGGGACTCTCTTTTGCCTTTCTTTGTTTTCTCAGTGCCCAAGGTCACACAGGTTGTAAGCATCAGAAGCAAGATTTGAACCCAGATCCTCTGACTCCAGAGCTGTACCAATTCCATTGTACCATGATGTGTTCAAATCCTGTTTCTAATGCTTGCCACCTGTTTGACCTTGAGGAAATCTTTTATCTCTCTAGACCTGGATTTTTTCATTTGTAAAATGTTCTAGATGGCCTCTGAGATCCTTTCTACCTCTTGAACTAGAATTATACAAGTTTTTCGTCTTTGGGTTTGGATAGTAGCTGGGAAATGTGGGTTGCTTTTATTTTAAGTTAGCATCCAACTTTAATCCTGTGATCTATAATCCTACATTGTATAATTCAATTAACATTACATACGGTAATGTTAATGGGAGGTAAGATCTTCTCCATCCATTAACAGGCCTCACATGGAGCCCATTAAAGGAAGCTTACTTAGAGGAGGCTTGCTTGTAGGAAGACTTTCACACCTTTTGCTAATTTCTAATTAGGCACTGAGTCAGGAGGGTTGTGATGCCTTCTGGCTCTGAGAAGTGTACATATACTTTGAGGTGAGGTTTTGCTTTGGGGGCTCGCTTGTGAGAAGGACCTTAGGATTGTTTGGTTGAGACTCTCCCTTTACTACTCAGATGTAAAAGCTCTCTCAGTCCAGGGATGTATGCAAAGTGCATAGCAATATTGCTTTGATTCTGGCAGTGGAGTCCTGTCTGTTGATCTTTATTTTTCTGATTATGTTTTCTCTGAAGTTCAGGGTGCTGACTTTCCCTCTGAATTATTGAACATAATTAAAAAAGATTGTTGACCCCTTAAACAGCTATCTTTCCTAGTAAAGCAGATCTAAGAACCTGTGCTAGCAGCCATCCTGGGTGTGCCAGTGTGGGTGCCTTTACACATGCCAATTTGCTTGATTGTCTTCTCTATTAATAGATGTCTTTTGAACTGAAAAAAAGTTGAATTTTGAATTGAACTGAGTTTGGACATTAGGGAGAGATGGAAGCATGTGAGAGCTTTCAGGCATGAACTCTGCCTTCTTCTAGGGCTGACAAGTATATCTTCATAACAGATTTATGTGTTAATGATTCAAGAGTCAGATATAGACTCTTATTTGTTTTGGCAGACCTGCCTAGATGTATTTGAGGAGTTAAATGTGGTTCATGAACTAGTGGTAGCTAACCCTTGCTTTGGGAGATGTAAAAATCTTAGTTACATTAACCTTTCAACCCTAGTTCCTGGTGCTACTTAGCTGATTTCGCTGTTTCCAGACCACAGACTAGAGATTGTAGAGCTGAAAGAGACCTCAGAAGCCATGCAGTCCACTCTTTCTTAAACTTGTGGTCTCGACTCCATACAGGTCATGTATCCGAATGTGGGGGTCTTGAAAAATTTGGCAACAGTAAAAGGTTTCCGAATGTGCAATGACAAAAAATTAATTCAAAATCAAATGTGTAATGAGTCCAAGGTGTCTTTGGTAGCCATTACCCATGTTGCATCACATACATGACTTTACTGAAGCCTTGGCTCTGAACACAGAGCATGTGCACTTTGCACTCCGCATGCCATCATGCCACGTAACACCAATGAATGCTTCCAGAAACACCTTAGCTCAGATTCGAGACTATTGTATGTTATGAATTGCAGTGTTTTTACTGTACATACAAAGTTTTCTGCTCTTATAGAAACATAATAGTTTAATTACAGAAAGTAAAGACTTCTAATATTTTTCTACTGTCATTCCTCAACATGTAAGTATCAAATTCTCATCCTCTCCCTTTCCCTTTCCTTCTGCTCTCCAAAGGAAGGTATATTCTGGTGGCCAGAAGCTGCCCAGGTAACTTCGACTTTACTGGCTAAATTTTTTTTTCTCTTTCTTTCCCTTCCTCCCTTCCCTCCTTCCCTTCTTCCCTCCCTCCCTCCCTCTCTCCTTCCTTCCTTCCCTCCTTCCCTCCTTCCCTCCCTCCCTCCCTCCCTCCCTCCTTCCTTCCTTCCTTCCTTCCTTCCTTCCTTCCTTCCTTCCTTCCTTCCTTCCTTCCTTCCTTCCTTCCTTCCTTCCTTCCTTCCTTCCTTCCTTCCTTCCTTCCTTCCTCCCAGTTCACTCTGAAGCCCATACATTGCACCACAATAGGTCCTTGCCCTAACTCCACTTAATGGCTGTTTTCTCAATCCTCCTGCCTTACAGTGAATGTCAATGAGAACTGTTTCTTTTTGAAACAGCCACCCTCAGGGTCTTCACCTCCCACCTTGATTTTTTTTATTTTTCTAAGTAAAGGGGCCATCCCTTCACTACTTCTTAAAGAGGCCTATTCACTAAATGGGCATTACCTCTCTCTAAGTGAGTGCCTGCAAAGGGCCAGGGTCTCCCATTGCTTCGTGGGCCATCTCTAATCATCCTGATGAATGTCTGGTCACTGGCTCCAGATGGCTCAAGAGGGGAAGGTGAAGCTGGTGACCTTGCACAGCCCTCCCTCACTCAAATCAAAGTCAGAGCAAGTCGTGTCATCAGTTCCCTGATATCGAGGTGCTTTTCAAAAACAAAGGACAAACACAAGTATCAAATTAGTATATCTTTGGACCGTATTGTGTTAGAATGCTTGATTTAAAAATTGCTGTTATCACCTTCTTTTACAGAAACATAAATGTTTAATTACAGCAAGACAAAAGCCCTTTGTTAATATTTCTCCACATCACTGTTGTCTGTGCATGTAAGTATAAACATCATTTTTTAAAATTAAGCACAAACAAATGTAATTTCATAAACTAAAGTTAGTATTTATTTGAGAAATGATTAGCAATATTTATTTATATTTTAGGACAAAAATATTTTTCAGTTATGGATAAGCAGCTAAATTCAGACAGAAGAGGTTAAAAATACTGATAATGTGGCCGAGTCTTTGCTACCAGTTGTAATACACCTAAATTGACAAGAAAATGAAAATATGTTGAATCATTTTTGCAATATGGATTTGCTTCTAATAATGATGATGGTGTGGCAAAAACTTTGTTTAATTTGTAATGAAGTTTTTGGCTGTGGAGAGCATGAGACCAGCCAAACTAAAACGACATCTTCATACCAAGCATGCGGTACACTGTCATGATCCAAAGGAATATTTTGATATTATTGATTTTGATTATATTTTGATTAAATTTTATATTTTTATATTTATATATAAATAAACAAATATATTTGTAAATATATAAAATGTATTTTAATATTTATATTGAATATGTTTTATGTTTGTATTTGTATTAAAATTATATTTTGATTAATTATCTTGATATTATTGATAATATTATAAAATCTTCAAACAAAGAAGAACAATATTTTGAGAAACTTGTTTGTCAATGAAAAGTATTTACTTGCATCTTAGGGAATTTCTTTTTTAATTGCAAAAGCTAAAAAGTCGTATGTGATAGGAGGAGATCTTGCATTACCTGCTGCTATTAAAATATCAGAAATAGTTCGTGGGAAGAAGTATGGGGATGAAATTCATAAAATTCTTTTATTGAATGATACTGTTTCCAAAAGAATTTCTGAAATTAGTAATGATCAATTCCAGCAACTTATTACCAGGCTTAAGGGCAGCCCCAAATTTGCAATTCAGTTAGATGAAACAGCTGATCTTTCTAACATGGCACAGTTATTACTTTTTGTAAGATGTGTCTATGAAGGAAGCATACATGAGGAATTATTGTTTTGTTGACCTTTGGAAGGGCACATGAGAAGGGAAGACACATATCTTAAAATCAATTAATTTTTCACTAATGAATTTTACAGTGGAAAAAATTGCGCAAACAGTGCTGGAGCAATTATGGACAAGAATGTTGGATTTGTAGCAAAAATTAAAGCTAATGGCAATATCACTTTTATTCATAGCGTGATGCATAGGGAGGCACTAAATATCACCAGACTTAAATGTTGTGCTTTGCGATACTACCAAAATAATTAACTTCATTAAAAGCCATGCCCTTAATAGTCATTTGTTTTCAAACCTTTGGAAAGATATGGCTCTGATGACAAAAGCTTATTATTACATGTAGAGGTGAGGTGGCTCTCAAGAGAGTGAAGTTTAAACTTGGATTTCCTAAAAAATCATTAAGTGACTTTTGACTTGGGATTAGGAGTTTCCAACGATTTCTGAAATGACCCTAAACATACTTCTGCCATTTTGTACTAGGTATTTGTGCAAAGCAGCTTTCTCAGCGTTAATGATTATAAAATCAAAATATCAATCAACTCTGAAAAACATTGAAGATGATCTGTGTCCTGCAGAATCAAATATTCCATCAAGATTTAGTTCTTTATGTAAAAATGAATAAGTACATCCATCTCAGCAAATTTGCTTTCATCTTTAATAAATAGTAAAATTAAATGTATACCAAGGAATTGTTTTGAAATGAATTTCTTCATGATTTATTATCAGTGTATGTTTGATTTGTGTACCATTTTATATACCTATACACCTGGGGTTGCATAAAAATTTCTTGAACAAAAAAAGAGTCATGAGTAGAAGAAGTTTAAGAAGCAGTGATCTAGTCCAACTTAGTCATTTTAGAGATGAACAAACTGAGGCTGAGGGAGGTGGACTCACTCGCTCAAGGTTACACAGATAGCATAGGTAGGATCTGAATCCAGATTCAAATATTCTATTTCCAGGTTCTTTTTCTTGCCTAATCTTGTTGCTTAATACCTTGTGAGTCATACTGGCTAACTAACCCTCAGCAGGTACTCCATGGTGTCAGACTTATGCATATTTATAACCACCAATGTCTTGAGCAGAGCAGGAACTCAGTAAATATTTGTTAATTGATTAAGGAAGTTACTTTGGGGATGCATCATATTTCTCTTAGCTTGAGCTTGCTACTAGAATCTTACAGAAACTTCTCTACTGGCCAACACTAAATACTGGTGCTTACTCCCCACTTGCACACGTGGTGGCAACAAAATCTATCTGTTGAATATGTGACTAGACAAGGAAGAAACCACTAGTCATTTGTAGTCAAAGACCAAGAGCCTTTTAATCCAGAGGTGCTCCATGAATATCTCTGGCAAGTTTGAAGGTCTATATTCCCAAAGCTGCTCCTAGACTGTAACTACCTTTGTCCTGTCCTCAGTCAGACATTAAACAAGCAGGACCAGGCCTGTGCTAAGTGCTGGGCATGGAAAGAAAGGCAAAAGCAAGTTTCTGCTGTCAAGAAGATCCAAGGCTAGTGGGAAAGAACAACTACGTACAAACAAGATATAGACAGGATAAATTGGAGATGCTCCTCAGCTGATGTCCTCTTTTGTTGCCTCTCCAGGGGCTTTGGGCCTCAGCTCATTCCCATAAATACAAGGGGAAAGATACTAGCGTAATAAATTATGCAAACCATGATCTGAGCTCCCATTCTGCAGCTCTATTACCATATCATGGAAGAGTCATCAATCCAATAGCAAAAGCATTTAATCAAGATATAAAAAACAGTAAAAATATAGCACAAGGGAATCAAACAGGAGAGAATTATTCTCCGAATCCATTCGTAAATAGGTACAGCCTCCCACAGTTCCAAAAGGAGAGGCTGGAGAAGAAATTTCCCAGGGAAAAGCTAGGAGTGAGTGTGGAAACTGTCCATGGACAGTTAGAGGCACTGAGTGAAGAAACTGACAATGCTTCTCCTTTCTCTTCCCAGCAGGATGACAATAATGAAGATATTAATGATGGTAATTATAGTGATTAGTAATAAAAATTCATATCTGTATAGTGCTTTACTATAGTACAAAATGCTTTCCATGTGTTATCTCATTTAATCCTCTCATGATAACCCTGACTGAGAGGGCCCCATTTTGCAGAGGAAAATGAGGCACGGGGATATGAAGTGATTTACCAGAGTCACTCAGAAAGTAAGTGTCTGAGGCTAGATTTGAACTCAGGTCTTCCTGACTCCAAGCCCAGCACTCTATGGTGCCACCCTGGGTATTGCCCTCTGTACTAGTTGGACTCTAGATTGTTGAGCAGAGTTCTAGCTCGCGCAATTTGAGAAGGACATGAGAATGGTGAAGCAGCTAGGGGAGCAAGCAGATGATGGGAGACATGGGAGGGGCCTCAGAGGCCATTCCATCCAATCTATCCATGAAAGGAATCTCCACTGCCATCAGCTAACATGTTTACAGAGCACTTTTAAGATTTACAAAGCATTTTATATACTCTGTGTCCTTTGATCCTCACATAGAGGAGGCCTGGGATATGTGCAGAGTACAGGTGATTCAATTCTTCATGGGGAAGGGGTTAGGGAGCCTTGTTCTGGAACAGTAGTGATTTGCATATAAAGGAAGCACCTTGGAAGACCCTTTGGAATATGCCTACATATTCCATAACTGGCAGTCAGGTGGTGCAATGAAAGTCAGAAAGGCCCAAGTTTAGATTTGGCCTCAGACAGTTAGCTGTGTGACCCAGGGTGAATAACTTAACTTCTCTGGGATTCATCTTCCCCATCCATAAAAGGGGGATTATAATGGTACCAACCTTGCAGTGTTGTGGGGATTAAAGGAAATAATATATGTAAAGCCTTGGTAAACCTTAAGGTCTTGGAGAAATTCAATATGGTGATGAGGAGGATAGTTATCTGTCTGGTCAGTTAAACATGTTATAAAAAGGAGGCTCTATGGCTGGGGAGGCTTCAAAGGACAGTAGAAGGCCTCCATTCTCTCTCCTCAGCTCTTGGTTTAACCCCTTCACTTCTGGTATCTGGTGAGAGACAATGACATAAGAAGAGGGCCCTAAGGCCCTCTCACTGACGTCCACATGCGGTCGCATGAACATGAGCCTCCATTCCCAGCCTTGGCATTGCTTCCTTTGTTTAAGCTCATGTTGAAAAATATGACCTTGTGAGCTTTAAAAGTCCAGAAGAGTGAGCCACCCAGGACTCCAGTCCCTGCAGGGTTTTGTAGCCAGACCACTGTTCATGGGCTGAGGAGTGATGAATGACCTTCAGGATGAGAACCCAACCAGAAGAAATGCTGCATTTGGCCAAGAACTTGGTGGGACTGATGCCAGGCAGAAACGGTGCTAAGTCTGAGTCCATTTCTTCCCAGAAACCAAGGAGGTGTAGAGGTGGTGGGGGAGGGAAATATTTGTACTTCTGTTTTTCTACATCTTTGACGTACATATCCCTCTGCAAAAGCTAATTGCTATTAATTGGTTAAATGGAACCGAGGCATTAAGTCACTTGTGGCTAACTACTCAGGGGTCTCCCTAGAACACTGAGGGGGTATTTAGGAACCTGACCTTGAAACAGTGAGTTCATAAACAATTCTAAGAGGTAGGTGCCCCATTTTACAGTAGAGGAAACTGAGGCAAACAAAGATTAAGTAACTTGCCTAGGGTCACACAGTTAGTAAGCATTTGAGGTCAGATTTGAACTCATGACTTCTTGGCTCCAAAGTCAGTCATCACCTAAATGTAAGAGAAAGTAAGAGTGAAGCAGAATTAAAGAAAGAACTGCCTGATAATTTGAGCTGTCCTCAAATGGGATGGATTGAAGTAGTAAGTAGTGAGTGAAGTAGTGAGTGAAGTAGTGAGCTCCCTGTTGCTGGAGACCTGAAAGCATTGGGGATGGGATAAAGGCAATCAAACTCACAGATGATTAATGCTGCGGTCAGCTCTAGGATTCTATAACAAGTGGACAGCATGCATATGTAGCTTGCAATGTAATTTCTTCACAACAAGGTTGTAAAGCAGCTGGATCAAATAGTATCCCCATTAGAGATTAAGAAAACGTGGATCGAAGAGATTGTGACTTGCCCATAGGTCTAGGAAGGAAAAGACACAGGACTCAAATCTAGACTTCTTATTCCTGGTCTAATGCTGTTTCCAACAATCCCTCCCCTATGACTCCAGAACACTAAATTCAAGGTTTGATAAGCAGGGATTAGAAGCACCTACGCTAAGCAGTGGATAGAACACTGGACTTGGACTCAGGAAGATAGCTTCCTGAGTTCAAATCCAGTCTCAGACATTTACTAGCTGTGTAACCCTAGGCAAGTCCTATTTGCCTCAGTTTTCTCATCCATAAAATGAACTAGAGAAGGAAATGGCAAACCACTCCAGTATCTTTGCCAAGAAAACCCCAAAGAGTCAGAACTGAATGATAACAAGCAGGGATTGGTAAGTGAAAGATTGTTCTTAGTGAGAAAAGTGTCTTTATAACTTACACCTATTTAAATCTCATTCATCTTTTTAAAAATAGTGTTTATTAATATTGAATATTGATAGTGACTATTAATACTGATTATTAAAATAGCAAAGCATGAACATTAAAAGGCTAGGCTTGGGGATCAGAAGTGAAAACATGACTTAATAGGCAAACCATATTTGTTTTTACTCTTTTTTCTCACTGTTTAATGGAAGCCAAGCTCTTCAAATTGAAAACATAACAAAAACCATATGCTTAGCAGTCACTCCACATTGCAGGCAAAGCTACTAAGAGGAAAATAAATAAATGTATGATACAGATTGATTCTAGAGGTCAGATGAGGAAACGCACCTTCATTCTCAGAGCAGGGAGATGGGTGCCTATGGGTTCCAAATGTATATAGTGTCATATATTTTTTTTTTATTTTATAACAAGAGAGGGTTCTGTTGTGGAGTAGAAAGTTTGGAACAGTTCTGTGGCATAAAAATGCAAAAGAATCCACAAAGCTTGGGAAAAGAATATAATCTTTACTCTGAGAACAGAAATATTTCTCAGAGAAAACACAGTTAATAAGCCCAGTGACAAAGGGAGAGCTGAAATGATCCCTGAATTTGGATTTTCAGTTCTGATTTTGCTATTGTGTGAGCTTGGGTAAGTCATGCAATCTTTCTGGGCCTCATTTTCCTCATCTGTAAGAAAATGGGTGTGGACTCAATCAAGTTCTTTTCTAGTTAGAAATCCAGGATCCTAATGGGTTCAAATTTGGGGGTAATGGTCAAAGATGTCATGCTGTAGAATGACCACAAGATGGAGCGATTGTTCAGTGATACAGGGTCAAAGCTGAACAAGGTCTGGATGAATAAGATGTAAGGGATCTCTGTTTTCTTCTACTGGAAGGACTTTTTGCTCCTAAGTTGAACCCAGGACATAGTCTGTAAACCTTTCAATTGCTTTAGCGAGCCCAGGCTTAGGGAATTAGGTTAGGAAAATCACTGGGTGCCTAGGCAGAGGACTAGCTTAAGTCCCTCTCATTCATTCATTCATTCATTCATTCATTCATTCATTCATCAAACACTTATTCAGCAGCTATTATGTTTTAGGCACTGTGCCAGGAGGTATCTAGGTGGCACATTGGTTAGGCAGGCTAGGCTATAAATATAAATATCCTTATAGTTCTTTTTAAAATTAAAAAAATATTAATCCATTTCTTGTATCACCATAGTATTCCATGTATCTCTTACCCTCCCCTTTCACAAGAGACATCCCATAGGACAAATGCGAGGGAGGGAACGGTTAAGGGGAAAAAAGTCAGTACAACCGATCTATACATTCAGAAAGTTGAAAACAAGTGAAATGTGTGATGCTTCCCTGAAAACATCTTTCTAAAGGGGTGAATTAAGGGTATATCTATTAATTTGAGTAATCCTTGATCTTTATAATTTTGATACATTGACTTGATTTTGGGGGGGTGTTGTTCTGTCCATTTACCTGGTTGTAGTTATTGTGAATATTTTCTTGGCTCTGCTTACTTCACTCTGCATCCGTTCATATAGGTCTTTCCAGGTTTCTCTGTATCGTCACAAGCATCATTTCGTACAGCACAGAAATACTCCATTATAGTTATGTACCACAATTTGTTTAGTCATTTGTTGGGGGACAGCTCTGGACCGGGGTCCCCCGTGAGGACCGTGAGATGCCTGAGGGTCCGAACCTGCCCCCTTGTGGGGTACTGGGATGGCCCTGGTAACAGGCTGGCTCCACCCACGGGGAGGCACTTGGGAGGAGCTCGCCCGCCCATGGGAGGTACGGGGGAGGAGACAGGGGATAATAAAAGGGGATGACCACGAGAGCTGGAGGAGAAGAAACGGAATAAAGCTTGCTGACTGCAACTCCTTTCGGGTGCTCTGCCTGTTTATTGCCCTCCTCCAACCAGGAGAGGGACCGGAGACGTCCGAAGACTGGGGATAGGTAAGTAGAAGGCGAAGGCCCGGGAGTCGCCCTGGGCATCTGGCGCCCGGACAGGGACCGCCGTAGGGAGAGGAGAATCCGCCTTGCCCTGCAGTAGTAGCCTTGCTCCGCTACTGCGGGAAGATTCAGGCAGCCTCAGTATTGAGAAGTGGCCTTGCCTCGCTACTGCGGGAAGATTCAGGCAGTCTTAATATTGGGAAGTGGCCAGGATGGGTCAGGGAAATAGTTTTCCCAGTTTAAAGCCCGAAGATAAAGGAGTACTTGCTTGTCAGCTGTATAAGCTTTGTAAGATCCATGGGCTTAAGCCCCACATTCGGGACTGTAGAGCATTTGTGGAAAAGATCTGGGATGTCTCCCCTTGGCTAGAGCATTGTGGGTTACGCCCAGCTAAATGGGACATAGTGGGACAACAGATGGTTGCCTATGAGAGGGTGAACCCGGGTGTATTAACAGAGGAGGACTTTACGTTCTTTCAAGTGGTCACCCGCACTTTTGTGCTCGGATCCCCATCCCCCCTGGCGATCAAATGGCGAGACCCAGACAGGGCAGTCCCTTCAAGGGACGACAGAAGAAGAAGAGGGATCCGATGAGGAGGATCCTAACCCCAAGCCTTTATATCCATGGGGTATGTTAAGAGAATGTGCAGGCAGGGACTCTAGAGCCCCGAGGGGAAGAACAAAGGGAAAGTTTGATGAGGAGGGAAAGCCCAAGAGGGAGTGGAAAGCCCCCAAGACAAAGGGAAAGTCTGATGAGGAGGGAACACCCAAGAGGGAGTGGAAGGTCCCCTGGAAAGCCCCCGAGACAAAGGGAAAGTCTGATGAGGAGGGAACGCCCAAGAGGGAGTGGAAAGTTCCCAAGACAAAGGGAAAGTCCGATGAGGGAGAAACACTCAAGAAGGAATGGGAAGTCCCTGAAACAGCAAGAGAGGGCTGGGGAACTCGCAGGAAGAAGTTTCAACGGAATTTGGGAACTCCCAGTCCTCCCGAGGTCAGGCTGAATGCCCTCTCCTTCTCCCCAGCCGCCACATCCTTGTCACAATCATCACAAGGAGCGCGGTCATTTACCTACGGGCGGTCCGGGCCCTCAGAGCCTCTGAGTGTACTCACTCAGAGCCTATCCGCAGCTTTGGCGGAGGGACAGGAGATAGATTTAGAGGAGTGGGAGGGGACCGGCGCTTACCCTGTCATTGTGGAGCGGGATCCGATGGGAAACGAGAACCGTTTCCTTTGACCGGTGCCCTTCAAATTATTGAAAGAACTGAAGGAGGCCGTCTCCAAATACGGCCCTTCGTCACCTTATGTGAAACATCTCCTTGCGAATGCCACAGCCACTTGGCCGTGGGTCCCAGCTGATTGGAGGGAGGTATCAGGGGCTATCCTTACACCAGGACAGTTAGTGGCTTATGGCGCTGCTGTTAGACAAGAGGCGCTCAGATATGTCAAGGAACACAATATTGCAGAGACAGAGGACGCTGTGAATATGATAACAGGGGCAGGGCCATACTCGCAGCTTATTGACCAGCTCCAATTCGATCCTCGGGTGATGGCTGCAGTTCAGTATTGTCATATTAGGGGTTTTGCCAAGATTGACGCCCCGGGGACTATGAGGGACAAGTTGGTAGGGCTAAAGCAGAGGGCTAGCGAGTCCCCCACTGATTTTGTGAGTCGGGTCCAGCTTGCGGTCCGGCGGTCTCTTGGCTCGGGACCAGGAACGGATTCCCTGATAGCTCAGCTGGTCCGAGATGGCTTGAGTCCAGAATGCTCCCAAGCCCTAGCGGGCTTGGGACCTCTCGCCTCCTTCGAAGAGATAGTAGAGAGGCTGTTAGACATTCCACCTAAAGACACCTACCAAGCCATGGTGACGGCGGTGGCCCAAGGGATGACTCAGGCCCTTCAAGGTACCAAGGCCCAGAAACAATGTTATCGCTGTGGCCAAATGGGGCACTTTAAGAGCCAGTGCCCTGTCGCTAAAATGGGAGCATTGCCCACCTGTTTTCGCTGTGGGAAACCGGGCCATATTGCCAAACATTGCCGTCTAAAGCAGCAGCCTCAACCACCTCGGTCGGGAAACGGGAAAGGGGGCCTCCCTCGGGGGGGCCCCCGACCCCAGAAACAGATCTTCCCAGTGGAGGCTGTAGGCCCTGTTCCTGCCCCCCAGCCCGGGAATTCTGTACCCCTATCGTTCCCGCAGCAGTATCAACAGGCTCTCCAAAAATTGCAACCCTAATATGCACATCTACCACGGATTCCCCTGATGCCGATTTAGTTATAAGACCTTGGCATACTGAAGGGATCGACGTGCCCCCCGCTCCTTTCCCCCGTCTGGTGGTGGGACCCTCTGGCTATGTGCCATTTATAGTCCATACTCAATTGTTGGCTAGCGGATCCTTTACCATTTATTTGAACAATCCTCATTGTTATCCCATAAACATTGCCCCAGGAACTCCCGTTGGGAGGGGTATCTCTCTGCCTTGGGTTGAAGAGTCCGGGCAGGAAACCCATCAAGTTAATTGGTGCTCTCCCATTGTGGGCGATCACCCCATGGTACAAGTTTTGGTTGAAGGACGCCCAATCATGGGTCTGCTTGACACCGGAGCAGATATTTCAGTCATCAATGCATCCCAGTGGGACCCCAGTTGGGCGGTGAACGATGGTGCTGCCCAGGTTGCTGGAGTAGGGGGTGCCAGTTTGGCACTACGGGCTGCTAAACATTTGAATTGGACCTTTGAGAATCATCAGGGGTATTTTAGGCCTTTGAAATTAACCGGCCTTGCCTACGCCCTTTGGGGGCGCGACCTTCTTCAGCAACTTGGGTTACACCTTACCACCCCAGAACACCTTCAATTAAACATTCCGGGGCCACTGTGATGGTGAGCAGCCCACCTATGACATGGAAAACCGAGACCCCTGTGTGGGTTGAGCAGTGGCCCCTAACCCCTCAAAAGCTCACCGCCTTACGCTTTATAATTGCTTCCCTTTTGGAGCAGGGCCGCATTGAGCCCACTACAAGCCCTTACAATTCTCCTGTTTTTGTTATAAAAAAGAAAAATGGATCTTGGCGCATGCTCATAGACCTTAAAGAGATTAATAAATGCATGCTGCCTATGGGGGCGCTACAACCTGGTCTCCCTAGCCCTGCTGCGATCCCCCGAGATTTTAGTATGACAATTATTGACATCAAAGATTGTTTCTATAGCATTCCCTTACATCCACAAGATAGAGTCAAATTTGCCTTTTCCATTCCCTTGGAAAATCGCCAGCAGCCATATGAAAGGTATCATTTTACCGTGCTCCCTCAAGGGATGGCAAACAGTCCTACTATGTGCCAAATGTATGTCCACGCCATCCTCTCCCCACTCAGACAGTGCTTCCCCAAGGCCATTATCATTCATTATATGGATGACATTCTTATTGCCACACCTAGTCAGGATTCCACGATGGCGCTTACTCAACTTATGGTCGATACCTTAGCTGCCCACGGGCTAACTGTGGCTTCAGACAAGGTACAGACTACACCCCCTTTTCAGTATCTTGGCCATGAATTGAAACAAGGACGGATTGCTCGCCGTCCTCCGAGCATTGATCTTTCTCAGCTCACCACTCTCAACGATTTTCAAAAGCTGATTGGCGCTATACAGTGGATGCGGGCAGTTACCCCTATCCCTGATGGTGAATTATACCCGTTATATGATTTGCTGCGAGGGGATCCCGCTCTGCTTTCACCCAGACATTGGACATCCGAGGCCTTAATGGCAGCCAAGAGCATCCTCAACAGATGCTCCACAGTTGTTGTGCGGCAGGAACCCAACCAACCCATTTATGCCACTATATTAAAAGCCAGTACTTTCATTGGGTGCCTCTATCAATCACATGGCATTTTGGAGTGGCTGTACCCCCCTCGCAACAAAAAGGCCCTTCCACATAAATGGCAAATGGTCGCCCAATTTTTTCTTTTAGGTGCCGAGCACTGCCTATTGGATTTTGGCAGATTTCCCATTTTGAATTTAGAGGCATCAGAGGAAGCCTTAAGGTGCTTCTCCGATGAGATTCCAGAATGGGCCTCTCTTTTATGTATGTGTAATACCATAAAGCTTCCGCTCCCCCCAGCGCTTAGAGGATGGGAAGTCCTTCCTATCCATATGCCTTTTACTATTGTATCTCTACAGCCAGTTACGGGACCCACTGTTTTTACGGATGCTACTAAAAACCATAGGGCTGCGGTTTATATCCCTTCCAGGCAATTCCTTAAGGTGTACACCACCGAGCATTCCTCAGCCCAGAAAAATGAATTGCTGGCAATACAATATGCTCTCTCCATATTACCTAATGAGAGCTTTAATCTTGTTACTGATAGTTTGTATTGTGCAAATGCTATTGCTGCTTTACCTTTTGCCCTCATTAATCCCCGTGCTTCAACTATAGCTCAAATCCTATATGATATTCAAGAGTCCATGTTACAACGCTCTACTCCTCTTTATGTATTGCATATTCGCTCACATATGTCCACCATAGGACCCATTTATCAGGGTAATGATATTGTAGATAAAGCCCTTATATTCCCTCTGCATTTAGAAGCACAGGCAGCCCATGATAAGTATCACCTATCTGCCCGATCTTTGCAACGCCTTTATGGATTGTCCAGAGAAAACACTCACCAAATAGTCAAACAGTGTATCAATTGTGCCCCATTTCGCCCTCTTGCCCGAGACACCGCAATTAACCCCCGTGGTGATCTCCCTAACGATCTTTGGCAAATGGATGTAACACATTTTGGCAAAGTTCTTATACATGTTTGTATTGATATGGCCTCCAATTTTATTATGGCCTCTATACAGCCTAAGGAAACAGCCCGTGCAGTGATTGACCACCTCTATGGTTGCTTTGCCATGGTTGGGGTGCCTCGAGCCATAAAGACAGACAATGGGCCAGCTTATATTTCTTCTGCCTTTGCCGCCTTTTGTAGAGAATTTTCTATTATTCATATTACTGGCATCCCATATAATCCCACAGGTCAGGCCATTGTTGAGCGTGCTAACCGCACTATAAAAACTCTTCTGTTAAAACAAAAAGGGGGAGTAAGGGCGGCGGGGCACCTCTCCCGAGGTGATCTGGCACAAGCCGTCTTCACTCACAATTTTTTGCAAATCCGAGACGATGGCACATGCCCCGCACAAAGATTTTATCTCCACGAGATGGGAGGCAGAAGGGAAAGGCCGTTAAAGGCCCCTACTGCCTGCCTCACCGGAGCTCGAATCCGGTGGAGGGACCAAGAAGGCAAATGGCATGGCCCTGGAGTAGTTATAGCGAGAGGTCAGGGGTATCTTTGTGTCCAACCAGATGGAGCCGACCCAGGGACGGAGATCTGGATCCCCACACGATGGGCAGTTGAGCTGCGAGAAGCCGAAAGCAAGGAGGAGACGAGGGCGGAGAGGAAGGCACCGTCCAAAGCGGGTGTGCAAACAGCGTGAGATAACCATGCTCACACTTCTGATGGCCTTACAACAGTTCCTTCCTGGGTCCGAGGCTGTCCAGTCCAAATGGTACAATGCCACCCCCGCAGAGCAGCGAGCCGCGGATCAAAGGGGCGACACCTACTGGGCATTAGCACAGGGACTCCCCGCCTTATGAAGAGTTTCAGATTCAACAACTAATAGAGGAAGGACAATTATTAGCTTCCACTCTCCAATCTTTCATGAAATCAGAGGTAGCGGTGTGGCACCATCAGGACCACATAGACCATCTCCTCCAAAGCCAAATCACCGCCCTGCAAGACATGGTAATTTGGCTAGGAGACCAAATGGCATTACATCAACGCTATGAGATGTTACAATGCCATTATAAATATTGCCCGCTTTGCGTGCTTAACCTCCCAATTGATTCCTCAACCTTCCCCAATCAATGGCCGGCGGTCCGCAAAGCCCTCCAGGGGGCTATGCTGGCTTACAACGCCACAGATGACATCCATCAGTTGGACTTGCTTATTGATCAGCTGAATAACCTTTCCAGAACGTTTGAGGAAAAGCGTGAACGAGAAGAGCATTCCATCTTCGATTGGTTACAACGAATCCTGGACTTGCATTGGCTGCCAGGGGTGCTCTCCTCCGTTGCAGTTCTTGTCCTTATGTGTCTCGTCTTGCCCTGTCTCCTGAAGTGCCTCCTGCAATTATTGACATGGGCACTGGAGAGTCTTAAAGGCGATGTCTTGTCTCTGAGACACCGCGAGGGCAGGTCCCCATGGGGGGAATCGCCCAACCTACCCGTGTAAAACAAAAAGGGGGAGATGTTGGGGGACAGCTCTGGACCGGGTTCCCCCGTGAGGACCGTGAGATGCCTGAGGGTCCGAACCTGCCCCCTTGTGGGGTACTGGGATGGCCCTGGTAACAGGCTGGCTCCACCCACGGGGAGGCACTTGGGAGGAGCTCGCCCGCCCATGGGAGGTACGGGGGAGGAGACAGGGGATAATAAAAGGGGATGACCACGAGAGCTGGAGGAGAAGAAACGGAATAAAGCTTGCTGACTGCAACTCCTTTCGGGTGCTCTGCCTGTTTATTGCCCTCCCCCAACTGGGAGAGGGACCAGAGACGTCCGAAGACCGGGGATAGGTAAGTAGAAGGCGAAGGCCCGGGAGTCGCCCCGGGCAGTCATTCCCAGATCAATGGGCATATTTACTTTGCTTCCAATTCTTTGCTATCATAGAAAATGCTACTATAAATATTTTGGAGCATAAGGCATCTTTTTTCTTGTTGATGGCGTCATTAGAATATAAGCCCAGTAATGGGGTCTCTGATTCAAAGGGTATGAACATTTTTGTCATTTTATTTGCATAATTACAAATTGTTTTCCAAATTTGCTGTACTATTTCACAGCTCCACCAATGATGTATTACTGTGCCTATCTTCCCTCAACTGCGTCAACATTGACCATTGCCTTTTTTTTTTCATTTTTGCCAATTTGCAGGGTGTAAGACGAAATCTCAGAGTTGTATTGATTTGCATTTCTCTTCTTGTTAGTGATTAGGAGTATTTTTTTCTTGTAAAAATGAAACATTTTTCAATATTTCATTTGGAGTTCTTTTTTTGGAGAAGATTTTGTTCATGTCCTTTGACCATTTATCTATTGAAAAATGGCTATTTTATATTTCATATAAATATTTCATTGAATATCAATGCCCTTATTAGAGAAATCTGATACAAAAGGTTTTTTCCCCCATTTAGCCACTTCCTTTGTTATCCTAGATGCATTAATATTGTTTGAGCAGAAGCCTTCTAAGTTTCAAATAATTCAAGTTATCTATTTTATTGCCTGTCTCTTGTTTTGTTAAGAATACATCTCTGACCTGTAGCTACAGGAGGTATACAACCTGTTTCTCTTTTATTTTTTTAAAAATAATTTTGAGAGGAAAGTTAATTAAATTAAAGTTACACTAAGTAAAATAAGTTAAGGTTACAAATCCATTTGGAATGTATTATGGAGTGTGGTGTAAAGTGTTGGACAAAGCCTAATTTCTGTCAGACTGCTTTTCAGTTTTCCCAGAAATTTTTATGAAATAGGTGTTTTCCTCCCAGTTAACTTACATTTTCTACTTTATCAAACACGGGATTATTGAGATTTATTATTTCTGAACCTCTCTTGTATAGTCTGTTCCATTGATCTCTCTATTTTTTAACCAGTATCAGATGGTTTTGATAACTGCAGCTTTATAATACAGTTTGAAGTCTGGAAGTGCTATACCCCCTTCCATTCTTACTTCTTTTCCTCATATCCTTTAATATTCTAGATCTTTTGTTTTTCCAAATGAATTTAGTTGTTATTTTGCCAAGTTCTGTAAAGTATCCTCTTGGTGATTTGGTTGACATAGCATTAAAAGTGCAATTAATTTTGGTAACATTGGCATTTTTATTATATTGGCATGGTCCAACCATGAGCACTGATTATTTCTCCTGCTATTCAGGCTGTTCTTTAATTCTTTAAGGAGTACCTTGTAATTTAATTCATATAAGTGTTTTATGTGATTTTCAAGGTTGATTTCTAGATATTTTAGTTATTTAGATATTTAGGCACATAGTTATTTGGAATGAGATTTCTGTTTCTATTATTATTTATGTGTTGTTATTATTACATAGAAATATTCTTGATTTTTGAGGATTCATTTGGTAATCTAGATTTTTGCTGAAACATGTCTTAATTAGTGTCTGTAATGCCAGTGTGATACCCCCAGCAGCCACTATGGATATGCATGCATATTTCCAGGGTAAATTCTCAAATATAAACTCTCTTCCTCAAAGATGAAGCCAAAATACTCAGATACTAGAAATCCAAATACATCATAGTAACAAAGAAATCTAAACACATTACCAACGCAAGGAGCCTGGCCATCCCCAAGGCTTCCCTCCATCAGGCCTCCCTACAAACAAGCTCTCTCACTCACACTAGCTGCTCTGCTTCCCTCTCTTTTAGCTCCGCCTCCCTCTCTCTTCCTGCTCCACCCATTGAATAAGTTCCTGTCCCACCATCAGTTCCATGTCACTCAAGTTGTAGACTGGGCTAAAGCTCAAAGAAGGTCACACAGGCCTATTAATGGGCAGGGAAGATCTTCAAATTTCCTTACCATTACAGTATCTTTGCTGATTTCCTGGGTAAACCATCATATCATCTGCAAACAGGAATAGTTTTATTTTCTCTTTGTCAGTCCTTATTCCTTTAACTCTTTCATTACTATTAGCATTTCCTGAACTATATCAAATAATATTGGGGAGACTGGGCATTCTTGCTTCACTCCCATATTTATTGGAAAAGGTTCTAGTGTATCCCTGTTTCATAAGATACTGTTTGGTTTTAGATAGATGCTCTTTATGAGGTGAAAAAAATCCCTCTATGCCTATACTTTGTAGGGTTTTTCATATAAAAGAGTGTTGTATTTTGTTAAAGGCTTTTTCTGTATCCATTGAGATGATCATGTGATTTGGGATGTTTTTATTATGATTAATTACGTTGATTGTTTTCCTAATGTCGAACCATTCTTGAATCTCTGGTATAAATTCCATTTGTTCATAATGAATACTTTCTTGGATAAATTACTATAAATCTATTTGACAGGATTTCGTTTAACATTTTTGAGTCAATATTCATTAATGATATTGGCCTGTAGATTTCTTTCTGTGTTTTACCTTTCCCTGGACTGTCTCATAAAAGGATTCTGGTAGGACTCTTTCTCAATTTTTGAGAATAATTTTTTTAAGTATAGGTACTAACCATTCTTTAAAAATTTGATAGAATTCTCCTGTGAATCTATCAGGTCCAGGGTTTTGTTTTGTTTTGTTTCGTTTTCCCCTTTGGTAGTTCCTTTACAGCTAGATCTATTTCCTTTTCTGAAGTCAGGTTATTTAAGATGTCTATCTGGTCTTCTGGTAGTTTGGGTATTTTATATTTTTGAAGGTATTCTTCTATGGAGCGGGGAGTTTCCTCAGTTTTGTTAGCATATAATTATGCATAATACATTCTAATTATTCTTTTTCCTTCTTCTGTTTTCACTGTGATTTCACCTAGCTCATTTGATATTTTATTGATTTGATTTGCTGCTCTTTTCTTTTTAATCAAACTGGCTAAGGTTTTTTTCTGTCAATTCTATTAGTCATTTTTTGAAAAAGCCTTTAATTTTATTTATCATTTCTATGTATTTTTGTTTCTAATTTATCTCTTTTCTCTCTGATTTTTAATATCTCCTCTTTTGTGCTCATCTTAGGTTTGCTTTATTCTCTTTTTTAAAAATGCAAATTCGGTTTGTTAATCTCTTTTTATATTTTGTTAATGTATTGTGTAAGGATATGATTTTCTTTTACACAGTTATTAATTGTTTCTGTGATGTGTTCTTTGGCCCACTCCTTAGTTAAGATTTCATTGTTGTCTCCATTTGGGTCTGCATCTTTTGTTTGTGGTTCCTGAACCAATCTCTATTCTTATTGCATCATGGTCCATAAAACATGTATTGATTATTTCTGCTTTTTTACATGTTTGTAATAAGTGCCCTGGCACATGGTCAATTTTTATAAAAGTTGCATGTGGTGCAGAGAAACATGTATATTCTTTTGCTGTCCCATTCATACCATAAGTCTTTTAACTCTATTTTCTCCAGAAACTTGTTTAGTTTCACATATTCTGTTTGTCTTTCTGTTAGACTTATCCAAAACTGATAGAGGGATATTGAAGGCTCCTGTCACTATTGTGCTTCTGTCTTTGTCTTCCTGAATCTCAGATAATAGTTCCTTTAAGAATTTGAATGCTAAGGTATTTGGAGAGTATAAGTTCATTATCAATATTGGCTTATTGTCTATGGTTCCTTTAAGCACAACATAGTGTCTTTGTCTATCCTCTTTTATTTTTGAATGTTTGTTTTTGCTTTGTCTGATAGCATATTGGCAACTCCTGCCTTTTTGGAGTCACTAGATGCATAGTCAATTTTTCCCCATCCCCTCAATTTTATTTTGTGTATGTCTTTATTTTTTAAATGTGTTTTTTGTAAGCAACGTATCAAAGGGTTTTGTTTTCTTATAGAATATCACTCTTCTTCATTTTATTAGATTGTTTAATCCATTCACACTTAAAGTTATGAATTAGGTTTATATTTTCCTCCATCTGTCTGATGGCATGATTACAATTCTTACTTTTTGGAATCACCTGATGCATAGTAGACTTTGTTCTGGGTCTCTCACTTTCACTTTGCAAGTCTATTTTTAGATGCTTTTTATTTATGGGTCGTGTGTGTGTTTTAAATCTACTTTGCCACTTTCATATTGAAAGTTGTTTAATTCATGCACATTTAAAGCTATGATTATCGGGCTTATATTTTATTATTATTCTTTAAATTATTCCCTTCCTTCAAGACAGTATTTTTCCCTCTGCAAATAGTTGTGCTTACACTTTGATATTTATTCCCACAGGGCTCACATGGCTAACCAAAATTGGGTTAAGGCCCTTATCGCTTCTTGTCTAGATGATTACAATAGCCCCCAAATGGGTCTCCTTGTCTCCAGTCTTTCCCTGTTCCAAACCATGTTCCATATAGCTACCAAGTGATTTTCCTAAAGTCCAGGCCTGATCATGTCCCTCTCCTACTCAATAAACTCCAGTGTTTCCCTATTGATTTTAAGATCATGCATAAATTAGATTGACTTTTAAAGTCCTTCATAATCTGGATCCGAAGTCCCTTTCCAAATTATTATACATCACTCCCCTTCTTGCACTCTGCTTTCTAGCCTGCTTGCTGTTCCAGACTCCTCAAACCTACCTATCCCTATGCAATTGAACTGGTTATCCCCTATGGCTGTAGTGCGTTCCCTCCTCTTAGGATCACTTCTTTCCTTCAGGCTTAGCTCAAATGCCACATTTTGCACAAGAATCACTGTCCTGGTTCCCTCGGCTGTTGGTGGCCTCACCCTAAACAATTTGTATTTATTTTATACGCATTTATAGATGTTTACAGACATGCATGTTGTCTTCTCTGACAGAATATAAGGTCCTCAACAGCAGGCATTATTTTCATTGCTTCTCCTTGAATCCCCAGGATGTAGCACAATTCCTGACAGAGGGCAGGCATTTAATAAGGCATTGATTAAGAGCATATAATTAAATCTGTATAGTATGCTCTGTTCATTTTTATTTCTTTTTGTAATTTTCCCTTGCTCATATTTCATTTTGGTAATTGCTTTTCCTTCCTCCTTTAAAAAAAAATCATGTCTGCTAAATGTTTGAGTGCGTTGATCTTTTTAAAGAACTAGCGGTTAGTTTTCTTTGTCATTTTATAGTCTTTTTGTCTTCCATCTTATCTTTATATCCTCTCATTTTTAAGATTTTTCCTTCGGGATTTGCTTTGGTTTTACCTGATTTTTTAGTTTTAAAATTATATAGAGGCAGCTATGGTGTAACGGGTAGAGAGGTGATCACGGTATCTGCAAAATCTGGATTCAAATATCACCTCAGATGACTGGCTGTAATACCAGGTAAGCCACTTGTCTTCTCAGAGCTCTCAGCAAGTCTCTAAGACTATAAACTGCAGAGGAGGTGCTGACCTGCATTCACTGAAGGTTTCCTGACCCTGATGTTCCCCATATCAATCACAGGCCCCTTCTTTATCCCTATGCTAAATTTCAAATTCAAGTCCATTAATCTCCATTTTTATGTTTTATCAATTTATGTTTCTGAGATATAATCATTTCCCTTGAAGGCGTTATTAGATGCATCCTGGAAATTCTGGCGTTTTGACTCATTATCATTTTCCTTCACACCAATATTATTTCTATTTGTTTGTTGACCTACTCATTATTCAGGATGTCATTACTGTCTCCATTTACATCTATATCTTTTGTGTGTGTTCTGCTTTATTATTTTTATTGTCTTACGGTCTGTAAGGTACCACTTGTTGCTGAGAAATGTGTAATCATCAATGTTTCCATCTAGAAGGTGATATGTCTTTTAAATTTAAGATCTCCAAAAGATTGTTTAGTTTTATATTTTCCTTTTTATTTGTCATTTTGTTAGACTTATCCAGCCTTGGGAGGAAATTCAAATCTTTAGCTATTACCAAAATTCAAATTTTTGGTTCCTGCGTACTTTGGCAATTCACTTAACTTTCCCTTTATCAATTTAGATTCTATGCATTGTGGTGAATATGTTCAGTGTTAATATTGGTTTCTTTAAGCATTATATAGTTTTCCTATTTGCCTTTCTTGATACTCCCAAATACTCATCTTGATTCAGCAGTTCCCTTCAGTAATAACGAGTGTAGCCCATCTATGCCTGCTGAGGCTGTTTAGTTCCCATTAAAAAAATTTACAACAGGTATCCAAACAACATGCTGGAGACCTTATAGGCCGTATCCTGACATGGTGAGGGTACCAGTGGAATTCTCTGGTTCTTCAATTTCTTGATGACACCTTCTATTCTTGTCTTTCTTTGTAGTTCCTTGGTGGTTCTAAGTTGCACCCTGTTCATGCCCACCATGTACCTTTCCATTGCTTTCTTGATGCAGTTAATTTTTATTTTTTAAAAATTGTTTCTACTTTGATAGCATGACTTTTCGTGGAATAATGGTAGATCTCTGACTTTTCTGGAATAATAGTAGATTTTGTTCTATTTTATCATTTTCTTGTATGTTTATTTTTGGATGTTTTTTATTTATAGATTTTTCTGGACTTTTCTGGAATAATAGTAGATTTTGTTCTATTTAATCATTTTCTTGTATGTTTATTTTTGGATGTTTTTTATTTATAGATTTTTCAAATCCACTTTTACCACTCATTATATTGTAAGTCATTTAATCCATGTACATTTAAGGTTATGTTGATCAGATTTGTATTTTCTTGTTAACTAAAAAATTATTCCTTTCTTCTTTTAAGGTAGTATTTTGCCCCTGCAAAGAGTTTTGCTTACACTTTGATATTTATCCCCACAAGGCCTCCCTTCTATGCCCTCATTTATTTGTTCTATATAAAAACCTTTCTTTGCTTACTACATTGTTAATTTTTTTTGTTGAAATTATCTCCTGGGGAAAACCCTTCATTTTCCCCATCCAGTTGTGTGGCTCAAAATCTTCCCTTTTATCTCAAGTAGTATTCTTTTGCTGCCTCCTCACCCTCCCCACTTCCTGCCCAAAACCAAAATTTTCTTTTGCTTTTTTCCTCACTATTTCTCTTCCCTGGTAGTCTATTCTGAATTGTATTACCTAGTTTATAGGCTATATACCCTTATATATTCCTATTTAACTCTGTCCTTTTGCGGGGTACATTTTAAGTACCAAATTTGAACTGTCTCTTCTATCCCATGTCTATCCATCTTCTCTCTATTTGGCTGTTCCTCACCCTTAAAAATAACAATTTATAAAAGAAGCACTCTTGGAGGCGCCCTTTGCCTTCTTGCTTGTTCCTTCTAATGAGCTCCACATTCTATTCAAGATAACCTAGGAAACAGTGGGGAAAATGTGCCACCACCAAGGCACCCTTTCCCTCTTGCCTTTACCATTCCCATGAGCTATCTGACTGCTCATAGAATTTGGATGAGATAATAGTCAGCAATTATTTCTTCAGATGTGATGACAGATCTTCATTTCCCTTGCCTCTATGCCCTGGAGTCTCCAAGCACTGCCATTCAGCTTATTTATGTACCTGAAGAGCTCCTGGGTCTTTCCAGCTGAATTTTTTCAGTATTATCTCCCTCAATTAGAGAGTGAGCTCCTTAAGAATAGGAACTCTATTGATTTTTCTGTTTATAGTCCTAGCACTTAGCAAGGTGATTCATTCATTCACCAAATGGAAGCAGCATCCTATGGGTCCTAAGCAGAGCCCACTTTAAAGGGTGTATCCTTATGCCCACACTCCCTCCACTTGGGTACTTGTAGATCCCTTTGGATGTAGGATGCAGTACTGAGGGTGCAGTCTTTTCCTGGAGAAGATGGTTTTCTCATATGCAAGTACCCCCCAAAAGAAAATGCCTCACAAGGCCCTATCATTTCCATATACTTCCTTCTCCATGTTACCCTTTCCCTTCCCCTTTGGGGCAAGCTCCCACTCCCAATCTGAAACTCTTCCATTTACTACTTTTATGCTATTTTCCCACAGCCCCAACTCTTATACCCTTTCTATAGTGGTAGATTCAGCATCCGCTGCCTCTCGTGGAGTGGGAAGGGGGTGTGTATGTCAGGCTATGTCACTGACTTGAGGGCCTGGGGCAGGGGTCCTCACAGCCAGACCCTGAATGACAAGGCTTCGAGGTTGCTTATGTTCCAGCAGCGGACTGAGGGGTGAAGATGCAGAGGAGGACCTTTGGGCACTTGAATTATCTCTTAGTAATTTCATGTTTTTCCTGATGTAGTAATTCTGCCTTTTAATCGGGGGAGTGGGGTTTGGCTTTAGGTACACTACTATCTGGTGCACTGGTTTCACGCCATGAGGTTTGTGGGTTTGCAAGAAAACTACTCAGTCATCTTGCTGGTCATCTTAAAGAAAATTTCAAAACCCCAATCATTCCTTCAGACATATCCAAAGAATAAAATTCCATTGGAAAAACAACCTTTATTTAAAAAATAAACTTTAGAAACAAAAGGAGAAAAGTAATTCTCAGTACAGAAAAGGCTGTAATAATTGCTGGCGATTCGGTGACAATGGACTATTGCATACAATCAAAATGAATTGTACAATGTGATTGAAGTAGATTCAGCCCAAAAGCTCCTTTGCGCATCTTACCTGTCTTTCATCTCTTGGTCTGCAGATGTGCGTGTCTGTTTCCTGTTCTCTTCTTAACCTGACCAAACATTAGCGCTAAAATAAATTTGTTGTACTTATTAAAGTTCTGTTTTTCATGTTCTTCATTTTAAAAGCCAATGAGAGTGACTTTTCACATTTCTTTAAAACATCATCAAAATCAGTCACATTGTTTTGGCTGCTTCATGTACTGTTTTCAATGATGGTTGGAACCAGTCCTTTCATTGGAGGATCTCAAAGCACATTAACAACAGTACCCCATTTTCTGAACATTTCTGTGAGGTAGATAGAATTATACAGGATGTGCACTAAAAAACCAAGTCAAGCCATTTGGCAGGATTATACATAGTTTAAAAAAACCCAAGGGCACTTTCTTCTACCCCACCACTTTCTAAATTACTGCATTTATCCTAACAAAGGAGAGGTACCTACAGTAGATTGTCCCTTTTTGGGGGCCTTTGATAACTAAGAGAAGATACTGAAAATGAACAGACAAGAAGTGACTAGACCACAGAAAGATATGTTAGCTTAGTTTCTAAAAACTGTATACTTAATTCCATTACAACTACTCTTAATGTAAAAATCTAATTTCAGGTACAAAAAAAACCTTCCAGTTAACAGTCTGCAACACATTTCAATTTAATTTTTCACTTTTGTAAATCTTTCAGGAAGAGGTAGGGTAAACATCAATTCCACATATAATCTACAAGTTTTCTTCACAAGATGCCTGGATCCTTCTTCAGTCATTACCAAACCTGCTCAGTTATTTTTTTCCCCTTTAAAAAGTGACCGTGATTTCCAAACTTAAGGGGGAAATAGTTTCATTATTTATCGCTATCGCTTTCTCTGACCCACACTCCCTATGAGTGGGTGAGTTATGTTCAATACAACTGGTTAGTAATGTTATGTACCATTTTAATCAAGATTCAAATACAGCTTTTCAGCTGATAATCAAACCTAAACAAGTATTTGCTGAGTATCCATAAGGTACACAAGACATGCACCCTCAAGGAAGCGCAGATCTATGTTGTTCATTTAGGTTCAATGGTAATTGAAAAAAAAAAAACACCACACAACTAAACTAAAGTAAATCCTCAATGGTCCTGCTAGGATTGACTATTCATTTACTGTGAATAACTGCACTGTCTTTGGGTGACTCTCCCAGCACCATCTTCCATACCATTGCAGAAGTTAATAACACTGTCTGGCAGTTAAGGTTGATCTTTTCCTCCATGGCTTACTCAGCATTTCAAATGGACATACTATCTTGTTTATAATTTTCCCTGGAACTAGTTTTCTCCTGAATGAGGAAATACTAGATAGATAGATAGGAAGTTAGATAGATAGACAGCCAGACAGGCAGACAGCCAGATAGATGGAGAGATACACAAATAGATGAAAAAATAGAAATAGACTGCAGTTTTATAAGTTAGTTTTCAATTGTTAGCAAACAACCAGATTTCCTACTGCTGCTGCTACAAGGTGACATGGCTAAATATACAATTTGTTCAACAAGCTACTTTCTAACAAACAGATTAGCTTCATTCTCATCCCAGAGTACAATGGATAGAAACCACTGTGTTTGGCAGGTCTCAGACCTCATCCTGACACATAAGAGCAACACTTTGCATTTTCTCTGGATAGAAAATGATTTAAGAATGTCTTCCTAGATGCGATTTTCTTAACATAATATCTTTAAAAATGCAAACCTAAGTCAGAGGGTTTTTAAATTAGAAAATCAAGAGATCCCATTCTATCGCTTCCTTTCTGGTTGTTTGCTGTATTGTTACCAAGGTGAACAAATAAATAATGACTGTTACTCAAATTTGAAAGATGTTTCTTTCACTCCAACGCCTTACAGTGGCAGAAAGATAAGCCTGGGTTTCTGTGCCAAGGAAACATAAACCAAGTTGGAAAGGATATAAGCACAGACCGAGGACATGGAGGCCTGGCTGTGTTTAGAAGGCTTATTTACACATGGTTGGGCATTAGGCAGTGTAGCTTTTCAGCTGCAGAAATTCATGAAGAGCCATCTCTGATGTGGAGAAGGGTGAGATCTCTATCCAAGGGAGAAGACTCCTTCACAAGCTGAAATCGCAGGTCCCTGAAGCATTAAAGGCATCAAGGCTAACATTTAAAAGGACAGATAATGATTTACCTATGAATGGGTTCACTGTGTTGTGGTTTTCAATGTTAATTTCCAATCCATAAAAGCTGCACATAAGTGTACTTATTTTGATGTAACTAATCATCACTAGCCTCAGTTTTATGTATCTCACATACTGGTTTTTGTTTTTTTTCTTTTAGATTGCAAGGAACAAGTATGCTGTGTGACTTTTCTTGCTTTGTAAGTGCAAATGTACCTGTGACACGTGGTCATGTCTCAGCTGTGAAGCAAGATGTAACTGAGCCGGTGTCTGGTGGAACTGTGGAACTGTGGTGTGTACCCCACCTGAGATCTGTCTACTTTTTTTCATGTGGCTTTGTAAAATTCTTCATATGACATTCAAGTCTTCACTCTCTAAATAAGAAGTGCAAGAGGTATGGAGGAGTCACTAGGAGGACAAAGACTGAAAAGGAACCAAAGGCTAGGTTTCGCCCTAAGCTGAAGAAAGTCTCCTTTCATCACTGGCATGGGGAGCAGTTGAAATAACTAGGAGCAAACAAGAGGGGCCTTTGTTTAAGGGTGACCTTGGTTTTTCAGCTCTGGGTGTGTGTGTGTGTGTGTGTGTGTGTGTGTGTGTGTGTGGTGTGTGTGTGTGTGTGGCTGTGCACATGTATGTGGGAGAGTACAGATTCACTATTGTAACTTTTGGACAGTGCTAAATAATGACACTAGGAAACCTGCTTCTTACCAAAGGAGTTTTCACTTGCAAAAATTGTCACAAGAATTATGAATTTTTCCTATACTCTATCCTATTTGTCTTGGTATAGGAACCACTTTTGAAAACTGAAGAAATAAATTACACATAAGGTGATTATGTAAGACTGAAAATAAGGAATGATCCTGAGAATAACTGACTGGTTTTTAGCCTTGCTGTTTATACTTTTGCTTTACAAGTGTCTGAAGCAATTAGCACCTACAAAGAAAATCCAACAGTTCTTTGTGTAATATGCCAAAGAGTTGTTAGTATATTACAGAAATGAACAGGTATCCTTTGTCAACTGTTTTTAAAAACATATTATTAGATTCAAAATTCTGTCACGGCATTCTTTTTTTATGAATGCGTATCTATACACACAAACCCGGGTGGCCATTTTGACCAACTTGACGTGCCACATCAAAAAAACTTTTGACTAAGAAAATAAAAAGGTGGTTGTTTTTTAAATTGACTGAGGGTCAGGTTGTTTATATCAATATGATTTGTGCACATTAACACAATTTCTATTATATTAATTTATAAAACAACATAAATAAATGATAAAAAAGACTTTTAACAGACAAATAGATTTCTACAAAACTAAAAGTGCTTTGTTAAGAGCTTGGCTTAATTCTGTTTTTAAAAAACTAAGAGACTATATTTAGATCTATATATCTCCCTATCCCCCAATGCATTTTTCTTATTCTTACTCAGGGTTCTGAATATAGTTTTTTAAAGAATAGCTACTAATTAGTCTGTATTTTCTAGTGCCATCAAAATGTAGCCTGACATACAGAAAAGGAAATTTTTCTGAAGTTGTTTCACAACTTATTTTATGTGTACAATTTTTTTTGTTTTGTTTTGTTTTGGGGTATGTGTACGTGTGTGTGGTAAGTAACACAAAATTATCAGTCATATTGTAGCCTTATAGTACTCTCAAGAATCCACAATAACTCTAGACTCTCAAGTAAAAAAAAAAATTAGGGAAGAATTTCTGATGAAAAAACTCAGCTTTGATAAACAAGGAGAAAGAATGCAAAGATTCCAGTGAAAGCTGCCATGAGGCTGTGAAAGCCCAGACCCTGTGAATTGGGCCCGAGGGGCTGGCCAACATTGACAAAACTGGCCTCATACAAACACCCCCAGCAGCCCAGGAGACGACAACAGGAAGCAAGGGAGACAAAAAGGAAGGCAATCTTGGAGCAAAAGGGAGTCCTGGGGGTGGGCAGCAGACGGGGGGGGGGGGGGGGGGGGGCCTCTGGCAACAGAGGAAAGATTCAGCCAGTGAGAAATGAGGGCATCTTGGAAGCCCAAGGTGGCTGAGAGCAGAGGAGATGACTGTCTGTACTTCAGTATAACATAGCCTGGGATAACCCAAACAGAGAATTGTGTGCCTGGGGGAGCAGGACATGTGCCAAGAAGGGGCAAGTGCATTTCCCTGGGCGCTCACAGTCTGCTTCCACTGGGCCTAGTGTTTAGCAGAGTGTGCCCATGTGTGTGTGTGTATGATGGGGAGAAGCAATGAGGCGAGTTCATACCGACTCTGCTTCCATCCCTATACCTTGAGCAAAGCACAACATCTGCAGGTCAGGAAATAGAGAGCATATTTTAGAAAAACTTCCATCAGCTAGAAAAAACTGCAGTGCAAACTCTCATCTATCTAAAAATCACCTTATCTGGAATGGATTATTCTCTGGAAATCCTGGATAACAGAAGCTTCACTGTACTTAACAGAAGCAACACGAACCAAATAAAGCTCTCATTTATGAGTGCAAAGCATCTTGAATTAAGAGTGACATAGAATTATCAAAAGTGAAAGAAAAAACAACAAACTCCAAACAGCAACCTAGTGCAAGTCTCCTGTATGCCCACTGTGGGTGGCCAAACAGCCAGTATTTCTGTGAAGACTGAGGGTTTCGTCCCAGTCAGTTACCAGGGTGAAGATGGGGTATCCCAGCCATCCTGCACCCCCAGTGCAGGATGTCCTACCCTTATCCACACAGGATGTTATACGCGGTATGGCTGTCATCAGTCAGGATGGCTCTCTTTGCTCCACTACCAGCCTATGCCCCAGAGAAGCTGCCTGCCCAGCTCTGCAGGACTTCAGTCCTTCTCTGCATGGCCATGGCAGAATTCCATGAATTCACACAACCAAGGAAAATAACACATTTGAAAATAAACATGTAAAAAACACCAGAGAATGACTGACACCTTCTCCCTCCCTCCACCTAATTACATGGTATGCTATGTGCAGTATAGAGACAGATTTCTAAAATGTAAATTATTTTCCAAAATAGAATGAAACAATATCACATAAATTCTCCTTAAAAATCTAAGTTCAGTTCCTAAAATCAACTTAGACAAATATTGTGCAAAAGCAAACACTGACCTTAAATAAATAACACAAGAAAATAAACTGATTTTGTTTGGAGTAAGAAAAACCCCAGCGATTTTTCAAAAATGTTAACACGATGAAAAATATGAAGCGCGTGGTCAGTAACCTGTTTGTGGAGCCCCTTTAAAGCTGCCCTCGCAGGTTAAAGCGCGAGGTTCCCTTTTCTCATCTTCTTTAAAATGCACAGTGTATTCCTCCGCTCAGGTCTGTCACGGTCCCTTCTTTCACGAGCTTTTGCAGAAATCTGGTTTCTGTTGTCAGGTTATGCATTGTTTGTTCATTCATGGCTGCCATGCAGAGGTTGTCAAAGTAGTGTAAAGGGGTCTGGGGCTGGTTGAGATCATATCCAAAACCTGCCAAACTGACCTCATCGCACAGATGGGTGGCCAGGACAACAGCGACTATGCCCATGGTGGGGACGTTCTGAAAAGGGAAAGAAAAGGTTTTTTTATAAAAGATTGCCCAAGTCACTCCAGTACCATAATTAGCGCCCTACCTTGGATGAATAACTCTTACTACATGCACACAAACGACACTTGTGTCCAATTACAGAATGTCTCCCTGTAGCCTTCTCCTCTCCACACAGAGCACATCTCTGTTCCTTTAAACACCCCTTACTATTATGGCTTCTAGAGCCTTCAGAATCCCACACATTTCCATCTCTCTTAAAATGTGTCTCCAAACCAAGCTCAATATCTGGAGGTGGTCTGCTTGGAGCAGTGTATGACAAGATCCTCACCTCCCTTGACCTGGTCTTTATGCTTTCATTAATATTAGGATTCTATTAGATGTTTTAGCTGCCACTGTACACTGTTGACCCCTGCTGAACACATGGTCAACTAAAACCTCCCAAATTTTCACATGAACTTTGGTCAAGTCATTGTCTCCTATTCTACACTTATGCAATTGAGTTTCTGAACCAAAATATAAGACTTTACATTTAGAATCACTGTATCAGACTTTTGGAATTGGTGGGAACCTTGGAGAACATTGAGTCCAACCCCTTCATTTTATATATGATGCCCCTGAGATAGAGATTAAGTGATCTGCTCAGGATCACACAACTAGGATATATCAGGGGGAGGATCTGAACTTGGATGTTCCTAATTCCAAGTACATCACTCTATCCACAGTACTGTTGAACTGAAATTTATACACATTAAATTTCATCTTGTGGTTTTAAGGCTATCATTCTAGTCCATTAAGGTCTTTACAAAATTGCTTTCTGTCAAATTAATTATCCCTCCAAGCTCCACTTCATTTGCAAATATGATAGACATGTTAATGGATGACAGGAAAGATAAACAAGACAGGACCTAGGAAAGAGTCTTAGATCATGTTAACAGAGATTGCCCTTCCTGGGTGATAGTGGTCCAATTAACTAATGTTCCTGGTACAGCTTTTCAACTAGCTTCAAATGTACTAAGTGCACTACTATCATTCAACCTATATTTCACCATTTGTGTCCACAAGAATATCATGGTGCTCTATCAAACATCTTACTAAAAATCAAGACTCGTCTGCCATTTCCTTGATTAAGAATCTAGTAACCTTGTGAGAAATGAAAATGAGGTTGGTTGGTCATCAGTGAACCACACAAACTCCTTTATAATCATTTTACCACCTGCCAAGAATCAATACTGGGATCTGACATTTCCAGAAATCACCTTTCCCTTCTTTTTTTCAACAACAGAACAAGAAACTCCAGATTTCTGATCATGTTCAGTTATGTCCAACTCTTCATGACCCTATTTGAGTTTTTCTTGGCAAAGATACTGGAGCAGTCTGCCATTTCTTTCTCCAGCTCAGATGAGGCAAACAGGATTAAGTGGTTTGCCCAGGGTCACACAGCTAGTAAGTGTCTGAAGCCAGATTTGAACTCAGGAAGATGAGTCTTCCTGATTCCACCTTCAATAGTTTATCCCACTGTGCCACCTTGATATCTCTAGCTTCCCAGTAAACAAGTTCAACCTGCCAGAGATTAAATTATTTCCTTTTTCCTGAGAGGTCAGCCCTGTTTCTCCTTTCCAGCTGAATCTGCAGATGTCTTGAGGAGAGACAGCTGGAGAGGATCATGACATGCCAAAAAGAGACTCAGACCTAACCGGAACGCTATCTCACAAAGAGAACTATTCCTGATGAAGAAAGTGAAAGTTTTTCCAAGATGCTGCTGCAGGTGCAGATGTGAACTACCAGCCAAGTTAGATGTTAGAGGCTAACATCAGAAGACAGATGCAAGTTTATTATATTCTATTTTTTTACGCTGTGGGACTAGAGAATCAACAAAGAATGGGTTCTGTGGCTTGGAAAGGGGATGATGACACTGACAACAGAAACACAGTGGAGTGGCTGAATTCCTTATTTTACTTCAGTTTTCTCTACCAATGAACAGTAAAATTTGGAATGGGAAAGGGCTCCAGCCAATGCTGGAGGTGAGCAGAGGAGCCGAAAAGGGCACTGTTGGCCCTGAAGCATCGAGGCCCAGAAAAGCAGCACATGTAACTGCTGAATCACTGTCAGGGAAACCTGAAGGATCATGGAGAAAAGGGGAGTCAGTTTCCTGAGTAAGGTTCACAACTTTCTCTGCTGGATTACTTATTCTTCTGTCAGTTCTTTCCTCGAGGGGCTTTTATTTCATTTGTTTTGTCTTGCTTCATTTCTGCTAGGTATTCATACAGTACTTGTGGAGAACCTATTCCTTTCTTTGAGTTTAAGCTTGCAATGATTACTGAGCTACTTGCTTCTTTGTTTTTGGGATCCCTCCATTTGCAATGACTTTTGATACAGGTTGAAATGTCTTTGAATTCCTCATCCCTTCAACTTTAGTTCCTGAACTGGGGCTTTGTGCCAGGGTCAGGCTCCTCTTCTCTCGGCTGCACTTCTGGGTGGAATGTTCTGCCCTGCTTCTCTACCTGGGCTTACCTCCCACAGTTAGGCCTCTCTGGATCTCTGAAGTTCAGAATGCTGGATCTTCAGGTCCCTTACTAGCATCTCAGATGTCAGGAATCTCAGAGCCATTGATGAATCCTTTTATATGAGGACTCTGGCCATTATGGTCACTGCTTACTGCCTTCATTCTCTAGCACTTCCAAGGTCTCCACCTTGGGGCTTTCTTGGGGCCCTTCACTCTTGCTTCCTCCAGGTATGGAGTTTTGTAGGTCCTGCATGTTTCATCATACAGTGTGTGGGCACTGGGTGTGTTGATAGATCCCTTTTCCTATTGCCCTCTGGCTTCTGGTTGACTTTTGTCTAATTATGAGGTGGAAAAAATTAATTAGTTTCTCAATGTATTTCTTGATAGGGGAAAGGGGCATAATAGCTGTCTTCAGTCATGTGGAGGACTGACACATGGAAGGGTTAGACGTTTTGTCTGGTACCACAGGGAAGAATTAGGAGCAATGGGTGGAAATTGCAAAGAAGTAAACTGATGTCTGGTGAGAGAGGAATGTACTAGGAGAAAGAGAAAGGGAGAGGCTGAATGTGGTATCTCACATAAAAGAGGGAAGAAAAAGGTTTTACAGTGAAGGGAAAGAGGGGGAAGGTGAGGGTGAGTGTATGAACCTTACTTTCATCAGAATTGGCTCAAAGAGGGAATAACATACACACTTAATTGGTTATAGAAATCTATCTTACCCTACAGGAAAGTAGAAGGGAAAGGGATAAGAGAAGGGAGGGGGAAGTAATAGGGGGAGTAGATCGAGGTAGAGGCTGATCAGAAGCAAAATACTTTTGAGGAAGGACAGGGTGAAAGAAGAGAGAGAATAGAATAACTGGAGGTGATAGGATGGAGGCAAATTTGGTTAGTCTTTCACAGCATGACTATTATGGAAGTGTTTTACATGACTACACATGTATAACCTATATCAAATTGCTTGCCTTCTCAATGAGGGGGGGGAGGGAGGAAGGGAGAGAACTGGGAACTCAAAGTTTTAAAAATGAATTTTAAAACTGTTTTTACATGTAATTGGGAAAAAAATAAAATACTAAATAGAATTTTTTAAAAAAAGAGTTAAGGAAAAAAAATGAGGAACAGATTTTCCTTTGGATGACAGAAAGCTCTTAACATATAGTACTCAAGAATAGTGTCATCCTCTTAGGAACTTATCCTTATAACCTATAAGTAATTTATCCTAAAATGTTGCTCTGGGAATGGGGAGAATGTCTTGTCCTGAAATAGTGGATAAGAAATTGATGAAATTGCCTTTTAAATGAATAAGCAATCTGATAAGCATTTATTTAGGATACTTGTTTAGACTTTGTGCTACAAAGAAATGAAGTACAATCAAGTTGGAAAAAGAACAATTTTAAAATACAGTTAGAATCTGAAATCTTAAAAGCATAGCGGTTAGATGAGATCTTCAAAGGGCTTCAACAGGGCTTGTAGTGAAACCAATTTAATAAACTAATGTTTATTGTGTGCCTTGCATGGTGCTAGGCACTGGTGATACAATCACAAAAAAAGAAACTATTACTATCTTCAAGAAGCTTACATCCTACTGGGGAGAGAGACTGTATCTATCTATGTATCTATATAGAGATATAGATATAGATACGCAGATGATAGATAGAAAGACAGATGATAGATAAGATAGATGACAGATCGATAGATGATAGACAGATGATAGATAGGGAGATGACAGATCGATACATAGATGATAGACAGATAGGCAGAAGATAGATAAGGAGTTAAAGTAATTTGTGCTGTTTGTCCTTTATTCTCTAAAAGGACCATGACATCAGGGAGGCAGTGCCATGGCATGCAAGTAAATTGGTTGAGGGAGAGCTGTGCAAAGCCACCAGCCTCACTTTCTCCTCCAGAGCCACCTGGTTTTTGAGGAAATCATGCACTTTAACAACTGTGGGGCTCAAGAATGTTTTCCTGCTAGGACTTCAATGAGACTGAGGCAAAGAAGGGGGAGGTTCTCAGCTTGGGGACAGACTACGCAAAGGCATAGAGAGAAGATGGCAAGTCTAGTGCACACAATTAGTTGGTTAGGAAATACCTGAAGGGGAATGACATGCTGCTGCAGTAGGTCTGGATAGGTATATGGAAGCCAGCTTGTGGAAGGAGGAAGACAGGATGAGGAGTTAATAGTTTACTGTAAAGGCAACAGAGATCCTCTTAAGGTTTTGAGCGGGGGAGGTAGATATGGTCAGACTAGTGCCCAAGACAGATTATTTTGTCAATCCTATGGCAGAACAATTGGAAAGGGAAGCAGGGAGACTAACTGAGAGGGCTGTCAATAGCATAAGTGAGAGGTGGGGTCTGTGAATGGAAAGAAAAGTGAGAACACAAGAGATGTGGAGGCAGAATCAACAAAAGTTAGCAAATGACCAGATGTTGGGAGGTTGGGGTGAGAGCGGATTATAAGCCTGTTTGACTGGAAGGGTGACAGAAAGAAGTCTGGAGAACAAAATAGAGTAGTTTGAGGAGGAATATGGGATTCATTTGGGATATGTTGAGATAGAGATACAATCAGACACCCAGGTGGAAATAAGTCCAGCAGGCAGATGGCATTAAGGGCTGGAGTCCAGGAGCGCAGCGAGAGCTGCTCACATGATCAGTGAGTCCGTGAGAACTGATAGTCTCACCAAGAGAGACATCTTTAGAAAAGATACAAGAAAGAGATTTGGGTGAACCTAAACTAACTAGGCTGGAAAGATGGAGCAAACAAAGGAATCTAAGGTGAGGAGGTCAGACAGATAGGAGGAAAATCAAGATGGAACTAGATCACAGAAATCAAGGGAGGAAAGAATATCCAAGAAGAAGAGACTGGAAATTGCAATAATGGCAAAGAAGCCAAGTAGAATACAGACTGAGAAAAGGCCATTAGGTTTAACATTTCAGAGACCAAACTGACCAAATGGTCAATTCAAAAGGCAATCCGTTTGAAACACTGCAAGAAGTAAGAGGTTTGAAATTGGAAGAAATGAGTGTAGATGACATCTGCTAGGAGTGTGGCTGTGAAAAAAGAGAACAGATAGAGGAGTGTAGCATGAGGGGATGGAAGGGCGCAGGCTGCTAAGTAGCAAGGAAGGAGTCAATTGATGAGGAAAGATTGAAGATGAAGAAAAGAGGGAATGACTGAGAGGGCAAATACATCAAAAGTATGAGCGGAGGACTTGGTCTTGGCAAGGGGCAAGGCCTTTGGTTTGAAAAACCTTAAGATCTATTTAAATATTGTTTCAATAGTCATGCTCATGAATAAGTTGACAATTTTATAACCCTAAGCTCTGTACATGAAATTTTAATTAAAAAAACATTTTTTCCCCTAACCTCATTAAGTGGGAAAGCATGCCAACCACCCATATAGGAAATTTGGTTATTCAGACCAGAAGGTCACGACTCTAGTACCACTGCTCACTGAAAATGCAGCCAGAGTATCAAGGCAAATTTCAGTTTAGCAATCAAAGTTCTTTACCAACCTGGCTATAGCCTATTCCTCTAGCCCTAACACTCTCCTAAAAGTACTTGATATTCTAGACAAACTCCGTCATTCAGGTTCTCCAAATACACTCTATGTTTTCCTTTGCATGTGCTTTTCTCTATACAGCTGTCTGCATCAACTGGGTTAAATGATTCCGATTCCTTCCCTTCTCTCTTTCCCTCTCTCTCTTTCTCTCTCTCTCCCTCTCTTCCTCTCTCTCTCTCTTCCTCTCTCTCTCCCCACCCACTTCCCCTCTCCCCTCTCTCCCTCCCTCTCTCTCTTCCTCCCTCCCTCTCTCCCTCCTTCCCTCTCTCTCTCTCCCTCTCCCCCCCACTTCCCCCTCTCTCTCCCCCTCAATTCCCCTCTCCCCTCTCTCCCTCCCTCTCTCCCTCCCTCCCTCTCTTTCCCTCCCTCTCCCTCTGTCTCTCTCCCCCCCCACTTCCCCTCTCTCTCCCTCCCTCTCTCTCTCTCCCCCCCACTTCCCCTCTCTCTCTCCCTCCCTCTCTCTCTCCCCCCCTCAGTTCCCCTCTCCCCTCTCTCCCTCCCTCTCTCCCTCTCTTTCTCTCCCCCCCACTTCCCCTCTCCCCTCTCTCTCTCTCCCTCCTCCTCTCTCTCCCTCCCTCCCTCTCTCCCTCTCTCTCCCTCCCTCCCTCTCTCTCTTCCTCCCTCCCTCTCTCTCCCTCCCTCCCTCTCTCCCTCCCTCTCTCTCTTCCTCCCTCCCTCTCTCTCTTCCTCCCTCCCTCTCTCTCCCTCCCTCCCTCTCTCCCTCCCTCTCTCTCTTCCTCCCTCCCTCTCTCTCCCTCCCTCTCTCTCCCTCCCTCTCTCTCTCCCTCTCTCTCTCCCTCCCTCTCTCCCCTCTCTCCCTCCCTTTCTCTCCCTCCCTCCCTCTCTCTCTCCCCTCTCCCCTCTCTCCCTCCCTCCCTTTCTCCCCTCTCTCCCTTTGTCTCCTCTAAATTCCCATGGGGCTTTGTATCCCTTATCACACCCTACAGTGCAATAATTATTTACATTTACATCACAAGACTGAAACACCTGAACCACAAGGCCCAAGCTCTTCCCCTACTATACTCTGCGTCCCTCAGAGGCGGGGCCTGTTCCATGTTCATCTCCGTGTGCCTCCCACAAGCACAGAACCTTCACTGAACACCCCTCTGCCTCCACACATAACACACACTGAACTGTATAGGACAAAAGCTGTATTTTATTTTTCAAACCAATAGGCACAAAACTGAGTCTTGTAGCAATAATATCCTGAAAGATACAATAGGGATATAAAAGAGCTATAATGTGTTCACCCTTAGGAGGTCAGTCACTGAAGCCCAACAATTCACTCAAACAGTAAAAGATGGAGAATTTTCCATTTAAGGCACAGACCTATATGTCTGTAAGTCTGTGCCTTAAATAGAAGAAGTCTACAACATTCAGAAAAATGTTAACTGTGGTCTCTCCCCAGAGATGACAGTTTTGTTTTGTTTTTTTAACAGAAGGATCATACCTGACTCCAGCCCCAGATTCTTGGTTGAGGTTCTGAGTAACGCAGCATGTCCATGGCAGTGTTTTTAATGATGACTGGATTCAGAATCCTAAACTGTTTTGATTGAAGTGGTATTTTCTCAGCGACATGCTTCCAAAAGAACAGGCGTACCCAAAGTGGCTGAAGAGGGGAAGTAATTGTTCATAATATTAGTAATAGTGATTCATGTTTATATAAGAGGTAGTGCATACAGTGCTGACCTTGGAGCCAGGAAGACCCAGGGTCAAGTCACACTTTAGACATCTACTGGCTGTCTGACCCTGGACAAGTTCTTAGTATTATAAGTCACTAAGACTAAGTTGCAGAGAAGGTATCCAGTACATTGGTGGCTGTTTCCTCGTTTGAGGATACTCTATAACAATAAAATCCCAAATCTGGTCCCTGTCCTCTATTTATGGAGCAGATTTTTGTCCCATGGGGATCATTTGAAGGAACAGGGATTACTTAACCTGAAAAAGCAATTTGAGGGTTGAGTTGTGTGTGTGTGGGAGAAACACGAGCAAGTATTTGAGGGCTATTATATGGGGCAGGGAGTAAGCTTGTTCTTGGCCTGAGGACTAAATGGATGGAAGCTGTACTATAGTAGATATGGGTGTGATAAAAGGAAACCCTTCTAACAAATTAGACATACCCAAAATGGGCTCCCTCCAGAGTGTGTCCTCACTTTAGGTCTTCAAGGGTAATATGAATGATCACTCAGTGGAGTAGCAGGTACTTGCAATCAGGTATGGATTCAGATTAGAGAGCACTGAAGGTGCCTTCCAACTTTGAGATGTTGTACCATGCCACTTTATCCATTTGTCAGCTCTATGAGGTTGGTACTTCAGATATTATCACTTCCAAATTTATAGATGAGGAAATTAAGACAGGTGATCTGAGCACAGAATTATCATACCTGGTACTAAAGCCCTGATCTTCTGACTCTAAACTCCATGCTTCTTTTCAGTTACCTATCGTGTTATAATACAACTCAAACCTATAGAACAACTTTATTGTTCTCATGATCTACGACTAATTTATCAACAAAGGTGATTTGTAATGGTCACTAACAATTCAGGTCAAGCAAACAGTATATGTTATATTTTTCTTTTTACCACTGCCTCCAGCTGAGGAATATATAATTCTGATTTCTAATTTAAAATCCTTGTCCAAATGGGTACATGATTTAGGTATAAAGATTGATACCATGAATAAACTGGAGAAGTAAGGAATAGTGTATTTATCAGATTTATGGAGAAGGGAAGAATTTTTTACTAAAAAAGAGATAGAAAGCATTATGAAATGCAAAATGGATAACTTTGATTACATTAAACTGAGAAGTTTTTGCACAACCAAACCCAATGCAACCAAAATCCAGAGGGATGTAGTAAATTGGGAAAGAATTTTTACAGCTAAGCTCGGGGATAAAGGCCTCATTTCTAGAATATATAGAGAACTGACTCAAATGTATAATCATACAAGTCATTCCCCAATTGATAAATGGTCAAAGGATATGAACAGGCAATTTTCAGAGAAAGAAATTAAAGATATCTATAATCATATGAAAAAATGCTCTAAATCACTATTGATTAGAGAGATGCAAATCAAAACAACTCTGAGGTACCACATCACACCTATAAGATTGGCAAACATGACAGAACAAGAAAATGATAAATGCTGGAGAGGATGTGGGAGAGTTGAAACACTAATTCATTGTTGGTGGAGCTGCGAGTGCATCCAACCATTCCGGAGAGCAATTTGGAACTATGCCCAAAGGGCTACAAAAATGTGCATGTCCTTTGACCCAGCAATATCGCTACTAGGACTGTATCCCCAAGAGATCATAAAAATGGGAAAGGGTCCCACATGTACAAAAATATTTATAGCAGCACTCTTTGTAGTTGCCAAAAACTGGAAGTCAAGGGGATGTCCATCAATTGGGGAATGGCTGAATAAATTATGGTATATGAATGTAATGGAGTACTATTGTGCCATAAGAAATGATGAACAAGAAGACTTCAGAGAGGCCTGGAAGGACTTATATGACCTGATGCTGAGTGAAAGGAGCAGAACCAGGAGAACTTTGTGCACAGAAACGACCACAGTGTGCGAGAGTTTTTTCTGGTAGACTTGGAATTTCATAATAACGGAAGAACTTCTTTAAAAAAATCCCAATGGTGGTTCTCTAAGGCAAAATGCCTTCCACACTCAGAGAAAGAAATATGGAAGTCATTCGCAGAATGTAGCAGATCATGTTTGTGTGTATGTGTATGTGTTTGTGTATCATGTTCTGATTTGTTATATGATTTCTTCCATTTATTTTAGTCTGACTACATAGCATGACTATAGTGAAAATATACTCAATAGAAAAGTATATATAGAACCCATACAGAATTGTATGCAGTCGTGGGGAGGGAGGGGGGTAGTGGGGGGTAGGTGGGGGGGGATAAAATCTCAATTGTATGGCAGTGATTGTTAAACATTAAAAAATAATAAAAAATAAAAAATAAAAAAAATAAAATCTTCTTCAATGCCAAAGAAGATAGCATCCTAATTACCTTATAGAAAAAGATCACAATTCTGAAGAACTTTATAATGCCAAGCTTTGAAGATCTAAGCTCCCCATGAGTATATAACAATCTGGTATGCAGTAAGGTTAAATAATAGGTATATTTTTTAAAAATTTATATAAAATGCTCCATTTTTCATATGGCTAATACTTAGGTATATCTACAATGATCTCATTTGGGATTTTCTTGGCAGAGATAGTGGAGTGGTTTACAACTTCCCTCTGTAGCTCATTTTACAGATGAGGAAACTGAGGTAGAGTTAAGTGATTTGCCCATGGTCACCCCGATGGTTAGTGTCTGAGGCCATATTTGAACTCAAGTCTTTCTGACACCAGACCTAAGAATCTATCCACTACACCACCTTGCTGCCCATAAAAGTTCATAGACATACAACCCCCCCAAAATTTACAGATATACATATATACCCCTGAAAGCAGTTAGTCTTTTATAAGTGATATTATGACCTGGGTCACATATATGAGCTGTGACTATAGTGCATCTTTTTGTGTAAAAAAACCCCAACAACTCTAAATGATGTTTGCTTTCCTAAAAATATTTTTGCAAGTTTTTTTCTGGAACTATCTTTGTATGTATTATATCTCTTTAAATATATTCAGTGGCAGTATATTTTTTATCCTTTGGGTCGACTCAATTTTTAAGAATGTCCAAAAGTCATTTGGAACCAATTCTGATAAACAATAGATGCCTAAACGGGGGAATATCATTTTTTCATATGACTAATGTAGTGATGAGGCTGGCTTTTTTTCCTTGATTGGCTCAATCGAGGTTCTGAAGGCAACTGACAAAGAAATACCTCCCCCAAATGAGTAGTGCAAACTCTTCACCCTCAGGATCAGTGTATAGCCTCCTCCCCAAGGGAACCATTTTGGAGGATAATTCATTTCACTGAACAAGGTCTGCCATGCTTGTTTGTAAATCAGTTCACTGCTACTTCAGACCTAGCTGGTAATGAGTACATGTTTGAGATTGGATGGCTCTTAAGGTCCATCTTCCGGCACCGAATCTCAAACCTTGTTTTAATCACGGCATGTATTTTGTAGCTGATTTTCATTCCTTACCACTGTTTCATTTTTTATCATTGCTTCAAGCCAGTTGAAATCAACACTCTTAAATAAAACCGCAACAAACAAGTCATTAGAATAATACTCGAGGTCCGACAATGGAGCTCCCTCTGGATAAGTCATTCTTATAGTGGTTTTATTCCCAACGTGATCTGTGTATCCCTGAACAGGTGCACTGTTTAACCTATTTTTTAAAAAAGAGAAAAATTTTAAAATAAATACCACAACTTTCTCACACTAATTACCTGTCATTGACCTTCATGCTATCCATACAAGGTGTGCCATGCAGTTAAAATCTAAACGCACATCTAGCAGTCCTTTTCATATCATACACAAATTACCATTTAACTCCATTGAATCAAGTTTTCTTCATTTTTGTTTTTTTTGTAATTATTGTCAACAACAAAAATCTAACAGCGGGATGGTATACTTTCTATACTTCTAAGCCAGCTAAAGATGTGGTTGGTTAGAGACAATCTTTACAGAAGTCTGATTGTTTCCTTCTCATGTTTTCACAAATGACACCTGACGTATACATAGATCATCCCCCCAAATTTTATTTATGCAAAAAAGAAAGCATATGAGTCAGTAGCTGTTAATGTTGACTTGGTCACCACTTGTTTTTGGTAATAATACACGAAGGGAAGGAAGGAAGGAAGGAAGGAAGGAAGGAAGGAAGGAAGGAAGGAAGGAAGGAAGGGAAAGAAACACACACAAAAGTACATACATATACATATATGTGTGTGTATATATATATATATATATATGTGGGTATATATATATATATATATATACATATATATATATATATATATATAAACGTACATATGTATTCTGTATTGTTTTTAACCTTCCTTCATAGATTGTATTTTCTAATCCTGTAAATAGACATTGTGGCTTTCTAATTTTGCCTCTCCAATAAAATCTAAAAACGTATACCATCTTGTTGTCTTATGTTCATTGTTTCTGCATTTCTGTTTATTCATTTCAATATCACACACACCTTAAAATATCATTCTATTATTTACCATCCATACTGTTTTTCATTCTTTTGAAATATTATAGTCTTTGAAATATCTTGAAAGTCAATCCCGATTATCTTTAAAATTGTGTTGTCTGCAGCATCGATTTCTTCTGTTTGTATATATTTTGGTCATCCTTCCTACAATCTCCTAAAGTGCCTTTTAAGCTTTCAAGGCACTTAGGCAGTAAAGTCAGAATTATGAGAAGGGGTTGCTAAAGTAATGCTGGCAGATCTGTTCCATTTCACAGCTACTTGCTATCCCACTCATCTGGCAAGTCTTCAGTCTTTGCCAGATTTCTCCCTGACCTCCCATTATCTAAGTGTGAATGTCCCTCCATCTCTGCCCTGGGTCCTTTTTTCTAGATAATCTCTACCACTTCTCTAGGCTTATGATATTCCTATATAGTAACTCTCACATTTAGACAGTCAGCCCTAATCCTTCTCCTAGATTCTAATCCCACAAGAGACTCCTGTGCTCATAGACTCATTGATCTTCATCTTCATATCCTTATAGGTTCATAAACCTGGAAAGTACTTAATATCATCTATTTCAATTTCCTCCTGGTCACCTGCCTGTGTATAACTTCACCGAGATGTTCCATTTGCATCTCAAACTCCAAATGTCTCAGATCAGACATATCATCTGCCCTTCTTTCAAACTTTCCTATTTCTGTTAAGGGTATCACTTATCTCCCAAACAAGTTTGTAACTTCAAAGTCACCCTTAACCTTTCACTTTTCCTTTATCACCATAGCTAATCACTTGTTGAATCCTGTCAAGTCTGTCTCTGCAAGACCTGTCAAATCATTCATCTCTAGAGAGACATATCCACAACCCTAGTTCTTGCTCCTGTGACCTCTCTCTCCCCTAGACTATTGTAATAGTCTCTTGGTTTCCAGTTTATTCTTTTTCCCTTCCATTCTCCACAAAGCTGCTATGATAATTCTAAGGCACATGTCATTCACTCCCCTGCTTTGCCGTCCCCAAATGTGGCTTCAGGGTAAAATACAAATTCTTAGCTATGCCCTTAAGGATTCCTATAATTTGACTCTCACCTTATTTCACATTACTCCCTCTCATAAACTTGAATTTTTAACCAAAGTTACTCTTCATACTCAACATTCCATTCCTTTCTATATGTGCACAAGCTGCGCCCTGCACGCATGTAATGCATTCCTTTCTCACCTCTGTTTCTTGAAAACCTTATCTTCCTTCAAAGTCTAGTTCAGAGGCTTGTTCCTCCATGAAGCCTTTCCTGATCCCTTCAACGGCCAGCCTTTTTGTCCTCAAATTATCTTATACTTATTTGTTTTAATGCTGCCTTCTCACAGAAGAATGTCATCTCCTTGAGGGAACGGATTATAATACTTCTTTTTTCCTTTCATCCCCAGCTTAGCTCCTTGCACTAAATCTCCAAATGTTTTGGGGAAAGTTACAGAGATGGTGAGTGGAGCCATAGGAGAATAGAATGTCACACCCACCCTAAGAGTGATGACAGCTGATTGGATTATTATACCAGAACTGGAAAGCAAGGGTGAAGAGTGGGGGGGATTTGGAGGGGCACGTATACAGGAACATGCTGGAGCTGCGCCTAAGTGTCGTAGGCGACTGAAGTAACCATTAGTGGGGACATCCTGTTCATCCTCTGTTCTGGGGATGAAAGGCTCATATCCTCTGGGGCTTGGTTTCTACTCTGGGTGGCATCATGGCTGACAAGGAGATGACTGCTAACCTCAGTCTGCTTGAAGGAAAACCTATGAATAGTCAGTCCTGTTTTTCAGTTCTTATCCTTCTTGACCTCTTGGCAGCCTTTAATATGATCAGTCACCCTTTTCTCCTTCATATTGTCTTCTCTCTGGGTTTTCATGACCCTATTCTCTCCTGGGTACTCTTCCTACATGTAGGATCATTTCTCAGTTGCCTCTGCTGGATCTTTGCCCAGGTCATGCCCATTAACTGTAGATGTCCCCCAAGGCCCTATTCTGAGCCTTCTTCCTTTCTCTCCACATACTATTTTCCCTGGTGATCTCATTAGCTCCCTTGGGTTCAATGACCATTTTGTGCTGATTATTCTCAGATCTACTTATCCACTTAACCACCTATAATTGGATATCTCATAGCCATTTTAAACTCAGCATAATTAAATCATAAAATGTATGCATTTAGCCTGTTGCCTTTTCTCTAACTAGGTTTTCAGGTCAGCAATACACATATAGATACACACACACATTTACATGTATGTGTGTATGTGTATATACACACACATGTATATGTGTGCATATGTGTGTGTATATATATGTGTATGTATGTATATATATCTTCATTACATTTCTCCTTTGACATTGCTACCATTTGAGTACAGGCCCTCATTACCTCCCACCAAGACTGCAATAGTCTCTGAGTGCTCTCCTTAAATCAAATCTGTTCCAACTCAAGTCCATCCACGAGTCTTTAGAGTGGAGACTCAACCATCAAAATGATCTTCCTAAAGCCCAGGACCGACCATGACATCCCTCTATTCAATCACCTCCAGGATCAAATCCCCTCTTTGGCATTCAAAGCCCTTCATAACTAGCCTCTTCCCACCTTTCCACTCTTCTATGTTACGCTCCAAATGTGCTTTATTATCAAGTGACATTGGCCTTCTTTGCTGTTCCTCTTACAAGATGCTCCATCTCTCAACCTGGGGCATTTCTAATGGCTGCCCTCATGCCTGGAATTATTTCCCTCTTCATCTCCAACTCCCAGCTACCTTCAAGTCCCAGTTAAAATCTCATCTTCTACAGAAAGCTGTTCCTGACGTTGGGCCCACCCTTCCCCCCAATTCTAGCACCTTCCCTTTGTTAGTTATCTCCAACTTATCTCTTTGTAAATAGAATGTTAAATGGGAAATTTCTTGAGGACAGGAGCTGTCCGTCTTCTGTCTTTCTTTGTATCCCCAATGTTTAGCACTGTGCCTGTGTAATGCTAAGGGAATTTGATGATATTCCCTGCCCCTTAATAGGCCCATGTGATCTGCTTTGAGCTTTGACCCAGCCCACAATTTGAGTCATATGGAGCTGATGGTGGGAGGAGCTTGTGGAACATGTGGAGCAGGAAGAGTTGAGCTGAGAGAGTGAGGCAGTTGGGAGGGAGCAGGCAGAGCAGAGCAGATAGTGTGAGTGAGAGAGGGAGTAATTTTGCCTAAGGGAGTTTGTTTGTGGGGAGGCTTTATGGAGGGAAGGCTTGGGGATGACCATGCTCCCTGCATTGATGTGCATGGATTTCTTTGTTACTATGATGGAATTGGCTTTCTAGTATTTGAATAAATGTCTTCATTTTGTCTTTGAGGAAGGGAGTTTATGTTTTGCGAATTTTCCCCAGAAATATGCATGCATGTCCATAGTGGCTGCTGTGGATATTGCACTGGCATTACAGCCTGGCATACAATGGGTGCTTAATAAATGATTGTTGACTTCTTTAAGTTTCATGATCACATTGGTAGTGGGCAAGTTAAAACAGTAGTGGTTCCATATCTTTAGGACTACATCAACTTTAACTAATTCTTAGCCTGTTCTGCCCCCTTTTCTACCACCCTTTTCCTGTCAAAGCAGAAGGGGGCATCAACGGATGGAGGATGATCATATATGGTTCATGGGTCATCATCATCAGAAAATTTATTACTCAGGGGACAATCTGTGATGAGTGATGCGTTTTCCTACACTTAACTCGGCCTGTCCTGAGGAAGCAGACATAGTCTGCTGCTAGGGCTGAACCCTAAATCTTTCTAGCTTGGTGGAATCTGATACAGCTCCGCTGGCAGAATGTTCAGAATCTAAAGCTCCCCTCCATGGTGGCCCCATGAGGAAGTGGAGGGTCTGGGCTGCCTGACTTGTCTTTTTAAAGCATCAGTTTGAGTTCGGTGCCCTTCTGTCTAAGAACTAACCACACCAAGCACCACCTCCTTGGCCAGGCTTTCAGTCCCTGCCATGACTTTGTTCTATCCTTAGTTTCTACAGGTCCCTAATAAGAGCCTCCATTGCTTCTCTCATATTTCTGTCATCCTTCTACGGTATTTCTATCTGGTTTTGCCATACATCTAATTACTTAATGTCTTCAATTACTCCATGTGTATCACCTTTGTCTAACTAAGGAGTGGGACTCAATGTGTCCCACACAGCATTTATTACAGTCCGTATCACACAGGAAAGACTCGTTAAGTACTTACAAACTGAATTCTCTAAGAAACAACCTCCATTTTAACAGCAGACCAGCACGTACCTGATCACAACATCAAACTGATTCACTATGTGGCCCAGGCCCAGGCCATTCAGGATTCCTCCGTTTCCCATGACAACACAATGTTTACAACGCTTTGCTTTCAAGTTTTCAGGCAAATCATGCTCAGGCAAAAGTTTTAGAAGGTTCTGCAGTTTACTGGAGAACCTGCGAAATCCGAAGGGAGGATCATATTGATATATATCTTCATTTGCTTCCATATTTTCTTTTATGAAGGGGGATGAGTCCGTGCCATATTTCTGATCAAATAATCGTTCCATCTCCTTTTTCACAAAATGGGGTCGACATTCTCCTTGCAATACTTGGCGAGCATATTTCTGTGCTCTCTAAGATAGGGAAAAAAGCAGAACTTGATCTGAGAATAAATTTTAGATATTATAAGCATTCAGCTATAGATACCAAATGTCTTAAAAACTGGCCTATCTTCTATGTGATTCTTTTTATTTAATAGGCATAAAAAAATTTTTTTCTCAAGCTAGCTAAGAGGATTTTATGGTTTTTTTTTAATTTTTATCTTATTATTATTTTTTACTGTTTAACAATCACTGCCATAAAGTTAAGATTTTATCCCCCCCACACCTACCTCCCACTACCCCCCTCCCTCCCCACAACCGTGTACAATTCTGTATAGGTTCAACATATGCTTTCCTATTGAGTACATTTTCACTATAGTCATGCTATGTAGTCGAACTAAAATAAATGGAAGAAATCATATAACAAATCAAAACATGAAACATAAAAACACACACACACAAACATGATCTGCTACATTCTGCGAATGACTTCCATATTTCTTTCTCTGAGTGTGGAGGGCATTTTGCCTTAGAAAACCACCCTTGGGATTTTTTTTTTTAATAAGTTCTTGCGTTATTATGAAATTCCAAGTCTACCAGAAAAAACTCTTGCACACTGTGGTAGAGGATTTTATGTTTAAGAAAAAACCACCCAGGGGTTTGGAGTTATAAGCAGACTAAATTATCAAACATTTATTTCATGAGTAACCGCTAATAAATCAATAGTCTTACGTCATTTACCATGTATTAATTAAACAAGTACAATCCGATCCTGATAAGAATTTCATAAGCTCCTCTGAAATAAACTGAGATTGTAAAAAAAATCTATGCTTAGGTGTTAAAGACTTTACTTTTCAAGTCTGCTGTTCAGTGTTATAATATGCCATAATAGGCCTGGGGAACCTGCCATAGAAGCTTTTTATTTTTAGGTCACATCTTAAATTCAGTCAGGCTGGTAAAAACAAAAACAAAACTCAATAAAACCTCAGTCATCACCAATATACTTGGGACCTGTGTGTTGATGACACTGGCATAATTCTCAAAGGAACAAAGATGTATAAAATATCAAAAGGTATCTTATCTTCTTCATGATTGTGTCAGCAAGATAGATCTACCCAGTCACGCAACTTAATAGCTTCATGGCCTTTGTACTCAAAGGCTTACTCCAAATCAGTATTAAGAAGCACAGGCTCTGCTCATAACTGGGTTCACATCCCATTACCCCTGTCTTCAGGTGCCACTGGAATCTCCCCTTGAACCATTTAAGATTGAGGGGTACATGTATCAGGGGCCAGAAGCAGGCAGAATAGCGCCATCCAAGATAGCACAGTCTGGGTCTGTGAAAGGTCAGAGATAAGGACAAATTGTAGAAGCAGGAAGAGATCCATTACCGAATTATCTAGAGTTGGGGGGAAAAGGCAAGAGGTGTGTCTGTACGTGGGAAAGACATGGCAGCAATGAATGAAGGAAAGGGCAGAAGGGACTTCCTGAGGGCAAGGAAGAATCAACAAAAATTAGCCTCCAGATCGATCAAGGCAAGGCGTCCAAAGCTGAGCCAAGGGTTCCCCATTCTTTGTCACACAGCTGAGAGTCCTGGCGAGGGAAGATACAACTTGGTCTCCCCCCAGCTCCTTCTTTCTCATGAGTCACACAGGTGGCTAAAGAGGAAGCAGCTACCAGCACAGGAATGATCAACATTTAATATGTGCTTTTTGAGGGAATTACAATAAAGAAAATACATCCATAATGCTCTGCGTGGATACATACCAGAAGCAGCTAGGTGGCTCAGTGGATAGAGCGCCGGACCTGAGTTCAAATTCAGCCTCACATACTCCCTAGCTAGGTGACCCTGGGTAAGTTACTTCACTCTGTTTGCCTCAGTTTCTTCACATGTAAAATGGTTGTCGTGAGGATTACAGATATTTCTAAAGTGCTTAGCACAGTGCTTCATATGTAGTAAGTGCTATATAAATGCTCATTCCCTCCCCCAGACAGAAGCAGGAAACAGAAAACCTGGATTCTCGTCCCAGGTTGGACATGAGCTAGCTGAATGATCCTGGTTAATCATCTCTCCATAATTCACCTTCCTCAGCTGTAAAAGAGGAGTGAGCTGGCTCCAGAGCAGGGAAGGTTTGTTTTTCCCCATCAGCCCACATTAATTTACTTGAAATTCCTCTTGCTGCTTCTGTAAACAAGGCCACACTTGCATTTTGCCCAGTCAGACATGGACTTCACAATTCTTTCAGGAATCCTTCCCTGTCCTGTTGCAGCCGGAATTTACTGGAATATGAAACAACATTCAGGCGGCCCTGGAGCCATGGTGAGAGTAGGACAAATAATTGTCCTTTGTCCCTTTTTATATTGATGTGATTCTTCAACTATCAAAAAAAGCAGAGAAATGAGAATCTGTAACTTTTCAACAGAGTGGCTGTTTTCATGATCCCATTTGGGATTTTCTTTGCAGAGATACGGGAGTGGTTTGCAATTTCCCTCTCTAGCTCATTTTACAGATGAGGAAACTGAGGCAAACAGCGTTAAGTGATTTGCCCAGAGTCACACATAGCTAGTAAGTGTCTAGGGCCAGATTTGAACTCAGGAAGGTAAGTCTTCCTGACTCCAGGCCAGTGCTCTATGCACTATGGCTCTAGTTAGCTGCCACCTTAATAGAGCTACTCGGTGCTTAATAAAGCATCCTGAAGGAACTGAGAAGCACTTTGCTTTAAAAAGATAAAAGAATAAGGACTTATCACATTGATAGGAAGAGCTCAATTGGCACACTCTTATTAATACATACCTGCACAGGTACCAGAATAATTAGAAAATTGGAAAGTAACTTCAAGATTATTGACTTCAACTTCAAAGACGTATCCCCTCCATGTCTAAACAATATGGAGGCCTCATGCAAGCAGACACAACCTGTTTCTTACTTGGAAACTCCCAGTCCTTAAAGTCTTGTGCAACATGCAATGTTAGGGTTAAAAACAGAAGAAATTACCTGGTTTTCTTCCAAATATTTTTCAGAGCTTCAATTTTCCAGAGATGAGGAGCCTACGGCCTTGTGTGACTGCAAGGCCGTAGGTTCCCCACCCCTGGCCCAGACCATGCAAGAAGATGCATTTCTAACTCGTGATGACTTTTATGAGTTCTCCACTCACAACGCACACAGAGTAAAGATTTAACTGACTGACTGAGAGTACTTCCCAGTACATAAGCTATAAGCCTTTGGCACAAGTGGTCCATAACAGACTATCTCTCAGAGAGGGCCCAGTGGTGAAGACCTGGCTTCATATCATAGCCCAGCCATTATCTTGCTGTATGTTCTTGGGCAAGTCACTTAACCACTGTGATTTCCTCATTCATAAAGTGAAAGGCATGGATTTGATCTTTAAGTCCCTTCCAGCTTTAAATCCTATGATGGTCTCTGGAACAGAATTTTGGGTTGTAATAAAATAAAACTCACACAGTTACTTTGTCACATGTTTAATGGTAAGCACAAGAGCCATCAGGCTATATCTAAGCAGTCAAGCTCATGGCTCCAGACCACATGCCATAGCAAAACCAAACCAGATAAAAATGTAATTGGGAAATGTTTTACAAAATAAGTAAAAATACAATAGAATGCAGACAAAGGTAATTTGTGGTTTTCTAAGTCAATATGTGGCTAGCAGGGATCCATTTCTCTTTGAGTTTGATACTGCCATGAATCATGATAACTGAGCGTAAGCAGGAGAATTCGTCTAAATGAATGTAACTTCTGAATGTGACTTTTCTACAACTAAACAGAGATTTCACAGTTTTAAGAAAATCTTTGTTAGTTGCCCAGAATCTATAAATAGTGTCAACCAATTTCATCTGGGCAGTGACACTCACATTCATTCAAAGACAAAGATCCTGGACCCAATAATACTGAGGATGTCAACAGTCGCAGCAAAGGACAAGAAGAGGTGGTGACATAATGCTTTAAAACTGTCCAAGGGCTTTATACGTGGATGAGAGCCATTGTGGGGGTGTCCAGCACCCAGAGGAGCCAAAGTGGGGAAGGCCTGACTTGAAATTTGTCTCAGATATCTGTATGTCCCTTCAGAACTCACTTCACTAATTCCCTGTCAAATGAAGGTCTGGGTGGGGTGGTCCATGTCGTTTGAGCCTCTCCTCGACCCCAGGAGGCATATAGGAATGGGAACAAGCTTCATGATTTCTTTGGTCTAGCAGGTCAGCACCTTCTTTGCATCTTAGAGAAGTCTCCTATCACTCAACCAGTATGTGCTGGAGGCAGGTCTTGAATCTAGGTTTCTACTGTGCACAACTATAATTATCCCTATTTTACAGGTAAGAGAACTGAGGCTCAGAGAGGCCAAATAAAGAGTCTATGCTCACATAGCCAGTAAATGCAAGGGACATGATTTAAACCCAAGTCTTCCTCATTCCAAGGGCAGTATTTTGTCTGCTACTGGATTTCCCCTACCTCTTGGATTCCCTTTTCCTCTCCTCCTAAAACAGCTTTCTGAAGTCTTCCTGGTCTTCCTTCCTTATTGCCCCATCCTCTGCTTGTCTCCCTTTCTATACCCTCTCCAGAGCATAGTCCAGTCATCCCTATACCCTTCCCTCAAGGTCTAGCCCTGAAAGTCCTGGGTCCTAGAGGCTTAAGGCATAAAAGCTTTGGGGTGGCAGCCTTTGGACAGATGAACCGGGGAGTGACAGAAAACAGAAGAGGCAGAGAAGTGTAGTTAGAAAATGAGATCTGGGATGAGTGGGCCCACATAGAAGTGCTGGAAGGTATAAAGCTCTTTTCCCAGAGCCCCCTGTAGCAGTGGAGAAGGAATACAGGGCATCCAGAATCTTGATTCTGGATCCTTGGGGTCTCTGGGAGCACCAGCCTATGCCCAGGTATGATGTGTGCCAGGCCCAAGAACCAGTTCATTCATATCAAACCACAAGTAATAGCTCTCAGGAAAGACAGAGCTGGAAGTTTACAAAGGGCTCACCCTACAACACCCTTGGGAGGCAGGAGATGCAAGGGACATTATCCCCCTTTTATAAGAAGGGGCTAAGACTCAGGGGGAAGAAGTTCTTCACCTCCCTGGCCTTGAGTTAGTACAAGACCCCAGGTCTGGTGGCTGTGAACCAAATGCCAGGCAGTCTTCCTATTTCACTGTGAATGTCTGACATCAGCTCAGGTTAGGGGGAGACAGTAGCATGGCTGATGGCGTAGAAGAGACATATGAGATCCAAAGGGCCAAAAGCTCCGGCAAGAACCTTCACCTTCACCTTCACAGTCACCCCCTTCTCCCCCTAACTGGCACAACCCTGGGCTGCCAACACAGCGCTCATGCTCCTGGAGGCCAAGGCTGCAGAAAGGAGCCTCAGACAGATGCTTCAGCAGTCAGGTTTTCACTAGATTTCCCTCTGCCTCATCTAGAGCAGAGCCTAAAGGCAAATTAAGCTTCCCTTCCAGGATATTCTACAAGGATAAGAAGGATAAAGGAAAGGGCTAAGCCCCAGACAGTCACACCTTTAGCCAAGTCTCACAGATATCCTTTCTCAGAGCCCAGCTTGCCTTTGAGGTGTGCTGCAGTCCACATCTGCCTCCTATTCTTTAGTACCCCAGAATATATCCTGAGTCTTGAGGATGCAATGGTAACCAGATTCAGAGTGAATGGCACTCTGTAGCAGGCAGGCCCTCTCAATGCTCCCTCAGCTTTCAAGGCAACACGCTCTGAAGGTAGAGGCTCTCTGAGAAAAGAAAGGGCACTTTTTCTGCTCTTCTCTCTTAGGATAAGTTTTCTCTCTCTCTTCTCTGTGTCTCTATCTCTCTTTCTCTCCTCTTTCTGCTGTGTTTGTCTCTGTTATCTCTCCCTTCTGTCTCTGTCTCTTTTTGTCTCTTTCTGTCACATACACACACAGACACACACACACACACATACACACACACACACACACACACACACCCATTCCCTCATGGAGAAGAAGCACTCACTATAGGAGGGTACAGAAAGAAAATATAGAAAAAACCCCATCTACTTGAAATGCTGCCTAGGGCTGAGTGTTTTTAATCTGGGTCCACAGATCCCCAAGGAGTCTGTGAGCATGAAGAGGGAAAAAATTATGTCTTTATTTCATTAAAACTGGTTTCCTTTGTAATTTGTTGCATTTTCTTTTACGCATTTAAAAATGTGATTCTGAGAAGGGGTCTGCAGGCTCCACCAGATTATCAAAGGGGTCCATGACACAAATAAGATTATGAGTCTCCACCTTAGACAGATAAAAGCTGTGTGCAGAGCTGTAGGAGGTCACAGGCAACTGTGCACACGCACATACCAGAGGAAATGTTGGTAACAAGTAAGTTAACTATGCATAAAATGCAATCTCAGCGCCAACGTGTGTGGTCTCTAGCTAACTGAAGAGAAGGTCAACTCTCTTACTGACCACACCACCAAAATCTTAAACTGACCTTGATGTGCCCTTCCCCGACTCCTCACCTCCAATAATGTTTTCATATTAAAGTTGTCCTTTCAAAGTGCTCGAGCTTTTCCCTTGAGAGATTGGTGCTGTTTTTAAGACAAGCCGAGTAAGGGACTTCTTTAAACAGCAGACATAGAAAACCACAATCACCACAATGTGTCTTCTTCTACTAACAAGGTGCAACCTGGGAATATCCCAGAACCTCTCGTGCTGGAAAGGCCTAGTCTTTAGAGATTCTTACAGCATCCTGATAACCTGAGCCTTTCTTCGAACCCAATATCCTCCCTGGTCCTCCTGTCAAACTCTCCTGATGAGATCAGGCCCATGAGAGAGGCCTGGGGGACACAGCTCTCCCATTGTATACAATTTTTATGTTAAACTTTCCTCCTGGAACAAGGGGCTCAAACCACTGTGTGTTAGCTTTAGAATACAGCAGGATACCTGGATTTCCCCTGCATTCATCTGAGGTTTTGTGAGAATGTTAAAAATCATTTTGTTTGTTCATAGCCTAAAGATGGAGAGCCTATAAATGTGATGAAGAAGCCACTTTCTTTGGTTTTCAGAAGGGTTTAACATCACTTTTTAAAAAAAACTGCTGGATAAAACCATTTAAAAAAGCAACTGGAAAATGTTTAACAAAACAAAGTGTAGTAACACAGAGAAAATGTTAATCTGTGGTTTTTGAAGTCAATATGTGGCCTGACATTTCTGTGCTACATGATAAGTAATGAATTAAAAAAACATTTTCTTAAAAAATTTAAAAACAAACTGCGGCTGTACTAACAAAGGGCTAATAACTGCTATGGAAATACAGGAAACCATCTCAGGTTAAGAAAAGAAGAAAAATAAATTCTTTCATAAAGAGGGAACATAAGCGAATTCCAAGTCCGAGGAACAAAAAATCTTGAAGAGAGGATGGAGGTTGCCAAAGTGCACATCTCTTCATAGTTGTCTTTTTCTCAAACTCTAGCTTATGGCTATGTGCTACTGAGGGGTGGAAGTGGGGAGTAGGAAAGGTTAATTCTCATCTCCTCGGTTTCCCCAGTATTCTGGCCCACAACAACACCACAAAAATATAGAAAAGATTGTTGGTTTTAATATGTAAAATGTCATTTAAAATTTGTCCCAAGGAGTCAATGCCATTTGGCAAATACTTGTTAAAGATCTAGTATGTGCAGAGACCATGCCAGGGACTAGGGACCATGTCAAGATAAATAAGAGAAAATCTCCATCCTCATGGAACTTCTGGTCTAGTGGGAATGGGGAATGCATGTGCCCAAATCAGTACCTAAGTATGTAATGTACTATGTTTTATTGTTTAAGTTACTATTCATCCCTTTTTATTGAGGGAGAAGTTGAGACTCAGAGAAATTCAGTGGCTTGAGGTCAAAGACACAGCACCTACAGACCTGGGGCTTCTGGCCCCAGTATCATCAGTTTCCCCGCTACACCACACTGTGTGTCCCTGTGCCAAGGGCCTGAACAAGGGTGACAGGAATAGGAAAACTGAGAGCAACAGGACTTGGGATCGACGGCATGCTCAGTTCCAGGTGCTGGTAGGACACGCGGCGGGGTATCAGCAGTTGTAAACGTGGGTCCAGAACTGGGGAGAAAGTCAAGGTGAAGCTGCACATGTAGATCTGGGATTCGGCCACATAACGATGAGTTAAAGCCATGAGGTCAAGTGAGGCCAAAGGACAAAATGGAGAAGAGAAGAAGGCCAGGAACAGAACATTAGAATCTTAGAAAGCACCAATTTTAAGGGGTAAGGACGAAGAGGAGTAAACAGATAAGACAGGATCAGGAGAACCAGGAAGACTATGAGAAGGATGAAGGCCAACAGAACGAATGCTACAAAGGGGGGAGAGGAAGGGAGTAAGTGTTTATCAGGTACCCTCTGTGCCAGTCACCAGGCAATATTTTCTCATTTGATCCTTACAACAACCCTGTGATCAAGAGTTACTTTTTCAGAAGTGTTTTTTTAAAGAGTTTGGTGGGAAAAAAGAGGGTAGAGATGGGCTAACTGCTTGAAAGAGCAGAAGGACCCAAAGCAAGGGTGGGTGCGTTGCGTTTGTTGTTTATTTGTTTGCTCATTTTAGCTTGGGAAGACCAGGACCAGTAGCTGAAGGGATTTGTGGAATATCTGAAAAAAATTCATTAGAACCTTTTGGTGATGGCATTAACTGTTCATGCAGTGATCCTTAAACACGTTTAGCTCTTCCAAGCTAAAGGAGCCAGCTCAATGATTTGATAAAGTGTTTCCTGGCCATAGATGTACCTCTGGGAAACATTTTGATGGAACCTACAAATACTGGTTAGGAAGGCATATTTTTAATGTATTCTTGCTTAATTTAAAGATCTTTCCCACCCATTAATAGGCCCATGTGACCTGCTGAAATTACATGGAAGATCAAGTCACATGTGGTGGGAGGAGCTTGCTGAGTGGGTGGAAGGGTGGAGCAGAGCAGGGAGGAAGTTGGTGAGAACAGTTACTCAGAGGGGAGAGGACACAGGCAGACACTGCTCGTGTTGTGAGTGTTTGTGGGAAGGCCCCAGAGTAGGGGGAGAGGGGCAGGCTTGGGAATGGCTTTGTCCCCCGTAGTGTTAATGTGTATTGACTTCTTGGTTACTATGATGGATTTGGCTTTCTGGCGTCTGAATAAATGTTTTTTTTTTTCTGTCTTCTGTATGGGGAGTCAGTTATACTTTGTGATTCAGAACTACACTGGCATATTCATAATTGCCCTCAGCGCTGTGAATATTGCCATGGTGATACAGAAGGCTGGGAAGTATAGGACATGCTGAGGAAAAATGGAGGGGGATCAGTGACATTTTAGAGCAAAAGAGGAGATAAAGTCTATTTTCTTACTAAAAAATTACCTCATATAATAAACATTTAGTATTTTAGAGGCCAAATGCCGCTAGTATTGGAATTTTCTTAAGGAAAAATCAATTCACATGCATGGAACAAAGCTTCAAAAAGACAACCAAAGCAAACACTTGAGAAACACCCAACCTTCACACGCTCGGGATCCACATGATGAACTCTTTTCATGTCACATTCTTCAGCACTGTAGCTTAATTTGAGGATATAAAGGATCCATACGCCAAACACAAGCAGCAAACATCTGTGGCAAAACAATTAAAAAATTAAATTACTTATTTGTGTACAACTGAACAGTGGTAATCCTAGAATTACAGACAGAATGCTAGAGATAAAAGGCCCTGGAGATCATCTGCTAGAAACATGTTTTAGAAGAACAATGAAATTGAAACATTAAGTGAAGAAATCATTCAATTCAAAGCTTTCGTATCTCTGCTGTTTCCCCCGTAAGAAGGTGACAGCCTTGAGAACAGGCACCATCTTGCTTTTCTACTTCATGACCCCACAGTGCTTTGCATATAGAAGAGAAGAACTTAAAAAAATGACTTTTTTTCTTTCATTCATTCATTTGGAAGAATGAAAATTTTTAAAATACTTCAGCTGGGAAAAGCAAGGAACAATTTTGTTCCTTTGACTGATTTCCATCAGTCAACTATTCACGTGTTTCCTTTTGTAAAAATGTTAGAGTACATTTAATCACAAATTGCCCCAATACAATTCAAAACTTGCCTTCCAATCTGCAGCCATTTCAAAATTCAGTTAGTACTCACAAAAGAAAGATGAGAGACAACACCCATGGCTGATCTTTGTTTTAACATTCAGCACTGGCCACTTTCAGACAAATTAAAAGTATTTTAAAAGATTCAACAAAAGTTAAATACTTAAAGTATTTGATCTATTATCATTAGAAGAAGAAAAAAACCACAGGGGGCAGACACAATAAAAACAAAGGTTATTTTATTTCTAAGGAAATTGAGATATATTATTGTTATAAGGCATTCAGGCAGAATGCCTCTGTGTTTGGTGATGATAATGGGAACTGGCTTACTGGCTTCTAAGTTTCCATTATGATAGGCTTCCCACGATAATCTAGATAATCACTCAAATTCTTCTCCTCTATATTCTCTATGAAATAGTAATAAGGGAGTGAAGACCAAGAATCAGACTATTCTGAAGAAGAAATGTTAATGTACATTCTCATATGAATGTAGCCTTTTACAATCTAAATGAAGCCAAAAGATAGGAGGCAGCTACCACAAAAAAGGATGGCTCATAGGCTCTTGGGAAAAATAAAGGAGCTGGGGAATGGACTTCATCACAGATTCAAGGGAGATAAAGAAACAGCACTTGGAGAACATCAGTTGCTAAAGCAATGTTCTTTCAATTGAACTGAGGAAACCACAGCAGAGTGGATGTCTCTTGCCTAGAGTTAGGAAGACCTGCACGGTTACTGCCAGTGTGAACGTGGGCAGGTAGCTCTGCTTCTCTGTGTTCTGGGTAACTCTAAGACCATACACTGCACAAAAAATGAAGTCACAGGACCAGTATTTATTCCCTTTTCTCTAATTAAACTGAAATATCATCATTGAACATTCAGTTTTCTTGATTTGCCATGATTATAACGAACATTAGCCCTTCCCCAAGAAATCCTTCATGAAAATAACTATTTACATGTCAAGGGCTGCTGCAGAAGATGATGTTGCAGAAAAATACCACAGAGAAGCCAAGTAAACAAACTACTTAGAATGGGCCTGTAAGAGGGCAGTCAAAATGGGTGGGAAAAGAATCTGGTTTAGGGTGAAGAAGAAAAAGAGGCCAAAGGATTGTAGATCACCCCCTCGCTTCATGAATACTCTCTTCCAAAAAGAGTCAGAAAGCAGTATACACAACATACCCCAAACATCAGATAGAACTCCTTAGAGATGTGGTTAGCCTTTCAGAATTGGTTGTCTGCATGCAGACAGACCGTCAAGATACACTGTAGCTCTAATGCTGAAAAGGACATTAGAACATTAAAAAACACTTTTTCCATTCCTTCCATTTTACAGAAGAGGAAACTAAGACTCAGAAATGTTAAATAACTTGTCCAAAGTCACGCAGGTGATGAATGGCAGGGCCAGAATTCAAATCCAGGCCCTCTGACTCCAAAACCAGTGATCTTTCTTCTATGATGTCTCTATAGCAAAAGTCAAAATCAACATCAAAATGGAAGAAATGATCGAGATAAAAGGATATAGCACGCGATCACAAAAGTTCCACTTTGCCTAATTTAATAAGCTAATGGTACCAAACTGAAATAATAATCACAGAAAAGGGCCCAGAAACCATCTCAGCCCACAAATGCTGGTCAATAACAGATATGAAACCCAGTAACAGTAGCCTAGAAGATGTGTGTTTGTCCTTCATTGCTGAAGAAGACCATGCCATCAGAGAAATAATGACATGACTTGCATTTGACTTTGTTTTGAGTGAGGGAGGGCAGTGCAGGTCACTAGCCTCACTTCTCCTCCAGAGCCATCTGAATCCAGTGACCAGATATTCATCAAGACGACTGGAGATGACCCAGAATGAAGTATTTGGGGTTAAGTGACTTGCCCAAGGTCACACAGCTAGTGAGTGTCAAGTGTCTGAGGTGAGAGTTGAATTCAAGTCCTCCCGACTCCTGCACTGGTGCTCTATCCACTGCACCACCTAGCTGCCCCTAGTCTAGAAGATAAACTCATTGAAAAATACAGATAGTGAAAAATTATAAGCAATTTCCCATAGAAATGGTGCTATTAAAAATGTGTGTGTATGTGTGTGCGTGCGTGTGTGCGTGTGTGTGTGTGTGTGTTAGGCTCTCAGGCAAGCTCTGGGGTTGTACTCAAGATTTTGTGTAGTGAAGCTACAATAACATGCTCATTTCGCCTCATTCCTCAGCTGCTACCGCTCTCTTGTTCTCTTCCCAAGTTACCTTAATTTTACCTGTGTATGCTGTGCTGTGGCCACTACTGTCCCCCTCCTCCAGGGGAATGGAACTTCCCTGAGTTCTGGGACTGTTTTACTTTGTGTTTGTAGCCTTAACAGGTAGCATAAAGCCTTGCATATAACAGATACTTAATAAATTATTTTTTCTTTTAATTTACAACTCTGTTTCCATGGAGAAATATAAGAGAAGTTATAAATCAGGACCTAGTCTGTCAGAGGAGTACATTCTCTCCTATTCTCCCCCCAATCCCCTCAGTCTGCAAGTCACAGCATCTGCAGTACAATTCACAGGGTTTTCCATGAGGCAGGAAGGGGGATTAGTGACAGTAGCAGTGGCTAAAGAAGGGGGAGCTGTTACAACTGGGAGGAGTCACAGTGAAGGGCCAGTGACCCTAGACGTAGGAAGGGAGATGCTAGTAGAGAGAGAAGTCCCTCACTGGAATAGTCATTTGTCAATATAAGCTGCTTAGAAGCTGGGTCTCTGCAAGCTGCACCCTCCATGAGTATTAGTGGGAAGGGCGAAACAGGAGGGAGAATGGAGTTAGAAAGAAAAGAAAAAGATGATGGATGGAGATGAGTGGACAGAGATAAACACCCAGCTGATTTTAATGCTATAAATTAGTGGTAGAGCAACTAAAACTGTGCTAACCATGGTGAAACTGTCAGTTTTTCAAGAAGCATTTTCTACTTCCTGACAAATGTTCTGTTTTTTCATATTTGCTCAGCTGAAGGGAGATTACTGTTACTGCGCATGGCTGAAAGTGTACAGTGCTGATACCCTGCTTAGATCAGAAGATGCCCAGTCCATCCCCACCCCCACTCCCCAAGCAGAATCGTTTATTCTCTCAAGGCCGTCTGGTAGGTGGGTCCAGAGCCACAGCGCAGAGTCCAGTGAAGCAAGGATGACCTAACACCATGACTTCTTTATTGAACAATTAAACACGAGGAGCTATCAAGCCCAATTAATAGACAGCATTTAAGAGTAAACAGCTCCTCTATAATCAGGAGAACCCATCTAATTTGTTTGTATCTCTTGTGTTTGTCTCAAAGGATCACAGAGTTAGAGCTGGGAAGGATCTCCGAGGTCAGTGAGTCCAACCCCCTCATTTTACAGATGAGGAAACTGAGGCCCACAGAGATGAAATATTGGCTCAGGGTCACAGAGGTAACACATGGCCTCTGAGCCACCATCTCTGCTCCAATCCATCTTACATTGCATTGTCAGTATAATCTGATGGGGAAAAGGGCTTCACGGAGGAGGCAGAAAATACCCAAACTAGGCCGAGAAGGAGGCCAGAGATTCAAAGAAACTAAGGAAGGTTGGGGAAAGGGGCACTCTAGGCATGGAGGACAATCCATGTAAAGGTAAAGAGAAGGAAAGATCAGAGAGGAGCGAGGATGAAGGAAGGATCCTAGAGATTACCTCATGCAATGTCTTTGTTTTCCAGATGAGTAATCCCTAAATTGGCACAAGTTTAATGTGTGTCTAAATCAGTCTCATCATTTCAAGTCAGGTTCTATGGATGTATTGACTGAATTTATGAAATCTGATCAGTGGTGGGAACTGTCCTGGTAGGAAATTCAAAATGTTTTTATAAAATTCTGTTTTATTAATTAAGGGTTAGGGTATTAGACTTAACATCTATTCTGCACATTTGTAGATGAATTTCAATCTGCCTCAGTGGAGAAAATGCCTGCATCTTGGAGGATTGTTAAGTGACAAGCCAACTTCCTAGCCTGTTTAGGCTAATCTGGCACCTGAGATTCTAAGGAAGGGTAATAATTAGGATGTGCATGTAATGGGATATTGCGTCAGAAGAAATAATAAATAAGCTTTTAGGAAATCATGGAAAGGGTTGTATGAACTGATCCAGAATGAAGTAGAACCAAGAGAACAATCTGCAAAATGACAAGAATGGAAAGAAAATGATCATGAAGACGCCAGGACTCGCACCAGTGCAGTGCCCAAGCTCCACCTGTGAGGACTGACTGACAGCAAAGCATGCCTCCTTCTGCCAGGCAGAGAGGAGGTGGTTCATCTGCAGCTGGCAAATGAAGACCAAGTTGACAGACAAACTGACGTGTTCATTTGTTTTGATTTGCTGGAATTCTTCGTTACAGTAAAGGTTGAAGAGACTCACTGATAAGTAACAGTTCTATAGGAAGGAGATAAGCATGGAGTTGGCCTTTCTTTCTTTCTTTAAAAAGAACCTATCTTTAGGTATGATGGGGAGGAGCTTCACCAATTGTTGTATGTTAACATGTCACCTAGGTCATGTTTTGCCCAACTGTAATCCTTGGGCAAGCATATGGGCACAACAGTTTCCAAGGTCCCCCATGGGTGTCACAATAAGGCCCGGGCCAGTGGAACATGTTTGCCCCAAACCCCTGATGCTGTGGACACTCTCCCCAATATGAAAAGCAGCAGACACCTTAGATTTTGAAGCAGTCAGATACAGGAGACTGTTGAGCTCTTGAATGCCGAGAGTTTGCTGTGCCAACATACACATTCTCCCCCCATGCAATGATTTTTGTTGTTCTTGTTCTCCTTAGCTCCAAGGGATGCAGAGCCCATTGGCAAAAGAAAAGTGATGATGGAGTGGGAAGAGGAGGCTGGACAGCACGCAACCGACGGACTGACTGTAGTAATTTTATTCTTTGATAGATCAAATAAAAGGGGAGCTGGGCTGAGGGAGGGGAAATGGAGGGGGAAATAAGAGAGGGGGAAAATGAAGAAAGGGGAATGGAGAATGGAGGAAAAGGCCAATTTTCAAAATTTGATTTCAATCAGATAAAATGCTTACTTTCTTTATTAGCTATGTAAGTAAATTAAAGCAAAGCCCACTGATTAACTTCTATAAATACTTGAATTTCTGACACATGTCCAACTAGAAACAGTTATCAAAATTAATTACCATCAAAACTCATGGCATTTAACATTCAAAATTACACAGAATTGTTTTTCTTAATCTTTTTCAGTATTCCTAAGATGAATCAACTTACTTGAGAATGTCTTTCAATAACATGCTGGGTCTTCTCATTTTTTTTGGAGGCTGGGCATACCATGGCAGGGAAGGAGGACAATCGCTCTTCAGTTTCATATAGTTACACTCATTTGGCATTGCTATTAACAGACAGAAAAAAAGGGAATGAAACATAGAGAAAATGGAAGAGAGTTAGAAGAGAGAAAAGAGAGAGGAAGGGGAGGAAAAAAGATGTTAATTTACTTAGGCAACAAGCAAAGTCATGCTCCACATTCAAGGTATTCTCGGAATATTGATTTCAACAATACGGACTTATTTGGTAACCGCTCCATTATAAATGGTGAGTTTTCTACCTCAAAGTAGAAACCCTGAATGCGAAAAAGTCCCTCTTAGGCACCAACCTGCCGAGCACAGGCCAGATCAGACCACCAGACGGAGATTTCTATTCCATCCTAATAGGCTGCCCTCCCAAAGATCTACAGCCATACAGAATGTTCAGTCCAGTATCTTTTCCCAATGCCTCATGAGAAACAATTCAAAGGATTGAAGGAGAATCTAAAGTTCTTTTGCTTGAATCTTGGCTTATTCCTTTCCAGTTTGTCCTCAATGAAATTACAAACATTCTTATCAAGTGCATGAAGCTTCCTTTCAAATCAGACCATCCACAAGTCAGCTCAAGAAGGAACCTTAGAAGGCCAGCTAGTATGATCCTTTCCTTTTATAGATAAGGGCATTGAGGCACTGGGGAAAGCAGGTATTCCCGGTGTGAGGCAGTAGGTCCCCAAATCCAGAGCTTGTTCCATCCTATTAAAGTTGCCAGCACATCTCCATGCATTCTTTTCACCTCTAGACTCAATAACATTCCCATTTTTTCCACAAGAGGCAATATATGTAATATGTAAGACATATTGGTAAATTGAAGCCTTATTTCCCTAACAGAATCCTTGTGAACTCTGACTCCTTCTCTCTCTCTCTCTCTCTCTCTCTCTCTCTCTCTCTCTCTCTCTCTCTCTCTCTCTCTCTCTCTCTCTCTCACACACACACACACACACACACACACACACACACACACGGAGCCTTCTCCCACTCCCTTCCTCTGTCCCTCCTCCCTCTGGGTAGTATTCAGATGTAGAACTCAAAGTGAATTCTGAGTAAAGGCTCCACTGTTCTCCTCTTTAGGATACTGGGATTTAGTCCTTAGTCCCCACTATTTTGCCTAAGAAAGGCAGGTGGGTGGCTTAGTGGATCCAGGAGCCAGGAGAACCCAGAACATATCTGGCCTGGTACACAGCTAGCACTTCATAAATACTTAGATTTTTTTATGTCTCTACTCTTCATGTCTGAACAATAACCTTTCCTGATTCAGTGCCACTCCTCAGCATCCTTATTATCATCCCCTTCCAGGGTTGGTTCAGACACGCTGAACCAACACGCTCTCTGACATGCTCTCAACTGTCAGTGCTTTCTCCCTCCTCTTCCTTATCCTGGAATCATGTGCACACACTGTAACCCCTTTCCTCTCTAGGAAAGTCAAGCCCCACAGGGCAGAGACGGTTTCACATTTGTCCCAGCAGTCCAAGTGTCTTGTGTATAGAAGGCATATAATAAATGTTGGTTGATTTGAAATTTAAGGCGGATGGGAAAAACCAGAAAAACCACCTACACAATAACAACATAAAAAGAAAGAACAATGACAAACTAAATTCTATTCAAAGACAGTGAGTAAGGCTGGAAAAAGGAAGACATACACCTTTTTCCGGCTCTGTAGAGGCAGCGACCCTCAAAAGCCCTCAGGCAGCTCAGCAACAAAGGAAGACCCACCCTGACACACTCCACAAGGGGCTACTAAGGTCCTCGGTGGAGACCCACAGAGGGAGAGAGAGAGTGAGGATGGAGCTTCCCTGGGGACCGATCTCCTCTTCAGGATGATCGGCTGAACTTGGCCTCTTTACAATTTCTACCCATCACTTCTGGTTCTGGGCCAAAGAGCGCTGGTCCTAGCCCTTGCCCACATGAAAGCCATTCAGACACTTGAAGATAGTCATCATGCCTCCCCTTCCTTGTCCCCTGCCCCACCAAGTCTTCTTTTTCTCAGGTTAGCATGCCCACCTCTTTCAACTGATCCTTACGTCATGAACTGTTCATCTTGGACAGGTGCCACCATCCAAGCCATGGTGTTCAGAACTGAAGTAAGGCAAGGGCAGAATACAGTAGAATTATTATGGACTTGTTCCTAGAAATGATGCCCCCAATGCACTGCCATACCCCACTGCTAACTCCTATTGACCTTGCAGTACACAAAAATCCCCAGACCCTCTGCAGAACAACTGTTGGACTTCCATGCCTCCCCAATCCTGTACTTGTGAAGTTGATTCTTTTTATTCACTGAATTTCATTTTATTAAAGTCAGCCCTTCAACATGTCAAGGTCCATTTGGATTCTCATTCTGTCATCTGCTGTGTTAGCTATCTTCCCAGCTTTGTACCACATGTAAACCTGATGAGCCCACCATCTACTCCTTTATCCATGACACCAATAAAAGTATGAAACAACACAAAGCCAGATACAGATCCCTGGAGTTCTCCACTGGACATTTCTTGCCACAGTGACGTTAATGATGACTCTGAACCCAGCCATCTAAACCCATTTGACCGTATTATCATTAAATTCATCTCATATATTAGTTTAGTAATCATAACAAAAAAGGAGATGAAGTTATTCTGATATGACTATGGATGGGGAACAGTACATAGATTGTCAGGTGTGGTTGGGTAGTTTGGATGACCTGCTTTTCCCTCCCATTTCTTTTTATTCTTTGTTATGAGAGATGGCTTCATTTATGTTTGGAGAGGGGAGGAAATGGGTCTATTTGGAAATAATAGTCATAAAAAAGGTATAAATAAAATTATTTTTAAGAAAGAAATTAAGGATGATGCACCCCAAGATGCCTAAGCTTGTAAAAAGTATAAAGGAGATCCTTGCTTAAGCCAAATTCTCATACCACAGAATTGTGGGCTACAGAAGTAAATTCTAAAAGTCAAATCCATGGAAACAGAAACCAGCTGATACCAAGGCCATGCCAAGTAACAAGTTAAAAAAGAAAAAGGAAGCTCAGAAGAGTAAGCCATATGTTGTTGGAGCTAAAGACCAAACTTTATTGAAAGAATTTTTAAAACTTATGAAAATGGTTAATCTCAAGTACAACTGTTGTGATATCCCTGACTCCTAATACAAGGCACATCTGAATATCCCCCAATAGTACTTCTTAACCATCCCCTTTAAAGCTCCTAAGACAGTAGCACCCTTCCAAATAGGAAAACCCTCTAAAAAATGTCATGGACTCACCCTTTCCAGAGTAAGTAGCTGGACCAGAAGTCATCTGCTCATTGAGAATAGGTAATGGCAAAAAAAAAAAAAAAAAAAGCTGCACTAATCACTGTGGAGTTACATAAATTTTAAAATAGTAATATGGCTGTGAGGCATTACTTATTCAACCTATAGAATATATGCTTGAAAACTCAGTATACTGCTTGATACAGAGTAATCATTATCTAAATATTAGATATTGTCATCATTATTATTTCTTATGCTGAATCATTTAATTAGATGGGCCCTTTAAATGAACTTTCCCGCTCCTATAGGTTAGAAACCACTAATCTAAGGGGTCAGTGTACTATTATTAGGGAACAGTAGAAAGTGTGAGTGAGGGTGAGGGAGTGATGGAAAGTGAAAACTCCTGCCATTTTTCCCTTGAAAGGATCATAGGATGAGAGATTTAGAGCTGAAAAGGGCCTTAAGTCCAACCCCCTCATCATGCAGATGAGGAACCTCAGACACTGAGAGTTGATTTGCCCAGGGTCACACAGGTGTGTCTGAGTCTCTCTCTGTCTCTCTGTCTCTCTGTCTCTCTCTCTCTCTTCATTTTCTTTGTGAATTGAAGTCAGGAGAATGGATAAGGGAAATAATATCTATGTCAGAATAAATGTCAAATCTATATTCCCTCTGTTTTCACTGAACTCTAGGAGTATATTTCTAATTCCCATTCAGGGAAATAATTGGTGTTTAGATGTCCAACACATACAAACCAAACATACGAAATGAGGATTAAAAAAATCACTCTGTGTACCTCACTGGATTATTACCAATCAATCCATCAACAAGTGTTCATTAAGCACTTTCTACGCATCAGGCACCGAGCTGGGCACTGGAGATACAAATACAAACCATCAGCAGTCTCTGCTCCACAGGAACTCACATTTTAATGGAAGTCAGGATACATAAATCAGAACACACAAGATCAATACAGAGAGGACGGATGGTCACTCTTGAAGAGATGGCATTTGCAGTTCACAAGAAAGGCTTCCTTGGACTTCCAGCCAAGATGGTGGCCTGAACAGAGGCAGCCCATCAAAAACCTGAAATCTGTACCAGACTGAATACTGATCAAGAAATACAGTGAGAAAACCGGTGATTTCTTCCATCCTAGAGCTGCACAAAAAGTTAGGCAGAAGCCCCAATAGGAAAGAGAGCCACTAGCAAACTTGTGCCAAAGAAGGCAAGCAAACCAGTAGCCTCTCAGCAGAACTCAAGAAGGACCAAGGTCATATGTGCCAGACTTTGTGCCTGAAGGCAATAAGAGGAGAGGGTCCTCTGGGAAAGCCCCAGAAAAGTCAGACAATCCCAGGGTGGGAGCCTCAGGTGGGTGCAGGCATGATCAGAGCATAAAGATAGCACTCAGGTCAAGTCCAGGGACTCTGAGGTCCCTGACCCCAAAAATGGTCCTTAAAGATAGGGAAGTACTAGCTCTGGGAGGTGGAGGTCAGCACTGAAACCCAGGGGATACAAACCAAAACTAAGTAGAACTGACCATTCCCCACAAATATATAGCAGAGGGAGGAGCCTGGGCTTGGCATAAAGTTCCAATTCAGAAACTAAAGATGAAATAAATCAAAGAATATAATACCTTTCAAAAATTACAGAAAATCCAGAGATTACAAAACAAGGAGTAAGAAACTCTGTAGCAACTGGAATCAGAGACTCAAAGGAAAAAATTGATTTTCCACAAGAACATGAATACCTAAAGGAAATGAAGCAAGAAAATTTTAAACTGAAAATAAAAAGCCTCTGAAGGAAATAATTAGAAGAATAAATCGTTTAGAATAGAAATGGGTAAACTTTACCCAAGAAATGGAATCCTTGAAAGTTATACTAATCAGACATAAATTAATGCTTCCGTGGGAGCAAGAAACATTAGGTTGGATTGAAAAGATTGAAAAAAGTAGAAGAAAATATAAGAAATCCTCTATCAAGAACTAACTAGGAAAATTAATGGAGAAAATTTAAGAATCATAAATCCCCTTAAAACTAGAATTAAAAAAAGAATCTAGACACTGTATTTTATGAAAACATAAATAAAAACTGTCCAGGTCTACTAGAGTCAGAGGCAAAGATAGTGTCCACCAATCACCTCTGAAAAGGAATCCCAAAAGGAAAAAGTCACAGAAATGTTCTAACCAAAATCCAGAGCTTCCAGGTCAAAGGGGAAAAAAAAGACAACCACTATTCAGAAAGAAGCAGTTCAAGTACCGAGGAACCAGAATCAGGATCACACAAGACCTAGCAACTTCTAAAAAAAAAACCAAAGGTGATCTTAGAATATAATATTCCAAGAGAGCAAAAGATATAAGCTTACAACTAAGAAGAACCTATTCTGAAAGGCTTACTCTAATTCCCCTGGGAAAAAAGTAGCCCCTTAATAGAATACATTTTATTGCTGTTCAGTCATGTCCGATTCTTTGTGACCTCATCTGAGGTTTTCTTGACAAAGATACTGGAGTGGTTTTGCCATTTGCTTCTCCAGCTCATTTTACCAATGAGGACCTGAGGCTTGCTCAGGGTCACACAGCTAGCAAGTGTCTGAAGCTCCATTTGAACTCAGGTCAGGCCTTCCTGACTCCAGACCCTGTGCTCTATTCCTAGAGCCATCTAACTTCCTCTAAAGTAGTGAAATTTCCATCCTTTCTGATGAAAAGTTCAGAGCTTGAATTAGGGACTGAGGAAATACAGGAAATACAGGCACAATAGTTTCATGAACCCTAGAAAGGTCAGTTTGTTTAGGAAGATGCTGTATGATGATCTAGTACTAACATTTTGAGAGTGGGAGAAGAACCTTCATCCTCAGAATCTCAATGTATCCAAAGGATATTGAGGGGGTTATATAAGGAGAGGTCCTGGGGGTGGATTAAGTTGATTAGTTTTGAGGATCTGAAGAGAACGAGAAGGGAAAGTAAAAAGAGGAAGACAGGACTACAAAGAGAGAAGCAGGAAGTATAACATGTATTTCTCATGAATGGGGACATGAGAAGAGTATACAAACATGGAATAAAGGGTGGCAGATGATCCCAACCCCTATCTGGAATGGACAAAGGAGGACTGAACACACACACACACACACACACACACACACACACACACACACACAAACTTGTAAAAATACCTCAAACTCAACAGGAAAACACACAAGGAATGGGATGTGTGGGGTGGGAATAGTTAGGAGAAAGGATAACGACAGGGGATAGCCACAAGCAAAACAAACTTCCTGATCCTGAAGAGGAAATGAAAAGGGAGAAAACAGAATTAGAAGAAATAGAAACAAAATTAGAAACAAAGTGAGTGCCCATCAACTGTGGAATGACTGAACAAATAGTGGTATGTAATGAAACTCACATCCTGCCTTCTAACAGAACGGCAGTGGGCACAAGGTACAGAAGAGACATGCATGTGGACATGGACATTAGGAGGATTTGTTTTTCCTGTTTGTTTGTCTTACAGGGCTCTCTCTCTCTCTCTGTTCTCTCTCTTTCTCTCTGTTCTCTCTCTCTTTCTGTTTTCTCTCTCTCTGTTCTCTTTTTTCTCTTTCTGTTCTCTCTTTCTCTCTCTGTTCTCTGTTTTAATTGGGGAGGGGTAGATTTGGGTTAGCAATGGTGATGACAAAAAAGACAGTCATTTTTTAAATGCATAGAAGGTAATATGAGTAAGCTACTGTTTTCAAAGTAACATGTGGAATTCTTAGATACTTTTTTAAAACAAATGTTGTGAATATTCAGTTTCATGTAAATATTTCAGTTTCATGTTCTGCAGTCTATAGAAAAATGCTCTTTTTTTTATTAAGTTCAAAATAAAAAAATAAGATTAATAAGGCATTAACCCCCCAAACCATTAAAAATAAACAAAAAAAAGAAAGCTCATAGAACAGGTGTTGCTTGAGTTGTCTTAGACTGTAAGTTAGAAAATGGGCAGAAGAATATTTGAGGCATTAGGAATAGCCACTGGGAAGGCAAGGAAATGAGAAATGGAAAAGCAAGAGGGTCAACATAGCTAAATCCTAGAATTCATGGAAGGGAAAAGGACATATAAAGCTTGAAAAGGTAGGAAAATGCCAGGCCATGAAGAACATTAAATGATGTTGGAGGTAACAGGGAGTCACTAGTTTATTGGTGGGGAGGGAGAGAGGGAGATCTCTGTTTTAGGAAAATCACCTTGACAGCTCATGGAGGATGGTTGGGAGCTAGGATAGAATTAAGACAAGGAGATCATTTACAAGACCACTGCAATAGTTCAGGTGAGAGGTGATGAAGGTTGTCCACATACAAAGAAGGGCATACATGTAAGAGATGTGACAGAGAAAGAAATTACAAGATTTACATCTGATTGGACTATGGGGGGACTGAGAGAGAAGAGTCAAGGATGACATTGATGTTATGGACCTGGGTGACTGGAAGAGGGATGGCGATGTCCTAGGCAGTAATGTGGGAAGTTCAAAAGAGGAGAGGATTTTGGGAAAAGATAGCGAATTATGTGTTCAATTTGAGGGTGACTATAGGGCATCCAGTTCAAAATGTTCAATAAACATTTGGTAATGCAGGATGAGATATAAACACTGGATATATAGGTCTAAAAATTACATGCATAAATATGAT